>NC_053498.1:0-362500 GCF_905171775.1 Rana temporaria
TCCGTGTCTCGGGACTCTGGAGGGATTCCGTGTCTGGGGACCCTGTGGAGGGATTTCCGTGTCTGTGGCCCCCGAGGGATTTCTGTGTCTGTGGACTCCGGAGGGATTTCTGTGTCTGTGGACTCCGGAGGGATTTCCGTGTCTGTGGACTCCGGAGGGATTTCCGTGTCTCGGGACTCTGGAGGGATTTCCGTGTCTGTGGCCCCCGGAGGGATTTCTGTGTCTGTGGACTCCGGAGGGATTTCCGTGTCTGTGGACTCCGGAGGGATTTCTGTGTCTGAGGACTCCAGAGGGATTTCCGTGTCTGTGGCCCCCGGAGGGATTCCGTGTCTGTGGCCCCCGGAGGGATTTCCGTGTCTGTGGGACTCCGGAGGGATTTCTGTGTCTGAGGACTCCAGAGGGATTTCCGTGTCTGTGGCCCCCGGAGGGATTTCGTTGTCTGTGGCCCCCGGAGGGATTTCCGTGTCTGTGGACTCCGGAGGGATTTCTGTGTCTGTGGACTCCGGAGGGATTTCCGTGTCTGAGGACTCCAGAGGGATTTCCGTGTCTGTGGCCCCCGGAGGGATTTCCGTGTCTGTGGCCCCCGGAGGGATTTCCGTGTCTGTGGCCCCCGGAGGGATTTCCGTGTCTGTGGACTCCGGAGGGATTTCTGTGTCTGAGGACTCCAGAGGGATTTCCGTGTCTGTGGCCCCCGGAGGGATTTCCGTGTCTGTGGACTCCGGAGGGATTTCCGTGTCTGTGGACTCCGGAGGGATTTCCGTATCTGTGGACTCCAGAGGGATTTCCGTGTCTGTGGACTCCGGAGGGATTTCCGTATCTGTGGACTCCAGAGGGATTTCTGTGTCTGAGGACTCCGGAGGGATTTCCGTGTCTGTGGACTCCGGAGGGATTTCTGTGTCTGGGGACTCCGGAGGGATTTCCGTGTCTGTGGCCCCCCGGAGGGATTTCCGTGTCTGTGGACTCCGGAGGGATTTCTGTGTCTGAGGACTCCAGAGGGATTTCCGTGTCTGTGGACTCCGGAGGGATTTCTGTGTCTGTGGACTCCGGAGGGATTTCCGTGTCTGTGGCCCCAGAGGGATTTCCGTGTCTGAGGACTCCGGAGGGATTTCCGTGTCTGTGGACTCCGGAGGGATTTCTGTGTCTGTGGACTCCGGAGGGATTTCCGTGTCTGTGGCCCCCGGAGGGATTTCCGTGTCTGTGGACTCCGGAGGGATTTCCGTGTCTGTGGCCCCCGGAGGGATTTCCGTGTCTGAGGACTCCGGAGGGATTTCCGTGTCTGAGGACTCCGGAGGGATTTCCGTGTCTGTGGACTCCGGAGGGATTTCCGTGTCTGTGGACTCCGGAGGGATTTCCATGTCTGAGGACTCCGGAGGGATTTCCGTGTCTGAGGACTCCGGAGGGATTTCCGTGTCTGTGGCCCCCGGAGGGATTTCCGTGTCTGTGGACTCCGGAGGGATTTCTGTGTCTGAGGACTCCAGAGGGATTTCCGTGTCTGTGGCCCCCGGAGGGATTTCCGTGTCTGTGGACTCCGGAGGGATTTCTGTGTCTGAGGACTCCAGAGGGATTTCCGTGTCTGTGGCCCCCGGAGGGATTTCCGTGTCTGTGGACTCCGGAGGGATTTCCGTGTCTGTGGACTCCGGAGGGATTTCCGTGTCTGTGGGACTCCGGAGGGATTTCCGTGTCTGAGGACTCCGGAGGGATTTCCGTGTCTGAGGACTCCGGAGGGATTTCCGTGTCTGTGGCCCCCGGAGGGATTTTCGTGTCTGTGGACTCCGGAGGGATTTCCGTGTCTGTGGACTCCGGAGGGATTTCCGTGTCTGTGGACTCCGGAGGGATTTCCGTGTCTGAGGACTCCGGAGGGATTTCCGTGTCTGAGGACTCCGGAGGGATTTCCGTGTCTGTGGACTCCGGAGGGATTTCCGTGTCTGTGGACTCCGGAGGGATTTCTGTGTCTGTGGACTCTGGAGGGATTTCTGTGTCTGAGGACTCCGGAGGGATTTCCGTGTCTGTGGGACTCCGGAGGGATTTCCGTGTCTGTGGACTCCGAAGGGATTTCCGTGTCTGAGGACTCCGGAGGGATTTCCGTGTCTGTGGCCTCCGGAGGGATTTCCGTGTCTGAGGACTCCGGAGGGATTTCCGTGTCTGTGGCCCCCGGAGGGATTTCCGTGTCTGTGGACTCCGGAGGGATTTCTGTGTCTGTGGACTCCGGAGGGATTTCTGTGTCTGAGGACTCCAGAGGGATTTCCGTGTCTGTGGCCCCCGGAGGGATTTCCGTGTCTGTGGCCCCCGGAGGGATTTCCGTGTCTGTGGACTCCGGAGGGATTTCTGTGTCTGTGGCCCCCGGAGGGATTTCCGTGTCTGAGGACTCCGGAGGGATTTCCGTGTCTGTGGCCCCCGGAGGGATTTCCGTGTCTGTGGACTCCGGAGGGATTTCCGTGTCTGTGGACTCCGGAGGGATTTCCGTGTCTGTGGCCCCCGGAGGGATTTCTGTGTCTGAGGACTCCGGAGGGATTTCCGTGTCTGTGGCCCCCGGAGGGATTTCCGTGTCTGTGACCCCCGGAGGGATTTCCGTGTCTGTGGACTCCGGAGGGATTTCCGTGTCTGTGGACTCCGGAGGGATTTCCGTGTCTGTGGCCCCCAGAGGGATTTCCGTGTCTGTGGACTCCGGAGGGATTTTCCGTGTCTGTGGACTCCGGAGGGATTTCTGTGTCTGTGGACTCTGGAGGGATTTCTGTGTCTGAGGACTCCGGAGGGATTTTCCGTGTCTGAGGACTCCGGAGGGATTTCCCTGTCTGTGGACTCCGGAGGGATTTCCGTGTCTGTGGACTCCGGAGGAATTTCCGTGTCTGGGGACTCCGGAGGGATTTCCGTGTCTGTGGACTCCGGAGGGATTTCCGTGTCTGGGGACTCCGGAGGGATTTCTGTGTCTGTGGCCCCCGGAGGGATTTCCGTGTCTGAGGACTCCGGAGGGATTTCCGCGTCTGTGGCCCCCGGAGGGATTTCCGTGTCTGTGGACTCCGGAGGGATTTCCGTGTCTGTGGCCCCCGGAGGGATTTCCGTGTCTGTGGACTCCGGAGGGATTTCCGTGTCTGTGGACCCTGGGAGGGATTTCTGTGTCTGTGGCCCCCGGAGGGATTTCTGTGTCTGAGGACTCCGGAGGGATTTCCGTGTCTGTGGCCCCCCGGAGGGATTTCCGTGTCTGTGGCCCCCAGAGGGATTTCCGTTGTCTGTGGACTCCGGAGGGATTTCCGTGTCTGTGGACTCCGGAGGGATTTCCGTGTCTGTGGCCCCCAGAGGGATTTCCGTGTCTGTGGACTCCGGAGGGATTTTCCGTGTCTGAGGACTCCGGAGGGATTTCCGTGTCTGTGGACTCCGGAGGGATTTCCGTGTCTGAGGACTCCGGAGGGATTTCCGTGTCTGTGGACTCCGGAGGGATTTCCGTGTCTGTGGACTCCGGAGGATTTCTGTGTCTGTGGACTCTGGAGGGATTTCCGTGTCTGAGGACTCCGGAGGGATTTCCGTGTCTGTGGACTCCGGAGGGATTTCCGTGTCTGTGGACTCCGGAGGGATTTCTGTGTCTGTGGACTCTGGAGGGATTTCTGTGTCTGAGGACTCCGGAGGGATTTCCGTGTCTGTGGCCCGCGAAGGGATTTCCGTGTCTGAGGACTCCGGAGGGATTTCCGTGTCTGTGGACTCCGGAGGGATTTCCGTGTCTGAGGACTCCGGAGGGATTTCCGTGTCTGTGGCCCCCGGAGGGATTTCCGTGTCTGTGGACTCCGGAGGGATTTCTGTGTCTGTGGCCCCCGAAGGGATTTCCGTGTCTGAGGACTCCGGAGGGATTTCCGTGTCTGTGGCCCCCGGAGGGATTTCCGTGTCTGTGGACTCCGGAGGGATTTCCGTGTCTGTGGCCCCCGGAGGGATTTCCGTGTCTGTGGACTCCGGAGGGATTTCCGTGTCTGTGGACCCTGGGAGGGATTTCTGTGTCTGTGGCCCCCGGAGGGATTTCTGTGTCTGAGGACTCCGGAGGGATTTCCGTGTCTGTGGCCCCCGGAGGGATTTCCGTGTCTGTGGCCCCCGGAGGGATTTCCGTGTCTGTGGACTCCGGAGGGATTTCCGTGTCTGTGGACTCCGGAGGGATTTCCGTGTCTGTGGCCCCCAGAGGGATTTCCGTGTCTGTGGACTCCGGAGGGATTTTCCGTGTCTGAGGACTCCGGAGGGATTTCCGTGTCTGTGGACTCCGGAGGGATTTCCGTGTCTGTGGACTCCGGAGGGATTTTCCGTGTCTGAGGACTCCGGAGGGATTTCCGTGTCTGTGGACTCCGGAGGGATTTCCGTGTCTGTGGACTCCGGAGGAATTTCCGTGTCTGGGGACTCCGGAGGGATTTCCGTGTCTGTGGACTCCGGAGGGATTTCCGTGTCTGGGGACTCCGGAGGGATTTCTGTGTCTGTGGACTCCGGAGGGATTTCCGTGTCTGTGGACTCCGGAGGGATTTCTGTGTCTGGGGACTCCGGAGGTATTTCTGTGTCTCGGGACTCCGGAGGGATTTCCGTGTCTGGGGACTCCGGAGGGATTTCCGTGTCTGGGGACTCCGGATGGATTTCCGTGTCTGTGGACTCCGGAGGGATTTCCGTGTCTCGGGACTCCGGAGGGATTTCCGTGTCTCGGGACTCCGGAGGGATTTCCGTGTCTGAGGACTCCGGAGGGATTTCCGTGTCTCGGGACTCCGGAGGGATTTCTGTGTCTGTGGACTCCGGAGGGATTTCTGTGTCTGTGGACTCCGGAGGGATTTCTGTGTCTCGGGACTCCGGAGGGATTTCTGTGTCTGTGGACTCCGGAGGGATTTCCGTGTCTGAGGACTCCGGAGGGATTTCTGTGTCTGTGAACTCCAGAGGGATTTCTGTGTCTCGGGACTCCGGAGGGATTTCCGTGTCTGAGGACTCCGGAGGGATTTCTGTGTCTGTGGACTCCGGAGGGATTTCTGTGTCTGTGGACTCCGGAGGGATTTACGTGTCTGTGGACTCCGGAGGGATTTACGTGTCTGTGGCCCCCGGAGGGATTTCCGTGTCTGTGGACTCCGGAGGGATTTCTGTGTCTGTGGCCCCCGGAGGGATTTCCATGTCTGAGGACTCCGTAGGGATTTCCGTGTCTGAGGACTCCGGAGGGATTTCCGTGTCTGTGGCCCCCGGAGGGATTTCCGTGTCTGTGGACTCCGGAGGGATTTCCGTGTCTGAGGACTCCGGAGGGATTTCCGTGTCTGTGGACTCCGGAGGGATTTCTGTGTCTGGGGACTCCGGAGGGATTTCCGTGTCTGTGGACTCCGGAGGGATTTCCGTGTCTGTGGACTCCGGAGGGATTTCTGTGTCTGTGGACTCCAGAGGGATTTCTGTGTCTCGGGACTCCGTAGGGATTTCTGTGTCTGTGGACTCCGGAGGGATTTCCGTGTCTGAGGACTCCGGAGGGATTTCTGTGTCTGTGGACTCCAGAGGGATTTCTGTGTCTCGGGACTCCGGAGGGATTTCCGTGTCTCGGGACTCCGGAGGGATTTCTGTGTCTGAGGACTCCGGAGGGATTTCTGTGTCTGTGGACTCCGGAGGGATTTCCGTGTCTGTGGCCCCCGGAGGGATTTCTGTGTCTGTGGACTCCGGAGGGATTTCTGTGTCTGTGGACTCCGGAGGGATTTCTGTGTCTGTGGACTCCGGAGGGATTTCCGTGTCTGTGGACTCCGAAGGGATTTCCGTGTCTGTGGACTCCGGAGGGATTTCCGTGTCTGTGGACTCCGGAGGGATTTCTGTGTCTGTGGACTCCGGAGGGATTTCTGTGTCTGTGGACTCCGGAGGGATTTCCGTGTCTGTGGACTCCGGAGGGATTTCTGTGTCTGTGGACTCCGGAGGGATTTCTGTGTCTGTGGACTCCGGAGGAATTTCCGTGTCTGAGGACTCCGGAGGGATTTCCGTGTCTGTGGACTCCGGAGGGATTTCTGTGTCTGTGGACTCCGGAGGGATTTCCGTGTCTGAGGACTCCGGAGGGATTTCTGTGTCTGTGGACTCCTGAGGGATTTCCGTGTCTGTGGCCCCCGGAGGGATTTCTGTGTCTCGGGACTCCGGAGGGATTTCCGTGTCTGAGGACTCCGGAGGGATTTCTGTGTCTGTGGACTCCGGAGGGATTTCTGTGTCTGTGGCCCCCGGAGGGATTTCCGTGTCTGTGGACTCCGGAGGGATTTCTGTGTCTGTGGACTCCGGAGGGATTTCTGTGTCTGTGGACTCCGGAGGGATTTCTGTGTCTGTGGACTCCGGAGGGATTTCTGTGTCTGTGGACTCCGGAGGGATTTCTGTGTCTGTGGACTCCGGAGGGATTTCTGTGTCTGAGGACTCCGGAGGGATTTCCGTGTCTGTGGCCCCCAGAGGGATTTCCGTGTCTGTGGCCCCCGGAGGGATTTCCGTGTCTGTGGACTCCGGAGGGATTTCTGTGTCTGTGGACTCTGGAGGGATTTACGTGTCTGTGGACTCCGGAGGGATTTACGTGTCTGTGGACTCCGGAGGGATTTCCGTGTCTGTGGACTCCGGAGGGATTTCCGTGTCTGTGGACTCCGGAGGGATTTCTGTGTCTGTGGACTCCAGAGGGATTTCCGTGTCTGTGGCCCCCGGAGGGATTTCCGTGTCTGTGGCCCCCGGAGGGATTTCCGTGTCTGTGGACTCCGGAGGGATTTCTGTGTCTGAGGACTCCAGAGGGATTTCCGTGTCTGTGGCCCCCGGAGGGATTTCCGTGTCTGTGGACTCCGGAGGGATTTCCGTGTCTGTGGCCCCCGGAGGGATTTCCGTGTCTGTGGCCCCCGGAGGGATTTCCGTGTCTGTGGACTCCGGAGGGATTTCCGTGTCTGTGGACTCCGGAGGGATTTCCGTGTCTGTGGACTCCGGATGGATTTCTGTGTCTGTGGACTCCAGAGGGATTTCTGTGTCTGTGGCCCCCGGAGGGATTTCCGTGTCTGTGGACTCCGGAGGGATTTCCGTGTCTGGGGACTCCGGAGGGATTTCCGTGTCTGTGGACTCCAGAGGGATTTCCGTGTCTGTGGACTCCGGAGGGATTTCTGTGTCTGTGGACTCCGGAGGGATTTCTGTGTCTGTGGACTCCGGAGGGATTTCTGTGTCTGTGGACTCCGGAGGGATTTCTGTGTCTGTGGACTCCGGAGGGATTTCCGTGTCTGTGGCCCCCGGAGGGATTTCCGTGTCTCGGGACTCCGGAGGGATTTCCGTGTCTGAGGACTCCAGAGGGATTTCCGTGTCTGTGGACTCCGGAGGGATTTCCGTGTCTGTGGACTCCGGAGGGATTTCTGTGTCTGTGGACTCCGGAGGGATTTCTGTGTCTGAGGACTCCAGAGGGATTTCCGTGTCTGTGGCCCCCGGAGGGATTTCCGTGTCTGTGGACTCCGGAGGGATTTCCGTGTCTGTGGACTCCGGAGGGATTTCCGTGTCTGTGGACTCCGGAGGGATTTCCGTGTCTGAGGACTCCGGAGGGATTTCCGTGTCTGAGGACTCCGGAGGGATTTCCGTGTCTGTGGCCCCCGGAGGGATTTCCGTGTCTGTGGACTCCGGAGGGATTTCCGTGTCTGTGGACTCCGGAGGGATTTCCGTGTCTGTGGACTCCGGAGGGATTTCCGTGTCTGAGGACTCCGGAGGGATTTCCGTGTCTGAGGACTCCGGAGGGATTTCCGTGTCTGTGGACTCCGGAGGGATTTCCGTGTCTGTGGACTCCGGAGGGATTTCTGTGTCTGTGGACTCTGGAGGGATTTCTGTGTCTGAGGACTCCGGAGGGATTTCCGTGTCTGTGGACTCCGGAGGGATTTCCGTGTCTGTGGACTCCGAAGGGATTTCCGTGTCTGAGGACTCCGGAGGGATTTCCGTGTCTGTGGCCTCCGGAGGGATTTCCGTGTCTGAGGACTCCGGAGGGATTTCCGTGTCTGTGGCCCCCGGAGGGATTTCCGTGTCTGTGGACTCCGGAGGGATTTCTGTGTCTGTGGACTCCGGAGGGATTTCTGTGTCTGAGGACTCCAGAGGGATTTCCGTGTCTGTGGCCCCCGGAGGGATTTCCGTGTCTGTGGCCCCCGGAGGGATTTCCGTGTCTGTGGACTCCGGAGGGATTTCTGTGTCTGTGGCCCCCGGAGGGATTTCCGTGTCTGAGGACTCCGGAGGGATTTCCGTGTCTGTGGCCCCCGGAGGGATTTCCGTGTCTGTGGACTCCGGAGGGATTTCCGTGTCTGTGGACTCCGGAGGGATTTCCGTGTCTCGGGACTCTGGAGGGATTTCCGTGTCTGGGGACCCTGGGAGGGATTTCCGTGTCTGTGGCCCCCGGAGGGATTTCTGTGTCTGTGGACTCCGGAGGGATTTCTGTGTCTGTGGACTCCGGAGGGATTTCCGTGTCTGTGGACTCCGGAGGGATTTCCGTGTCTCGGGACTCTGGAGGGATTTCCGTGTCTGGGGACTCCGGAGGGATTTCCATGTCTGTGGACCCTGGGAGGGATTTCCGTGTCTGTGGCCCCCGAAGGGATTTCCGTGTCTGTGGCCCCCGGAGGGATTTCCGTGTCTGTGGACTCCGGAGGGATTTCCGTGTCGTGCCCTGGGGTTTAGTCAGGGAGCTCCTCACCACATTCCTTGGCAGGAGAAGTTGCCGTAGTTGATTTGTTAGAGATTATTGATTTCTCCCTAGGTTTGGCCTTGTTGCACTTTTCTCTTCTACCACTAGGTGGCCGGGTACTTGGTGGCATTAGATACAAGAAGGGCAACCCAAGCTCAGGTGATGGGTATATGGGGGTATCTCAGCCAATGGGCAGGGGTTTTCTTGAATCCCTTGGCGTTCTGGGAGAACCTATATATGTGGGTGGAGTCAGGTGATTGGGTTCTGTGCCACCGGTATTGCCCGGGCTGCTAGGACAGAGATTGGGTCTATCCCGTGGGCATCTGGCTGCCAGGTTGTCTGAGGGCCTTTCCAGTAGTAAGAGAGAAACGCAGGGTTGGGATTGTGGTTTGCAGTCCAATCAGAAGTGACGGTTATGCCGGCAGGAGAAGCTGTCGTGGTCGGAGGTGGAGGGGAAGATGTCACCACTAAGGGACCACCCACCTTATTACTGGGGGCCACAGTGAGTAACCAAAGCGAGTACCGGACCAGCGGGTCAGACACTTGCAGAGCAGCCTTGTGTGTCCAGCCAGGGACCGAGCCGGTCAGCGGGGGGGAAGCTTGAAGGTATCTGAAGTCCCCTGCAGGGAAGCGGGGTGAAGCTTGAAGGTATCCGAAGCGGGGGTGACGCTTGCAGAGCAGCCTCGTGTGTCCAGCCAGGGGCCGAGCCGGTCAGCGGGGTGAAGCTTGAAGGTATCTGAAGTGCCAAGTCCCCTGCAGGGAAGCGGGGGTGACCCCCCTGAGGGAGGTACCACCTTGAGGAGCTCACAGGATTCAGAGTCAGTGAATTGGAGGGTCCAGTGAGAGAGACGGGAGCTCCAGGGGCTGAAGAACTACAAGGAGAAGTTGTAGTGAAGTTGAGAGAACTGATATGTTTTGAATTAGGAAGTTCTGTTGCCATAGGAGACAGAAAACCTCCACGTGCAGAAGTGGCGCCTTGCTGGGGCCTTTGCCTCTACGGCTCTCCGACTATTGAAGTCTTGGAGTCTGCCTATTGAAATTGCAACTACTCAAGGGTGTCCCGGCCCTAACCCTCCCTCCCCTACAAAAATATAAAAGGACTGCTAAAATTAAAATAAAATTGCTACTATAGGGGTCCCGGGCCCCATTACTACCTATTGCCCAGTGGTGGCCCTATTATTATCTACTATAGGGGTCCCGGGCCCCATTACTACCTATTGCCCAGTGGTGGCCCCATTATTATCTACTATAGGGGATCCCGGGCCCCATTAATACCTATTGCCCAGTGGTGGCCCTATTATTATCTACTATAGGGGTCCCGGGCCCCATTACTACCCATTGCCCAGTGGTGGCCCTATTATTATCTACTATAGGGATCCCGGGCCCCATTACTACCCATTTCCCAGTGGTGGCCCTATTATTATCTACTATAGGGATCCCGGGCCCCATTACTACCCATTTCCCAGTGGTGGCCCTATTATTATCTATTATAGGGGTCCCGGGCCCCATTACTACCTATTGCCCAGTGGTGGCCCTATTATTATCTACTATAGGGGATCCCGGGCCCCATTAATACCCATTGCCCAGTGGTGGCCCTATTATTATCTACTATAGGGATCCCGGGCCCCATTACTACCCATTTCCCAGTGGTGGCCCTATTATTATCTACTATAGGGGTCCCGGGCCCCATTACTACCCATTTCCCAGTGGTGGCCCTATTATTATCTACTATAGGGGTCCCGGGCCCCATTACTACCCATTTCCCAGTAGTGGCCCTATTATTATCTACTATAGGGGATCCCGGGCCCCATTACTACCTATTGCCCAGTGGTGGCCCTATTATTATCTACTATAGGGGATCCCGGGCCCCATTAATACCCATTGCCCAGTGGTGGCCCTATTATTATCTACTATAGGGATCCCGGGCCCCATTACTACCTATTGCCCAGTGGTGGCCCTATTATTATCTACTATAGGGGATCCCGGCCCCATTAATACCTATTGCCCAGTGGTGGCCCTATTATTATCTACTATAGGGGATCCCGGCCCCATTAATACCTATTGCCCAGTAGTGGCCCTATTATTATCTACTATAGGGGATCCCGGGCCCCATTACTACCTATTGCCCAGTGGTGGCCCTATTATTATCTACTATAGGGATCCCGGGCCTCATTACTACCCATTGCCCAGTAGTGGCCCTATTATTATCTACTATAGGGGACCCCGGGCCCCGTTACCATCCATTTCCCAGTGGTGGCCCTATTATTATCTACTATAGGGGATCCCGGGCCCCATTACTACGTATTGCCCAGTGGTGGCCCTATTATTATCTACTATAAGGGATCCCGGGCCTCATTACTACCCATTGCCCAGTGGTGGATCCCGGGCCCCATTACTACCCATTGCCCAGTGGTGGCCCTATTATTATCTACTATAGGGATCCCGCGCCCCATTACTACCCATTGCCCAGTGGTGGCCCTATTATTATCTATTATAGGGGACCCCGGGCCCCTATACCATCCATTTCCCAGTGGTGGCCCTATTATTATCTACTATAGGGGACCCCGGGCCCCTATACCATCCATTTCCCAGTGGTGGCCCTATTATTATCTACTATAAGGGACCCCGGGCCCCTATACCATCCATTTCCCAGTGGTGGCCCTATTATTATCTACTATAAGGGATCCCGGGCCCCATTACTACCCATTGCCCAGTGGTGGCCCTATTATTATCTACTATAGGGGTCCCGGGCCCCATTACTACCCATTGCCCAGTGGTGGCCCTATTATTATCTACTATAGGGGATCCCGCGCCCCATTACTACCCAATGCCCAGTGGTGGCCCTATTATTATCTACTATAGGGGTCTCGGGCCCCATTACTACCTATTGCCCAGTGGTGGCCCTATTATTATCTACTATAGGGGATCCCGGGCCCTATTACTACCTATTGCCCAGTGGTGGCCCTATTATTATCTACTATAGGGGATCCCGGGCCCCATTACTACCTATTGCCCAGTGGTGGCCCTATTATTATCTACTATAAGGGATCCCGGGCCCCATTACTACCCATTGCCCAGTGGTGGCCCTATTATTATCTACTATAGGGGTCTCGGGCCCCATTACTACCCATTGCCCAGTGGTGGCCCTATTATTATCTACTATAGGGGATCCCGCGCCCCATTACTACCCAATGCCCAGTGGTGGCCCTATTATTATCTACTATAGGGGATCCCGGGCCCTATTAATACCTATTGCCCAGTGGTGGCCCTATTATCTACTATAGGGGATCCCGGGCCCTATTACTACCTATTGCCCAGTGGTGGCCCTATTATCTACTATAAGGGATCCCGGGCCCTATTAATACCTATTGCCCAGTGGTGGCCCTATTATCTACTATAAGGGATCCCGGGCCCCATTACTACCCATTTCCCAGTGGTGGCCCTATTATCTACTATAGGGGATCCCGGGCCCCATTACTACCCATTGCCCAGTGGTGGCCCTATTATCTACTATAGGGGATCCCGGGCCCCATTACTACCCATTGCCCAGTGGTGGCCCTCTTATTATCTACTATAGGGGACCCCGGGCCCCTATACCATCTATTTCCCCATCATCAGGCATTGGGGACTCTCCTTGATTGTACATTATGTTCCCAATGTTATAATGAGAGCTGAGATTGCAGACCACAGACAGTTCTTATTTCAGGGCCTGGGTGCAGTGTAGGGCAGGAGGGGGTTATATGTAATTTCATGTATATGATGGATGTAGGGCCCCCAATCAGGTGCCTCACCCCCCCCCCTCCCCCGTCCCCTCTCCAGGTGTGAAGGGCGCGCGTGCCTCGGAATGCCATTTTTTCTGATATGATTATCGTGTGAAACGGCCGCCGGGCCGCAAAGTCATTTCCCCGCCGCCGATCCGACTCAAACCATCAGTTTGGAAATTTTAATTAAGAACTTCAACCTGTTTCTGTCGTCTGGAAATGGCGGACAATGCGGGGTCTGCAGAGCAGTGTGGGGCCGGGGGGGGGGGGGGGGGGCAGAGCGTCTGATTGGTGGATGATGGCAGAAGAATCATCTGACCTCTCAGGTTCCACAAGGTGAAATCTTCTTCCGTGTGATATGATCTATGTGCCGATACGGAGCCAATCATGTCCTCTGAAAGATCTGACCCCGATCATCCTGAATGGGATGTCCAATCCCAGACGTGATCCCTACATGCCCCTAGACGTGATCCCTACATGCCCCTAGACGTGATCCCTACATGCTCCTAGACGTGATCCCTACATGCCCCTAGACGTGATCTCTCCCCACCCCTAGACGTGAACCCTCCCCGCCCCTAGACGTGATCCCTACATGCCCCTAGACGTGAACCCTCCCCGCCGCTAGACGTGATCCCTCCCCGCCCCTAGACGTGATCCCTACATGCCCCTAGACGTGAACCCTCCCCGCCGCTAGACGTGATCCCTCCCCGCCCCTAGACGTGATCCCTACATGCCCCGGGGTAATCTCAATGTCTTCCCCCTCTGGTGTCCCGGTGACCCCCTGGGGTAATCTTGATGTCCCGGTGACTTCCCCGGGTAATCTCGATGTCTTCCACTCCGGTGTCCCGGTGACTCGCCGGGGTAATCTCGGTGTCCCGGTGACTCCCCGGGGTAATCTCGATGTCTTCCACCTCCGGTGTCCCGGTGACTCCCCGGGGTAATCTCGATGTCTTCCACCTCCGGTGTCCCGGTGACTCCCCGGGGTAATCTCGATGTCTTCCACCTCCGGTGTCCCGGTGATTCCCCGGGTAATCTCGATGTCTTCCACGTCCGGTGTCCCGGTGACTGCCCGGGGTTATCTCGGTGTACCGGTGACTCCACGGGTAATCTCGATGTCTTCCACCTCCGGTGTCCCGGTGACTGCCCAGGATAATCTCGGTGTCCCGGTGACTCTCCGGGTAATCTCGATGTCTTCCACCTCCGGTGTCCCGGTGACTGCCCGGGGTAATCTCGGTGTCCCGGTGACTCCCCAAGGTAATCTCGATGTCTTCCACCTCCGGTGTCCCGGTGACTCCCAGGGTAATCTCGGTGTCCCGGTGACTCCCTGGGTAATCTCGATGTCTTCCACCTCCGGTGTCCCGGTGACTCCCCGGGTAATCTCGATGTCTTCCCGCTCCGGTGTTCCGGTGACTCCCCGGGTAATCTCGATGTCTTCCACCTCCGGTGTCCCGGTGACTGCCCGGGGTAATCTTGGTGTCCCGGTGACTTCCCGGGTAATCTCGATGTCTTCCACCTCCGGTGTCCCGGTGACTGCCCGGGGTAATCTCGGTGTCCCGTGACTCCCGGGGCAATCTCGATGTCTTCCACCTCCGGTGTCCCGGTGACTCCCCCGGGTAATCTTGATGTCTTCCACCTCCGGTGTCCTGGTGACTCGCCGGGGTAATCTCGGTGTCCCGGTGACTCCCCGGGGTAATCTCGATGTCTTCCCCCTCCGGTGTCCCGGTGACTCCCCGGGTAATCTCGATGTCTTCCCGCTCCGGTGTCCCAGTGACTCCCCGGGTAATCTCGATGTCTTCCACCTCCGGTGTCCCGGTGACTGCCCGGGGTAATCTTGGTGTCCCGGTGACTTCCCGGGTAATCTCGATGTCTTCCACCTCCGGTGTCCCGGTGACTGCCCGGGGTAATCTCGGTGTCCCATGACTCCCGGGGCAATCTCGATGTCTTCCACCTCCGGTGTCCCGGTGACTCCCCCGGGTAATCTTGATGTCTTCCACCTCCGGTGTCCCGGTGACTCGCCGGGGTAATCTCGGTGTCCCGGTGACTCCCCGGGGTAATCTCGATGTCTTCCCCCTCCGGTGTCTCGGTGACTCCCCGGGGTAATCTCGGTGTCCCGGTGACTCCCCGGGGTAATCTCGATGTCTTCCACCTCCGGTGTCCCGTGACTCCCCGGGGTAATCTCGATGTCTTCCACCTCCGGTGTCCCGGTGACTCCCCGGGGTAATCTCGATGTCTTCCACCTCCGGTGTCCTGGTGACTCCCCGGGTAATCTCGATGTCTTCCCCCTCCGGTGTCCCGGTGACTCCCCCGGGTAATCTTGATGTCTTCCACCTCCGGTGTCCTGGTGACTCCCCCGGGTAATCTTGATGTCTTCCCCCTCCGGTGTCCCGGTGACTCGCCGGGGTAATCTCGGTATCCCGGTGACTCCCCGGGGTAATCTCGATGTCTTCCCCCTCCGGTGTCCCGGTGACTCCCCGGGGTAATCTCGATGTCTTCCCCCTCCGGTGTCCCGGTGACTCCCCGGGGTAATCTCGGTGTCCCGGTGACTCCCCGGGGTAATCTCGATGTCTTCCACCTCCGGTGTCCCGTGACTCCCCGGGGTAATCTCGATGTCTTCCACCTCCGGTGTCCCGGTGACTCCCCGGGGTAATCTCGATGTCTTCCCCCTCCGGTGTCCCGGTGACTCCCCGGGGTAATCTCGGTGTCCCGGTGACTCCCCGGGGTAATCTCGATGTCTTCCACCTCCGGTGTCCCGTGACTCCCCGGGGTAATCTCGATGTCTTCCACCTCCGGTGTCCCGGTGACTCCCCGGGGTAATCTCGATGTCTTCCACCTCCGGTGTCCCGGTGACACCTCATCTTTTCCTGTAGACGGAGCTGGAATCAGGAGAGGACCCGGGGGGAATCTCTGGGATGCCGGAAATATCCGGAATCATGTGTCCCCGGCGGTGTCTTCATTATTGTCTGGATATGAAGCTGTCACACAATACGATTGTCTGTGACTCCATTTGTTTGTCCCTCAAGGACCGTCACAAGTGTAACGAGCTGACACCAGAGCGGATTTCACCCGCCGCAGGCAGCTGATTTACGCGGCTTCCCTCTGGATTGGCGCCGGCGTCCCGGGGGAATGATTAGGAGAAGAGATGGAGAGTTTGGCCATTAATGAGCGATCTTCAACGCTCGGGGCACCACGCGCTCTGGTCAGGATGGTGGCTGCTGGCACCTCGCGCCTCTCATCTTCCAGAATATCGCAGCAAGGGAATGGAGACAACAACTGCTGATGTCAATCTGAGAGAAGAAAGCGGAACCCGCATCGGCCGCAGACTCGGGGCCCGGAGACCCCACAGGATGAGGATTGTATGAAATTGGGATTGGAAGGATTGGTATGTCTATGGCAGGAATTGGTCTACCAAATAAAAGCATGAACAGGATCTCCCCCCCAGGAGGGGACAAGTCGGGGTTCAGTAGCAGGTCACGTCCTCAAGATCGCCCCCCCAGGAGGGGACAAGTCGGGGTTCAGTAGCAGATCACAGTCCTCAGGATCGCCCCCCAGGAGGGGACAAGTCGGGGTTCAGTAGCAGGTCACAGTCCTCAGGATCGCCCCCCCCAGGAGGGGACAAGTCGGGGTTCAGTAGCAGGTCACAGTCCTCAGGATCGCCCCCCCCCCAGGAGGGGACAAGTCGGGGTTCAGTAGCAGGTCACGTCCTCAGGATCGCCCCCCAGGAGGGGACAAGTCGGGGTTCAGTAACAGGTCACGGTCCTCAGGATTGCCCCCCCAGGAGGGGACAAGTCGGGGTTCAGTAGCAGGTCACAGTCCTCAGGATCGCCCCCCCCAGGAGGGGACAAGTCGGGGTTCAGTAGCAGGTCACGTCCTCAGGATCGCCCCCCAGGAGGGGACAAGTCGGGGTTCAGTAGCAGGTCACGGTCCTCAGGATCGCCCCCCAGGAGGGGACAAGTCAGGGGTTGAGTAGCAGGTCACGGTCCTCAGGATCGCCCCCCAGGAGGGGACAAGTCGGGGTTCAGTAGAAGGTCACAGTCCTCAGGATCGCCCCCCCCCAGGAGGGGACAAGTCAGGGTTCAGTAGCAGGTCACGGTCCTCAGGATCGCCCCCCAGGAGGGGACAAGTCGGGGGTTCAGTAGCAGGTCACGATCCTCAGGATCGCCCCCCAGGAGGGGACAAGTCGGGGGTTCAGTAGCAGGTCACGATCCTCAGGATCGCCCCCCAGGAGGGGAAAAGTCGGGGGTTCAGTAGCAGGTCACGGTCCTCAGGATTATTAACCCCTTCCTGCCCGGACCTCATCTCATCACACTATGGGGGGGGGAGGGGGCACATTATTAACCCCTTCCTGTCCAGACCTCTCATCACACTATGGGGGGGAGGGGGGCACATTATTAACCCCTTCCTGCCCGGACCTCTCATCTTATCACACTATGGGGGGGGAGGGGGCACATTATTAACCTCTTCCTGCCCAGACCTCTCATCTCACTATGGGGGGGAGGGGGCACATTATTAACCCCTTCCTGCCCGGACCTCTCATCTCATCACACTATGGGGGGGAGGTGGCACATTATTAACCCCTTCCTGTCCAGACCTCTCATCTCATCACACTATGGGGGGGAGGGGGAGCATGCACATTATTAACCCCTTACTGCCCGGACCTCTCATCTTATCACACTATGGGGGGGAGGGGGCACATTATTAACCCCTTCCTGCCCGGACCTCTCATCTCATCACACTATGGGGGGGTTGGGCTCATTATTAACCCCTTCTCACCCTGAACTCTCTTCTTCCTGATCCGTGGTCCTCTTTCCAGGTATTCGGTTGCCATCCTCGTCCTCACAGACACCCGGCAAGTTAACCCTTTGCTGTCCTTCTCTGTTCTCTTATTGGTCCCTTGCCTGGTGATGTTGTATTATTATGGGTGGGTGGGCGGGTTACTGACACACGGATAAAATAAACGCCCCCCATTCCATCACATTGGGTAGTCACCTCCCCACCGATCCCCCCCTTATTGGGAGTCTATTGGTACACCCCATGGCCGGGTCGGTTGGTTGACTCTTATCATTTGGCCTCTTTGGCTCTTGGCGGCGTTTGGCGTTGTATCTCCAGAACGGTCGGTGGCCGGCGCCGCTCACCTCGCAATGACTGCCTTTAATTAGAAGTTTAGCCGATAAAACGAATGGTAAGATTGCGGAATTGGGTGATTGAGCCGGTCTCCTCCCATTGGAGGATGTTCCTGATCAGTGAGGATTCGACATGGTTTAATAAGGTAGTGCAGCTTCAAAAGACTTCAAAAGGCCCGGCAGTCAGCAGTCAGCGGGGAGCGCGGGGCGCCGCTGAACTCTCATTGACCCCGTTCTCTTCCAGCATCAAGTTGTCGGTACACCGCCTCCTGCATTACAATCTTCCTTACCCGCTAAAATCTCACCAATTTCCATCACCATGGAAACTGGCCTACAAATCTGCAGATCAGCTCTCTGTTCCTCTGCCCAGATCTCCCCGCCGCCGCCGCTCTTCAGTCTCTCTACCCCCATTATTGGGTGCCAAGTCTGCCAAAGTCCATTCATCCAACTTCCTATGCTGGAGCCACTTCACTGTCCTCCTTTCCGCTTTATCTCCACTTCCAGATGTCCACCGACTGGCCAATCCCAGCAAGGCGAGGAGCGGAGACAATGGCCAGGTCAGCTTACCCGCCAACGGCGATAAGTGGACTCCATACTGGTAGAGTCCGGCCACACGCCCGGTACAAGTAGCCGGATTTGTTCATTCTCTCCCCACCATACTCCTGACCATTGTCAGTACCAGTAATTCCATCCATTATGTGGTCAGGACCCTCGTACCTCCCCCATCCTGCTGAGGGTCACCAGAGACTGTCCTGGTAAAAATCTGCTCATAATAGGAGGTACCCCAAACACTATATTCCCAAAAGTATTGGGACGCCTGCCTTTACACACACATGAACTTTAATGGCATCCCAGTCTTAGTCCAGAGGGTTCAATATTGATTGGCCCCGCCCTTTACATCTTCCAGTGTAAATCTACTATCATCCAATCACATTCCATACAATACTCCACTATCGTTACTTCTCCACATCTTCCAGTGTAAATCTACTATCATCTAATCTCCTTCCCCACAATACTCCACCATGATTACTTCTTTACGTTCCCCAGTGTCCATTCAGTATTCTTACATCACCTGTCACACAATACTTCACCACACGTGGTCCTCCACATCCTCCATTGTCATCTCAGCACCTTGCTCAGTCTGCCATCGGTTCATATCGATACTTTTCTATATAATTTCAGCCTTTACCACTGTGGCATGGAAGTTTCCTCAACCCTTCTGATGGTGGCCTTCCATTAAGTCTCTGCCTGTTCACCAATCTAACCACTAGATGTTCTTCACCAGGAATATCTACTTCTTCTAGCATTGCTCCACCATCATCTTTCGTGTCACCCCGTCAGACTATCGTTAGTAGTCCAATATAATAGGATTATTGACAGGACACTCATCTTTCAATTCCAACCCACCTTTTCATCCAAGATGCCAAATCATTACCATACTCACCAATGTCATTACTCTGTAGTCATCAGTCTTTCTACCCACCAGTCCATCATTCATTCATCTTTCAACCCCATGCTAGCCTCCTATCATGATAAAATGTCACCACATTTCCAAACAAACCCAACCCCAATCTTACCACCTTTCCACCCAACAAACCCAACCCCAATCTTACCACCTTTCCACTCAACAAACCCAACCCCCATCTTACCACCTTTCCACCCAACAAACCAAAAAGCCCATCTTACCACCAAACAAACCCAACCCCCATCTTATCACCTTTCTACCCAACAAACCCAACCCCCATCCTACCACCTTTCCACCAAACCAACCAAATACCCCCATCCTACCACCTTTCCACCAAACAAAGCCAACCCCCATCTTATCACCTTTCCACCCAACAAACCCAACCCCCATCCTACCACCTTTCCACCAAACAAACCAAAAACCCCCATCCTACCACCTTTCCACCAAACAAACCAAACCCCCATCCTACCACCTATCCACCAAACAAACCCAACCCCCATCCTACCACCTTTCCACCAAACAAACCAAAAACCCCCATCCTACCACCTTTTCACCAAACAAACCAAAAACCCCCATCCTACCACCTTTCCACCAAACAAACCAAACCCCCATCCTACCACCTTTCCACCAAACAAACCAAATACCCCCATCCTACCACCTTTCCACCAAACAAAGCCAACCCCCATCTTATCACCTTTCCACCCAACAAACCCAACCCCCATCCTACCACCTTTCCACCAAACAAACCAAAAACCCCCATCCTACCACCTTTCCACCAAACAAACCAAACCCCCATCCTACCACCTTTCCACCAAACAAACCCAACCCCCATCCTACCACCTTTCCACCAAACAAACCAAAAACCCCCATCCTACCACCTTTTCACCAAACAAACCAAAAACCCCCATCCTACCACCTTTCCACCAAACAAACCAAACCCCCATCCTACCACCTTTCCACTCCAAACCCCATCAAGTGTTTGTGGTAGAACATTGGCAATAACCAGGAAGGAAATGCCCCTTGGCCCCTTTCCTGTAGTTGAGAACCACTCATACCCCACACAATTCTGGGACGATTCACCAGGCCATAACAGAAGATCAGAGCAATGTGGCTCCTCGGTGCACCAAACTTGTGAACTTCCTCAGTGTCCCAAATCCTCGGAATAGAGTATTCTTTCATGATTTGTTGAATGATCTTATTAACCTTCCCGTGGTAGGAAAACCTATATTTAGACAGTAATTCTACACACAGGACCCTGGAAGCCCCTCCCACTGTTCAGAGCCTGCCCGCAGACACCAACGCCCCCCTGTGGCCGGCGATATGGTAATCTCTTCCCAGCAGGCCTCAGCTCCGGGTGATCAGAAGAAGAGCGACTCTACGCATTTCACAATGGAAATTTTGCCCCCTCTTATAAAAAGGCAACAAAACAAAGAGATCACCCAACGGAGCCCCCATTCCTGGGGAGTGCTAGATGAAGTACTTGAAAAGCAAACGAACTTATGTTTTATGCGTTTTTAAGATGTCTGACAGGGTACAAAAGTTCATCTTTAATAGGGAGGCAACATAGAATGCTTAAAGCTGCATTCTGACACCGAAATCTCGCCTTGCTGCCTTTGAAGTGCCTTCTGATATTCCATTCTGCCTGAAGATACTCGGCATGTTTATGCAGCAGATGGGGGGATATTCCCAGGATGCTCCTCTCTCTGTCTTCCATCGCACACCAGACACCGCCATTCTCTGCCTCTTAACTCGGTGAGATTCTTAAAAAGCAGCCGGGCCCCCGGGAGGGAGGGAGGCGGGGGACAGCCTTTATTATGCATCCTCATTTCTCTTATTTAATCAGAGACTTTTTTTTTATCTGGATAAAATTATTCCTGATAAGTCCAACATGTTTGGAAGCCACTTTAGAGAAAGATGACGGATAAAACGCGGAAGTTTACAGGGGAGCAGAAGGTGACCGATTAGCATCTGTTTGAATCCGAGTCACATCAAGTTTAAGCTCCATCAAGTCCGCCAAGTTGAGGGAAAAAAACTGCCGATTTGTTGGAGGAGATGAAGTTCAACAAAAAACATCATTTCCGTCTCGTTTTCCGCGTTTTTCTATTAGTGGCTCTGAAAAAATACAATGTGAGTTCCATCATATAGCATTATAGTCAATCGTCATCGCTGCCGGCTCGTCGTCTTCCACTAATCCTCTTCCCTCAGCAAGTCTTTCATCTACGATTCCAAAACAAGGTCATTCGACTGTCAGCCCTGGACCTTACCCAGCGGACCACCCAATGCTACCATCTATAGGACTACCCAATGCTGCCAGTCATGGGACCACCCAATGCTACCATCTATAGGACTACCCAATGCTGCCAGTCATGGGACTACCCAATGCTGCCAGTCATGGGACCACCCAATGCTGCCATTCGTGGGACCACCCAATGCTGCCAGTCATGGGACCACCCAATGCTACCATCTATAGGACTACCCAATGCTGCCAGTCATTGGACCACCCAATGCTGCCATTCGTGGGACTACCCAATGCTGCCAGTCATGGGACCACCCAATGCTACCATCTATAGGACTACCCAATGCTGCCAGTCATGGGACCACCCAATGCTACCATCTATAGGACTACCCAATGCTGCCAGTCATGGGACTACCCAATGCTGCCAGTCATGGGACCACCCAATGCTGCCATTCGTGGGACCACCCAATGCTGCCAGTCATGGGACCACCATAATGCTGCCAGTCATGGGACCACCCAATGTTGACAGTCATGGGACCACCCAATGCTGCCAGTCATGGGACCACCCAATGCTGTCATTCATGGAACCACCCAATGCTGTCAGTTTTGGGACCACCCAATGCTGCCAGTCATGGGACCACCATAAAGCTGCCAGTCATGGGACCACCCAATGCTGCCAGTCATGGGACCACCCAATGCTACCATCCATAGGACCACCCAATGCTGCCAGTCATGGAACCACCCAATGCTGCCAGTCATGGGACCACCCAATGCTGCCATCCATGGGACCACCCAATGCTACCAGTTATGGGACCACCCAATGCTGCCATCCATGGTGTGACGGTATCGGTATGATATCCCCGTCAACGTTCCCTTCTTCCCATAACGAAAATCACCCCAATATTCCACGAGGAGGGATATCCCTGGAGTCGCCCAGAAAGCCACACATGAGACCAGCTTACTGCTTGAACAACACAGACTTTAATGTTATAACACACACAGCTTATATGTCATTTCCAAAACTGTTACAATGACAAATCTCCGCCCCCCTCACACTGGGGCTTCCATACAGATGGCTAGGTAGACACGACGGGGCCGATGCTGAAACACATTTTCTTTAGACAATGACATCAATGACGCTGAGCACTAGCTGTACTGAATACATCAACCAGACCGCTCGACCCCGCATATAGAGAGATAATTACCACAATGAAGCAATCAGAATAATTAACACAAGCCACTTAAACCCAGCTCTCCTTCACACAACACAATAGATCAATTAACCTTTAGAAATAGTGAGGGGACATTAGCACATCAATAACCTGGCTAGCAGGGAGCAGTAAACTGAGACATATAGGCAAATGTATCACAATGGCCCCCCTTTTGCTCCCTGCTCCGGCAAACCCGGTTGGACCTTCCCTGGTCCAGTAGGGTTGACGGGTTCAGAGCTATTAGTCAGAGGTTAACTCCATTTGGCATGACTGACCTCCCTTGGCAACTGCTTCAGACTCAGGTATGTCACCGGGTCGTCAGATCACACGCCGGTCAGTCCCCAAGTCTCTGTGCGATCTGCAAAGTCACCAGAAGTCAGTGTGAAGACAGCGAATGGGTCTGTGCGCCGCCGTCTAGGTGTCCCGCTATGGGAGGGGGCAGGTTATGGCTCTGAAGTGACAATCCCAGGAGATTCATAAAAAGAAAAAGTTATATTTGTTGAAATGCTGTAGCACTGGTGCTCAGAGTCCGGGGGGGGGGGGGGAGGGGAATCAGAGCCCCATAAGGTCAGCCACCCCCTGCTCCCTCCGCAGCCGCCGGTTCTCCTCTTGGAGCTTCTCCAGCTCCATCTCCAGTTCATGCTGCTGTGACCTCAGGTGGTTGTTCTCCTCCTCCATGCGGCTTATGCACTCCTCCAGCTCTATGTACTCACGGATCAGCTCCTGCTTGCTCATGTCCTGCAGGCTCTCCACATGGTCCTTCATCATCAGGAACTGGGTGGTGGTGTAAGGGGCCACCGGTGGGCCCTTGGCGAACATCTCGGCACGCATCTGGGACGCCCGCTGCGACTCCCTCTCCTCCAGTCGCTTCTTCTCCTCCCAGGTCAGCTTGTTATACGGCTTCCAGGACCTCTTCTTCTTGAAGGGTGGCCGGCGGTGCCTCTTTCTGCCCAGCTCCCTCCAGGGCCCCTCCGGCTCAGGGCTGTCGCCCATGACCAGCTGACAATGGTGTTCCCTGTTGTCCGTAATAACAGATTGTACCATGAGGGCTTCGTAAGGGGTGCCCAATGGTTCTTCCTGACCCAGCTCCTTTGGATCCCAAGCCGAGTCTACACAATGGGCTGCTGCTGGTGGGCGGTACCCAGGTTGAGACCAATTTGACCTGGTGTTGTCATTCATGGGGCAATTCTGCTTGAAGTGACCCAGCTGTTTGCACCGGAAGCAGCGTTGTTCGTTGCCCTCCTGGCGATGATAGCGAGGGCTAGATGTCACCGGTCTGTTAGGAGGTTGGTATCTAGCGGTTGGTGGGTGTGAGGGCACCGTTTGTGGTGGAGGTTGTTCCTGTGGTGTGACCTGGTTCGTCTTGCGAGTATCTGCATATTCATCCGCCAACTTCGCGGCCTCTGGTAGAGTCATGGGCCTGCGATCTCTCACCCAATCTTTGACGTCCGTCTGGATGTGATTGTAAAATTGCTCCAGGAGCATTAGTTGCAAAATGTCCTCTGCGGTGGTGGCCTGGCTGCTGTTAGCCCAGTTAGAGGCCGACCGGGACAATTGGCATGCCCATTCCGCATAAGAGTCTTTCGTGGTTTTGCGTGAGTCCCTGAACTTCTGTCGGTGGGACTCTGGGGTTACTGCATAACGAGCCAGGAGCACTTCTTTAACCCGGGCGTAGCTATGAATATCCTGATCTGGCACGGTCCGGAAAGCATCAGAAGCTTTGCCTGACAGTTTGCCTGACAATATTGCAACCCAGTCTCCTCTAGCTATTCGGTGCAGGTTACATTGTCGCTCAAAATCCGCCAGGAAGTTATCAATCTCACAGTCCTTTTCATCAAAAGCTTTAAAAGCGCTAAACGGAATCTTCCTTGCGTCTGCTGTGCTGTACTCACTGTTTGGAGAATGTGCGGCTGCTTGTTGGACTGCTGCCAGTTTTAACTGTAGTTCTGCGTCCCTTATTTGTTTATCCTTCTGTAGTTCTGCGTCCCTTATTTGTTTAGCCTTCTGTAGTTCTGCGTCTCTTATTTCTTTAGCCTCCTTCGCTAACAGGTCCATCACTTTCAGTACCACATCTGGCGTTGGGTTCGGGCCGAACCACGCTAGCTTCTCTCTCATTAGCTTGTTGGCTGGCGATTCCTCCTCCTGAATCACTGGTGTCTCCATCTCTTGTACTGCTGGCGTTGCTGCAATCCCGTCCTCCTGGTCTAGCTCCATTGATTCTGCTATGATGACCCGCTTGGTTTTGTTGCTAGCAATCCTTCCACGAACTTCCAGTAGTTCTTCCAGTGTCTGCTTGGAATCCGGGTGTGAAGGGGAATAGAAGGGAAAAATCCCGCTGCTGCCAACCAATTTGTGACGGTATCGGTATGATATCCCCGTCAACGTTCCCTTCTTCCCATAACGAAAATCACCCCAATATTCCACGAGGAGGGATATCCCTGGAGTCGCCCAGAAAGCCACACATGAGACCAGCTTACTGCTTGAACAACACAGACTTTAATGTTATAACACACACAGCTTATATGTCATTTCCAAAACTGTTACAATGACAAATCTCCGCCCCCCTCACACTGGGGCTTCCATACAGATGGCTAGGTAGACACGACGGGGCCGATGCTGAAACACATTTTCTTTAGACAATGACATCAATGACGCTGAGCACTAGCTGTACTGAATACATCAACCAGACCGCTCGACCCCGCATATAGAGAGATAATTACCACAATGAAGCAATCAGAATAATTAACACAAGCCACTTAAACCCAGCTCTCCTTCACACAACACAATAGATCAATTAACCTTTAGAAATAGTGAGGGGACATTAGCACATCAATAACCTGGCTAGCAGGGAGCAGTAAACTGAGACATATAGGCAAATGTATCACACATGGGACCACCCAATGCTACCATCCATAGGACCACCCAATGCTGCCAGTCATGGGACCACCCAATGCTGTCATTCATGGGACCACCCAATGCTGTCAGTTTTGGGACCACCCAATGCTGCCAGTCATGGGACCACCCAATGCTACCAGTCATGGGACCACCCAATGCTGCCAGTCATGGGACCACCCAATGCTGCCAGTCATGGGACCACCCAATGCTGCCAGTCATGGGACTACCCAATGCTGCCAGTCATGGGACCACCCAATGCTGCCAGTCATGGGACCACCCAATGCTACCAGTCATGGGACCACCCAATGCTGCCAGTCATGGGACCACCCAATGCTGCCATCCATGGGACCACCCAATGCTACCATCCATAGGACCACCCAATGCTGCCAGTCATGGGACCACCCAATGCTGTCATTCATGGGACCACCCAATGCTACCAGTCATGGGACAACGAGAGGTCTTCTCCAAGAAGAACACGGTTCAGGAAAAGGAACAAAATCTCCAGATGTAGAAGAAGCGTCGGTATGATGAGAACAAACTGAGGCACTACATTGTAGAAAAGCCTTTGGTGCAGCCCCAGGTTGAGGCCCCTGGCGGCGGGGGTGGGGGGGGGTGTGGAAGGTACCAGCCGGCGCAGAAGGGAAGCTGTAGAAGGAAGGAGACTTTGGTGCAGCCCCAGGTTGAGGCCCCTGGCGGTGGGGGTGGGGGGGTGGAAGGTACCAGCCGGCGCAGAAGGGAAGCTGTAGAAGGAAGGAGACTTTGGTGCAGCCCCAGGTTGAGGCCCCTGGCGGTGGGGGTGGGGGGGTGGAAGGTACCAGCCGGCGCAGAAGGGAAGTTGTAGAAGGAAGGAGACTTTGGTGCAGCCCCAGGTTGAGGCCCCTCAGGGTTTCTCATTGGTCATCGGTGGTCAGGGACGTAATTTGGTCTCTTTATGTGATTTTGGTTTATGGGGCTCCAGAACTTTCTATCTGCAGAGAGGTGAACGTCGTTCTTCTATCATCTTCCAGCTAATTGGTCCTCGCTGTTTTTCTAAACTTGCTGTAGAGAAACCCTTAAAGTTTATCTGATTGTTCTGTTATTTTTTTGGCCCTCCAAGGAGATAAACCTCTGGAAATGACCATTAATAATAGACTGCAATCTCTGGGACTGAAAATACTGAGCCCAAGAAGACGAGAGATCAATAATTGTCCATTTCTACACTGGAAGGAAATACTGCGATCGGCGCCTGTAGGAAACGTCTTTATTTCGATGCGTCTTCTCCCTCTTCTCTCCATTTATTCCCAACTGAGAAATGAAACTGAGAAACTAATTACCGGGAAAAGTTCACCGAATCCTGCCGGAGAATTTCCATGATCTGCCAGTCATTGGGCGGTGTGTGGTCCTGACAGTGCCCGGCTGGCACGCTCTGCTCACATGGGGTACTGGCCAGAAGAAAGTCAGTTTGTGGGTTTGCATGGGCACAACCCCCTAAGCAGGCAATACACGTGGGAATGTCATTGAGTCATTGAGGACATACAATGGTGGATTCCAGGGCTGCTGTTAGAAATCACGGGACCCCATACAGCCAACCTGACAAAGTCCCACCCCCCCCAAATAAACACAGTTTACTATGCTTCAGTTATCAATGATTGGTACCAATCACTCACTGTGTCCATTCATATGACATACAGTGGAACCTTGGATTACGAGCATGATCCGTTCCAGGAGAATGCTCGTAATACAAAGTACTCGCATATTTTCTCTATTGAAGCCAATGGAAACGAAAATAATTAGTTCCGCATTGCGCATTGACTCCAATGGCATGCAATACCGCATGCGGCCGGAGGTGGGGGGAGGGGGGCGCCGGAAAGCTTCGGAAACGGCCGGAAAGGCCCAAAGACAGTTTGGCTGAACTCAGCAAACCTCGGAAAGACCCTATCCACGAGCCTTTCCGAGGTTTGCCGAGGTCACCCGAACTGTCCTCGGGCCATTCCGGACGTTTCCACTCGTTTTGCGAGACAACACTCGCAAACCGAGTCAGAATTATTTAAAAAAAGTTGCTCGTCTTTCAAAAAAGAAAAGTTAACTGAGTTACTCATAAATTGAGGTTCCACTGTATTTACCAGACTCTCCCCCCACTTTCCATCATCAAGGATCCTATTGTTACAGCTGCCGGCAGGAAGGAGAGGAGGGAAGCCGACAGCAGCTCAGGGGGGGCCTGGACAGCAGGCGGAAATCTATGGTTGATAGGGAGGGTGATCGTTTGCGGAGGAGGCGATTACTGGAACCGATCCCCTCAATGGTTCTCTCTGGAGCAGCTAAAAACCAGCAGGAGGGACGGGAGAAGAAAACGGCTTTCAGCTGCTGCAGAAAGAGCCATACAGGGGATCCGTTCTAGTAATTGCCCCCCTGCCATGCTGATTATCCTCCTTGCCCACATCCAATACACCCTGGTGGCTGGGGCCCCGTACAGGAGGACCAGTGGTACCCCCTTATGCACTGCCCTGGTGGTTTCAACCAATCTCAGAGAGGGGTGCAGCCAACAAATCTTATTACATGAAACGTTCTGCATCCAGTGGCCAACCAAACGTTGTATATTGGTGGAAACCTCCGACGCTCATGAAATTTTGTAAAATAAATAGAAACTTTCAGATCAAATATTTCGCACATCGTATGTGTCCATGTGAGTTGTCCTTTAGATAAAGTCCAGAATATCGGAGTGTGGAGGAGAGATTTCATTCTTTTATATGGTCACCATGTGCGCTCGCTCCACCACCCATCACACCATCTGCCCACCAGAAAACTGGAGGTTCCCCTTGGCATCTCTCATGGATTTCTCCCAATTCACCAACAGACCGCCTTGCCGTCATTCCGATCTAAATGTGCCGTCCATGCGCTCGGCTGTCAAAGGCGCTGCCGTACTCTTCAGGACTTCCTTCCAGGTTCGGACCTTTTGGCCGGTTGATCGGCTGAACTGTGATGATGTCACTCCTGCACATGTGCAATGAAGTCACATGACCAAAGCACAGAGTAAATGTGCGCATGTGCGGCTCAGTGTACATTTGTCGTGGAGATAAGGCTGTACGTTTAGTGCACACATTTCGTCTAATGATATAATACATCTTACCCATCATCCATTTCCCGCATATCCCCCAGTAAACAGACATCTCTACAGCTCACGTCTCAGCTCTGTCAGCGTCACTCCCCAGTGACCAAAAAGGAAGTGATGGCTCCAGCAGCCAATCACTTCCTCCATGGGAAGTGACATCACAGGATGTGACCTCCACACAGGAAATGACCCAACAGGAAATCCTTCCAACAGGATTAGTTAATACAAACAACAACATGAATAATGGAGCATTATGGGCGTGTCCAGGCAGGGAAAGAGTGTATGTATGTTTTTAACAAAAGAAGCCGCATGGCTTTCAAACAAAAATATGAATCCTTATTTTGCGTTATTCCAGAGAACAACGCATACCCAGATTATACTACCGTTCCTGGGGATGGGAGGCTATCTGCAGGTGTACACTACGAATCCCGACCTGTGCTGATCAGACACACAGAGACACAAGCGTACATCCGCCTATAACTGATAATGTCCTTACAGAGCGATCATATCTCCTCAGACGATCATTCTGTGCATCACACAGGGGCCCTTTGCTGGCAGACATACCCCCACTCTGCAAACTCCTCTCTCCAACCTCAAGAAGCTTTCCACTACCAGACGGGACTCACCCAGCGTCAGTCTGCCCCAGTCAGCTCTTTAGAGCGGGTTGCGGGAGAACTAACACCGGGCGACACTATGAGAATAAATATTAAATACATCTTCATAAAATTTCCACAACACATTGATCGGCCAGGAGAAGCTCTTATGATAAAAGAGACCAATGGGATCCGTCATAAAAATCCCGCCTTTCAATGTTTTCGTTTTTTATTCCACCTTAAAATGTTTTCCCAGTTCGGACGCTGAGGGCCAGCAGGTCATGTTTTCCAGACTGTAGGCTCAGCAGATGGGAGAGTAATTGAGTGGTTGGGTGAAGTGGGCACAGGGGCACGTTGCTAGTTCCCGGTCACTGTTGGAGTGTTCTGGTAAATTGGCGCCTTCCTGGCGGGTGAAGTACAGACGGTAGTGATGGGCTCTGCGTCCCATCTCCTTGGTTGTCATGACTCCACGCCTCTTTCACCCGCCAGGCTGATCGGGATTCGGAATTGTTCTTCAAGCTATTTTTTGTTGTGACAATTTCACAGTCAGTTTCCATCATCGGAGATGATCCCGTATCTTGGCACTTTCCGGAACTTTCCACCTCAATGAACAATTCCTGAGCAGGTAAATGTAGAGCCAGCGCTCCTCGCAATGACGCCGCTTGTGACACGCTGATAGCTGCACTTACAAGACGGATGATTATGTGGCTTCCCATCTGTCAGTGCAGACGGCTCCGACATCTCAGCTAGAGAATACAGATGTGGTCACTAAGGATGAGGCATGCGGGGCCCCAATTGTGCTCGAGGGCCCCTCACAGACAGATAAAAATGTGTCTGTAAATTAAAACGCAGAATGTGCGATGCAATGGAACGCAGGATGTCGGACGCACAGGGGACATTTTCTTTGCCAGTATTCTTTCTCCCCTTCCCTCCTTTTCTGTGAATGGTGGAGGAAATCACCTATGTGACCTTGCTGGGAATATGGCCGGCACAGCTCTGACTTTCTAGAGACTATCAACTAGAAGCCACACTGTGAAGACTGTTGGAGGTCACCTACAGGAAGTGACATCCCTGGGCAGGGATGTCACTTCCTGTATAGGTGGAAGGGTGAAAATAATCAGGACAGTGACATTGGAGGGAGCAAAACAAACACCACCCACGGGAAATTCCAAATCCACATCTGTATGCTAGCAGGAAGGAGACCTCAATGAGTCATCACTTCCAATGGCATCCAATCCCTTCCAATGAAATCCAATCACATCTAATCACATCCAATGATGTCCAATCCCTTCCAATAACATAAATCCATTCCAATTCCATCCAATCACTTCCAATCCCTTCCAATCACTCCCAATCCCTTTAAACCCCTTCCAATCACTTCCAACTCCTCCCAGTCGCTTACAATCACTTCCAATCCCTTCCAGTCGCTTCCAATGCCTTCTAGTTGCTTCCAATAACTTCAAATCCCTTCCAATCACTTCCATTCCCTCCCAGTCGCTTCCAATCACTTCCAATCCCTTGCAATCCCTTCCAGTCGCTTTCAATCACTTCCAACTCTTTCCAATCGCTTCCAATCACTTCCAATCATTTCCAATTCCTTCCAATCTCTCCCAATCCCTTTAAACCTCTTCCAACCCCTTCCAGTCGCTGAAAATACCTTCCAGTCCCTTCCAATCACTTCCAATCTCTTCCAGTCGCTTCCAATACCTTCCGACCCCTTCCAGTGGCTTACAATCCCTTTCAGTCACTTCCAATCACTTCTAGTCACTTCCAATCCCATACAATCACTTCCAATCCATTCCAAACACTTCCAATCCCTTCCCTTCCAATCCCTTCCAAACACTTCCAATCCCTTCCAGTCACTTCCAAACACTTCCAATCCCTTCCCTTCCAATCCCTTCCAGTCACTTTCAATCCCTTGTATTCCTTCAGGCCATTGATTACCGGCGATCGGCGTTTGTCAGAATCTGTAGACATCACATTGCCGGAATCTCCCTCCAGTTTCCAGATGAGTTCAGAATCCCACCGTCTTTTACCGCCAATATCGGGCACATTTCTACATGAAAAAGTTTGAGACGTGAGAGACTGGAAGAGGATTAATAGAGCAGAAAATCCTAAATGATGTGGAAATAATTTCTTAAATCTTAAGTAAAGCTTTCAAGGTGTTTAATTGTATAATTTGGTGGCGCTCCTGTTTGTAAATTGCAGTATCAAGCAGAGGAGACCGTTTCTGGACGCCACAAACAATTTGCATTCAGAGCGGCGTGGAGCGGACGGAGCAGCCTCGGAATTTGGAATAAATTAGGGGGATTGATTCTGCCTGAGCAGACGCCTGCTGTCCCCGCTGATGGCGGCACACGAACGCACGCACGCACGCCCGCCCGCCGCTCCCCCTCTTCTTCTTGTCCAGTGGTGACCTCTGGGAGAGGCACAAACATTTCACCTTCTATGACCTCATTTCTAAGTCTGTGAAGTCACTATCATATACCGTCCTATCTTTTGTATTGGGCCTGTGTGAAACCCCCGGGGGAGGAAAGGCGGCCGTCCCTCCGTGGAGAAGTGCGATTTGGAGGCTGGAGAGCCTCATCTGCTGTGAAGGTCTCTCTGGGCCTTCATATGTTGCTGTTTTGTCTCAGAGAAGATGATGGCCTCAGATGGAGGAGATGAAAGTGGGAGAGATGGAGGTGGGAGTAGGGTGACACACCCCTTCTCTCACCTTCCCCAAAAAAAGATGGGGGTGGAATGTAGTCTCGGGGTTGATGGGAAATTTGGCGGCGGGTTATTTGTCAGGTGAATGTGACCGCTTGCCGCCCATAGCCTGCCACCAGATGCAGTGCTGCTGTCACTCCCTCTGCATGAGCCGCGTGTGTAGAAGGAAAGGAGCGGCGTCACTATCTGGAGAGTGAAGATCACACCGGTCCCCGCTGCTTGCTGCTGGGTGCCAGGGAAGGAGGAGGTGCCGAGGTTGGTGGGCACAGAAGTGCTGCCCTAGGCGCAGGCCTCGCTCCCGGCCTCACTGTCTAAGAGTAAATTGTCACTGGTTGCAAGATGCCAGGCAGCGCCGGCCCTAGCAACCAGTTCCGGAAATGTAGTTATTAGTTAGTAGGGGATGTATTGTCCCAGAATGAAGGTGCCCGGGACTCAGGACAGGCGTGAATTGCAGGACAGTCCCAGGCAATCCGGGACACATGGGCACCCTAGGTGGGAGAGAGGGCGGCGAGAGAGATGGAGGCGAGAGGAATGGAGGCGGGAGAGATGGAGGCGGGAGAGACGGAGGCGGGAGAGATGGAAGCAGAAGAGTGACGGAGGCGGGAGAGACGGAGGCGGAAGAAATGGAATTGGAGGAGACGGAAGCGGGTGAGACGGAGGCGGGAGAGATGGAAGTGGAAGAGATGGAATTGGAAGAGACGGAAGCGGAAAAGATGGAATTGGAAGAAATGGAATTGGGAGAGATGGAAGTGGGAGAGATGGAAGCGGGAGAGATGGAAGCGGGAGAGACGGAGGCGGGGGAGACGGAGGCGGAAGAGACGGAGGCGCAAGAGATGGAGGCGGAAAAGATGGAATTGGAAGAGTTGGAAGTGGGGGAGACGGAGGTGGGAGAGATGAAAGCGGAAGAGATGGAAGCGGAAGAGATGGAAGTGGGAGAGATGGAAGCGGGAGAGATGGAAGCGGGAGAGATGGAAGCGGAAGAGATGGAAGCGGGAGAGATGGAAGCGGGAGAGACAGAGGCAGAAGAGACGGAGGCAGAAGAGACGGAGGCGGAAGAGATGGAATTGGAAGAGATGGAAGTGGGAGAGACGGAGGCGGGAGAGATGAAAGCGGAAGAGATGGAAGCGGAAGAAATGGAATTGGAAGAGATGGAAGTGGGAGAGATGGAAGCGGGAGAGACGGAGGCAGAAGAGACGGAGGCGGAAGAGACGGAGGCGGAAGAGACGGAATTGGAAGAGATGGAAGTGGGAGAGACGGAGGCGGGAGAGATGGAAGCGGAAGAAATGGAAGCGGAAGAGATGGAAGCGGAAGAAATGGAATTGGAAGAGATGGAAGCGGGAGAGATGGAAGCGGGAGAGATGGAGGCAGAAGAGACGGAGGCGGAAGAGACGGAGGCGGAAGAGACGGAATTGGAAGAGATGGAAGTGGGAGAGACGGAGGCGGGAGAAATGAAAGCAGAAGAGATGGAAGCGGAAGAGATGGAAGCGGAAGAAATGGAATTGGAAGAGATGGAAGTGGGAGAGATGGAAGCGGGAGAGATGGAAGCGGGAGAGATGGAAGCGAGAGAGACAGAGGCAGAAGAGACGGAATTGGAAGAGATGGAAGTGGGAGAGATGGAGGCGGAAGAGACGGAGGCGGAAGAGACGGAATTGGAAGAGATGGAAGTGGGAGAGACGGAGGCGGGAGAAATGAAAGCAGAAGAGATGGAAGCGGAAGAGATGGAAGCGGAAGAAATGGAATTGGAAGAGATGGAAGTGGGAGAGATGGAAGCGGGAGAGATGGAAGCGGGAGAGATGGAAGCGGGAGAGATGGAAGCGGAAGAGATGGAAGCGGAAGAAATGGAATTGGAAGAGATGGAAGTGGGAGAGATGGAAGCGGAAGAGATGGAAGGAGAGATGGAAGCGGGAGAGATGGAAGCGGGAGAGATGGAAGCGGGAGAGATGGAAGCGGGAGAGACGGAGGCAGAAGAGACGGAGGCGGAAGAGACGGAGGCGGAAGAGATGGAATTGGAAGAGATGGAAGTGGGAGAGATGGAAGCGGAAGAGATGGAAGCGGAAGAAATGGAATTGGAAGAGATGGAAGCGGGAGAGATGGAAGCGGAAGAAATGGAATTGGAAGAGATGGAAGCGGGAGAGATGGAAGCGGGAGAGATGGAAGCGAGAGAGACGGAGGCAGAAGAGACGGAGGCGGAAGAGACAGAGGCGGAAGAGAAGGAATTGGAAGAGATGGAAGTGGGAGAGACGGAGGCGGGAGAGATAAAAGCGGAAGAGATGGAAGTGGAAGAGATGGAATTGGAAGAAATGGAATTGGGAGAGATGGAAGTGGGAGAGATGGAAGCGGGAGAGATGGAAGCGGGAGAGACGGAGGCGGAAGAGATGGAGGCGGAAAAGATGGAATTGGAAGAGTTGGAAGTGGGAGAGATGGAAGCGGGAGAGATGGAAGCGGGAGAGATGGAAGCGGGAGAGACGGAGGCGGAAGAGATGGAGGCGGAAAAGATGGAATTGGAAGAGATGGAAGCGGAAGAGATGGAAGTGGGAGAGATGAAAGCGGAAGAGATGGAAGCGGAAGAGATGGAAGTGGGAGAGATGGAAGCGGAAGAGATGGAAGTGGGAGAGATGGAGGCAGAAGAGACGGAGGCGGAAGAGACGGAATTGGAAGAGATGGAAGTGGGAGAGACGGAGGCGGGAGAGATGAAAGCGGAAGAGATGGAAGCGGAAGAGATGGAATTGGAAGAAATTGAATTGGGAGAGATGGAAGTGGGAGAGATGGAAGCGGGAGAGATGGAAGCGGGAGAGATGGAAGCGGGAGAGACGGAGGCGGAAGAGATGGAGGCGGAAAAGATGGAATTGGAAGAGTTGGAAGTGGGAGAGATGGAAGCAGGAGAGATGGAAGCGGGAGAGATGGAAGCGGGAGAGACGGAGGCGGAAGAGATGGAGGCGGAAAAGATGGAATTGGAAGAGATGGAAGCGGAAGAGATGGAAGTGGGAGAGATGAAAGCGGAAGAGATGGAAGCGGAAGAGATGGAAGCGGGAGAGACGGAGGCGGAAGAGATGGAGGCGGGAGAGATGAAAGCGGAAGAGATGGAAGCGGAAGAGATGGAAGCGGAAGAGATGGAAGTGGGAGAGATGGAAGCGGAAGAGACGGAAGCGGAAGAGATGGAAGCGGAAGAAATGGAATTGGAAGAGATGGAAGCGGAAGAGACGGAAGCGGAAGAGATGGAAGCGGAAGAAATGGAATTGGAAGAGATGGAAGTGGGAGAGACGGAGGCGGAAGAGATGGAAGTGGAAGAGATGGAAGTGGGAGAGACGGAGGCGGAAGAGATGGAAGTGGGAGAGATGGAAGTGGAAGAGATGGAAGTGGGAGAGACGGAGGCGGGAGAGATGGAAGTGGGAGAGACGGAGGCGGAAGAGATGGAAGCGGAAGAGATGGAAGTGGAAGAGATGGAAGTGGGAGAGACGGAGGCGGAAGAGATGGAAGTGGAAGAGATGGAAGTGGGAGAGATGGAAGCGGAAGAGACGGAAGCGGAAGAGATGGAAGTGGAAGAGATGGAAGTGGGAGAGATGGAAGTGGGAGAGATGGAAGTGGGAGAGACGGAGGCGGAAGAGATGGAAGTGGAAGAGATGGAAGTGGGAGAGATGGAAGTGGGAGAGACGGAGGCGGAAGAGATGGAAGTGGAAGAGATGGAAGTGGGAGAGATGGAAGTGGGAGAGATGGAAGCGGGAGAGATGGAAGCGGGACGCTCCCAGGACCTTCTGTGGTGTCCATTTAGCGTCAGTCTTGGCTCTTCTCTCATCTCATTTCAGGAAAGGTAAATGCCGGTGACACCGCGACTCTCCGGAGGGCGGTGACATGTGTCCACCTTTCCCCTCTCTCCTCTACACAATGAATTTGGACGCACGGCTTATACAGTCAGATTCATTCCTGCTGTTAGAGATACTCGATCGCTTCCCTACGGAACGCAGCAAATTCTTCCCGCTTCCTTCTTTTCAGAAAAAAAGAACTTTTCAAGGTGTCCTTCCAACTTCAGAGAAGATAGATAGATTGATCTGCGATCCGCCTCCCCGGAGACCCTCCTGTCTGTACTGCACACGTAGAAAGTGGAGGGGTCACGCCGGGGCAGGTGTCGGGGGGCATGTTGGGGGTAAAATCAGCAGCGTCTTTTTCAGGAGGATTCCAGAGCGGATGTCAGAAATTGTTTCAGTTTTAATGAAAAATGGGCAATTTGTAGGCGGCTGTGCCTGGGAAGGTTAACCCTCCCCTATCACGTTGTGTGCGGCGAACGATTCGCTCCATCCAGCATTGTGTACATCACCCGTCCGTCATCATCATGTGGGGGGAAGGGTGGATCTTCTAGAAGTCGCTCCATCAATGTATTCAGCATTGAAGCAATATGTCTGTCCCGGATTGTGTATATCGATCCCGGATTGTGTATATCGCACCCAGATTGTGTATATCGATCCCGGATTGTGTATATCGCACCCGGATTGTGTATATCGATCCCGGATTGTGTATATCGGTCCCGGATTGTGTATATCGGTCCCGGATTGTGTATATCAATCCCGAATTGTGTATATCGGTCCCGGATTGTGTATATCGATCCCAGATTGTGTATATCGATCCCGAATTGTGTATATCGGTCCCGGATTGTGTATATCGCACCCAGATTGTGTATATCGCACCCAGATTGTGTATATATCGGTCCCGGATTGTGTATATGGGTCCCGGATTGTGTATATCGTACCCGGATTGTGCATATCGGTCCCAGGTTGTGTATATCGGTCCCGGATTGTGTATATCGTACCCGGATTGTGTATATCAATCCCGAATTGTGTATATCGGTCCCGGATTGTGTATATCGATCCCAGATTGTGTATATCGATCCCGAATTGTGTATATCGGTCCCGGATTGTTTATATCGCACCCAGATTGTGTATATCGCACCCAGATTGTGTATATATCGGTCCCGGATTGTGTATATGGGTCCCGGATTGTGTATATCGTACCCGGATTGTGTATATCGGACCCAGATTGTGTATATCGGACCCGGATTGTGTATATCGTACCCGGATTGTGCATATCGGTCCCAGGTTGTGTATATCGGTCCCGGATTGTGTATATCGTACCCGGATTGTGCATATCGGTCCCAGGTTGTGTATATCGGTCCCGGATTGTGTATATCGTACCCGGATTGTGCATATCAGTCCCAGGTTGTGTATATCGGTCCCGGATTGAGTATATCGGTCGCCCATGTGCTGATTAGAAATATATTTACAGCTGAACAACAATAATCGTTTGGTCCTGAAAGAGGGATCTGGCTGGAGATTGTTCAGACAAAATGATACCTTTAGATTTTCAAGCAGCAGAGACAATTGCCTCTGGAGTAGAGGGGAATCATTTTGCCGGTAATGAGGTGCGGGAGTCGGGGAGGGGAATCATTTTGCCGGTAATGAGGTGCGGGAGTCGGGGAGGGGAATCATTTTGCTGGTAATGAGGTGCGGGAGTCGGGGGTGATGGCCACTAGAAGGAGTCAGAAAACAACAGTAAATACCGGTATCTGCCGCTGAGATTGGAGAGCAAAATATTAATTTCTGAAATCATTTCCAGCGAATTCGCTGCAAAGCCAAGCGGTGCTCAGACAATCTGCGGCAGAATTAGAGGCTTCGGCTGCTGGTCTCACCGGCAGGAAACTGAACCCTCGATTATTGCCGATACCCACAGAAAACAGAAGCATGTATGTCGTGTCATCTAAAAACATTTCACATAAATCCGAATCAAACGTGTCATCGGCCCGCCAGCCTTTTCCAGACACAGAGATGAGGCACCATTGTGTGTTACCCAAACCTTGGCCCAGTGCAGAGAATCGTCCATTGTAGAGTGGAAGGGGGAATCGCCCATTGTAGAGTGGTTGGGGGAATCGCCCATTGTAGAGTGGATGGGGGAATCGCCCATTGTAGAGTGGTTGGGGAAATCGTCCATTGTAGAGTGGTTGGGGAAATCACCCATTGTAGAGTGGTTGGGATAAACCCCCCATTGTAGAGTGGTTGGGGGAATCCCCCATTGTAGAGTGGATGGGGGAGTCCCCCATTGTAGAGTGGTTGGGGGAATCCCCCATTGTAGAGTGGATGGGGGAATCCCCCATTGTAGAGTGGTTGGGGGAATCCCCCATTGTAGAGTGGATGGGGGAATCCCCCATTGTAGAGTGGATGGGGGAATCCCCCATTGTAGAGTGGTTGGGGAAATCGCCCATTGTAGAGTGGATGGGGGAATCCCCCATTGTAGAGTGGATGGGGGAATCCCCCATTGTAGAGTGGTTGGGGGAATCCCCCATTGTAGAGTGGTTGGGGGAATCCCCTGTGAAGCATATGCTTCAGTGTAATTCTCCCTGCTTGTTTTAGTTATATTGTGTGTGTTAGAGGTAAAAAGGGTTCATGTGTTACAGGCTGATTGATATGTTAATGACCCTTCCTCAGCCAGCTCCCTATTTCAAAGAGTTAATTGACTCTCTTGTGTGTATTGTTCTAAATGTTAATTGATAAAGGAATGTGTCTGATCAGGTTAAACATAGCGGAGCCGAACCGGCTAGATACTGATTAGTTCAAAGAGATACCCTTATTTCAAAGGATCTGTATTGAAGACCCCCCACTGTGTAAGGGGGGCGGAGATTGTCATTGTAACAGTTGTAACCACATATAAGCTCTGTGTTATACCATTAAAAGTCTGTCGTGTTCCAGCAGTAAGCTTGTCTCATGTGTGGCTTTTTGGGCGATCCCAGGAATATTCCTCCTCGTGGAATATTGGGGTGATTTTCATTATGGGAAGAAGGGAACGTTAATGGGGATATCATTGTAATACCGTCACAATTGGTTGGCAGCAGCGGGATTTTCCCTTCTACTCTCCTTTACACCCGGATTCCAAGCAGACACTGGAAGAACTACTGGAAGTTCGTGGAAGGATTGCTAGCAACAAAACCAAGCGGGTCATCATAGCAGAATTAATGGAGCTAGACCAGGAGGACGGGATTGCAGCAACGCCAGCAGTACAAGAGATGGAGACACCAGTGATTCAGGAGGAGGAATCGCCAGCCAACAAGCTAATGATAGAGAAGCTAGCATGGTTCGGCCCGAACCCAACGGCGGATGTGGTGCTGAAAGTAATGGACCTGTTAGTAAACGCAGAGCTACAGAAGGATAAACAAATAAGAGACGCAGAGCTACAGAAGGATAAACAAATAAGAGACGCAGAACTACAGTTAAAACTGGCAGCAGTCCAACAAGCAGCCGCACCTTCTCCGAACAGTGAGTACAGCACAGCAGACGCAAGGAAGATTCCGTTTAGCGCTTTTAAAGCTTTTGATGAAAAGGACTGTGAGATTGATAACTACCTGGCAGATTTTGAGAGACAATGTAACCTGCACCGAATAGCTAGAAGAGAGTGGGTCGCAATATTGTCAGGCAAACTGTCAGGCAAAGCTTCTGATGCTTTCCGGACCGTGCCAGATCAGGAGATCCATAGCTACGCCCGGGTTAAAGAAGCGCTCCTGGCTCGTTATGCAGTAACCCCAGAGTCCCACCGACAGAAGTTCAGGGACTCACGCAAAACCACGGAAGACTCTTACGCGGAGTGGGCATGCCAGTTGTCCCTGTCGGCCTCTAACTGGGTTAACAGCAGCCAGGCCACCACCGCAGAGGACATTTTGCAACTAATGCTCCTGGAGCAATTTTACAATCACATCCAGACGGACGTCAAAGACTGGGTGAGAGATCGCAGGCCCATGACTCTACCAGAGGCAGCGAAGTTGGCGGATGAATATGCGGATACTCGCAAGACAAACAGGTCACACCACAGGTACAACCTCCACGACCAACGGCGCCCTCACACCCACCAACCGCTAGATACCAACCTCCTAACAGACCGATGACATCTAGCCCTCGCTATCCACGCCAGGAGGACAACGAACAACGCTGCTTCTGGTGCAAACAGCTGGGTCACTTCAAGCACAATTGCCCCCTGAATGACAACACCAGGTCAAATTGGTCTCAACCTGGGTAGCGCCCACCAGCAGCAGCCCATTGTGTAGACTCGGCTTGGGATCCCCAGGAGCTGGGTCAGGAAGAACCATTGGGCACCCCTTACGAAGCCCTCATGGTACAATCTGTTATTACGGACAACAGGGAACACCATTGTCAGCTGGTCATGGGCGACAGCCATGAGCCGGAGGGGCCCTGGACCTACCACAGCACTGCGACCCCCCAGACCTACCACAACACTGCGACCCCCCAGACCTACCACAACACTGCGACCCCCCAGACCTACCACAACACTGCGACCCCCAGACCTACTACAACACTGCGACCCCCCAGACCTACCACAACACTGCGACCCCCCAGACCTACCACAACACTGCGACCCCCAGACCTACCACAACACCGCGACCCCCCAGACCTACCACAACACTGCGACCCCCCAGACCTACCACAACACTGCGACCCCCAGACCTACTACAACACTGCGACCCCCCAGACCTACCACAACACTGCGACCCCCCAGACCTACCACAACACTGCGACCCCCCAGACCTACCACAACACTGCGACCCCCAGACCTACCACAACACTGCGACCCCCCAGACCTACCACAACACTGCGACCCCCAGACCTACCACAACACTGCGACCCCCCAGACCTACCACAACACTGCGACCCCCCAGACCTACCACAACACTGCGACCCCCAGACCTACCACAACACTGCGACCCCCCAGACCTACCACAACACTGCGACCCCCCAGACCTACCACAACACTGCGACCCCCAGACCTACCACAACACTGCGACCCCCCAGACCTACTACAACACTGCGACCCCCCAGACCTACTACAACACTGCGACCCCCCAGACCTACCACAACACTGCGACCCCCCAGACCTACCACAACACTGCGACCCCCCCAGACCTACCACAACACTGCGACCCCCAGACCTACTACAACACTGCGACCCCCCAGACCTACCACAACACTGCGACCCCCCAGACCTACCACAACACTGCGACCCCCAGACCTACCACAACACCGCGACCCCCCAGACCTACCACAACACTGCGACCCCCCAGACCTACCACAACACTGCGACCCCCAGACCTACTACAACACTGCGACCCCCCAGACCTACCACAACACTGCGACCCCCCAGACCTACCACAACACTGCGACCCCCCAGACCTACCACAACACTGCGACCCCCAGACCTACCACAACACTGCGACCCCCCAGACCTACCACAACACTGCGACCCCCAGACCTACCACAACACTGCGACCCCCCAGACCTACCACAACACTCCGACCCCCCAGACCTACCACAACACTGCGACCCCCAGACCTACCACAACACTGCGACCCCCCAGACCTACCACAACACTGCGACCCCCCAGACCTACCACAACACTGCGACCCCCAGACCTACCACAACACTGCGACCCCCAGACCTACTACAACACTGCGACCCCCCAGACCTACTACAACACTGCGACCCCCCAGACCTACCACAACACTGCGACCCCCCAGACCTACCACAACACTGCGACCCCCAGACCTACTACAACACTGCGACCCCCCAGACCTACCACAACACTGCGACCCCCCAGACCTACCACAACACTGCGACCCCCCAGACCTACTACAACACTGCGACCCCCCAGACCTACCACAACACTGCGACCCCCAGACCTACCACAACACTGCGACCCCCCAGACCTACCACAACACTGCGACCCCCAGACCTACTACAACACTGCGACCTCCAGACCTACTACAACACTGCGACCCCCAGACCTACCACAACACTGCGACCCCCAGACCTACCACAACACTGCGACCCCCAGACCTACTACAACACTGCGACCCCCCAGACCTACTACAACACTGCGACCCCCAGACCTACCACAACACTGCGACCCCCCAGACCTACCACAACACTGCGACCCCCCAGACCTACCACAACACTGCGACCCCCCAGACCTACCACAACACCGCGACCCCCCAGACCTACCACAACACTGCGACCCCCCAGACCTACCACAACACTGCGACCCCCAGACCTACCACAACACTGCGACCCCCCAGACCTACCACAACACTGCGACCCCCAGACCTACCACAACACCGCGAGTCCGCGACCCCCCAGACCTACCACAACACCGCGACCCCCAGACCTACCACAACACTGCGACCCCCAGACCTACCACAACACTGCGACCCCCCAGACCTACCACAACACTGCGACCCCCCAGACCTACTACAACACCGCGACCCCCCAGACCTACCACAACACTGCGACCCCCAGACCTACCACAACACTGCGACCCCCAGACCTACCACAACACCGCGACCCCCCAGACCTACTACAACACTGCGACCCCCCAGACCTACCACAACACTGCGACCCCCCAGACCTACCACAACACTGCGAGCCCCCAGACCTACTACAACACTGCGACCCCCCAGACCTACCACAACACTGCGACCCCCAGACCTACCACAACACTGCGACCCCCCAGACCTACCACAACACTGCGACCCCCCAGACCTACTACAACACCGCGACCCCCCAGACCTACCACAACACTGCGACCCCCAGACCTACCACAACACTGCGACCCCCAGACCTACCACAACACTGCGACCCCCAGACCTACTACAACACTGCGACCTCCAGACCTACTACAACACCGCGACCCCCCAGACCTACCACAACACCGCGACCCCCCAGACCTACTACAACACTGCGACCCCCCAGACCTACCACAACACTGCGACCCCCCAGACCTACCACAACACTGCGAGCCCCCAGACCTACTACAACACTGCGACCCCCCAGACCTACCACAACACTGCGACCCCCCAGACCTACCACAACACTGCGACCCCCAGACCTACTACAACACTGCGACCCCCCAGACCTACTACAACACTGCGACCCCCCAGACCTACTACAACACTGCGACCCCCCCAGACCTACTACAACACTGCGACCCCCCAGACCTACTACAACACTGCGACCTCCAGACCACAAGCATGGAAGATCTGCAGTCTGTACTGGGATCTGCCGTCACCGATATCACTACGGTCTCTGATATTAGAACTACGACCACGGACACGGATGGAAATGTTCATCAGTCAGTGTGACTTGGCCCTCTTGTCCCAGAAGCTTACACTCTACAGTGATGAGTAGAGGCGGAAGGTTGCAGTCTCGGAGAATGGGGACGGGGGAGGGGAGTGGAAATCTCTGGCTATTTTCTTTGTTGTGCCAACAGTTGCGTGTAAAGGGTCGTCCATGCGCGAGGAATAGCGTGTCAAGCTGCCCCAGGGGGCGCCGTATCATTTCTCGTTACTTCCCTCTCCTGCACACACACCGGCCGCACCGCTTCCATTAGCTGCAACTGTCAGTCCTGCCTGATGAGGCGAACCGACATCCCCTCCCCCCCTCTAATGGCGTGCGGCCCTTTAACTGTGCGCCCCATGCCCCCCCCCTGCCAGCGCGGCCTATGGGATACTAATAATGGGGGGTTCTGGGAAATACCCAGCTAATGCCAATGCCCACCCTGTCAGTGCTGCCAATCAGTGCGAAAGGGTTAAGCGGTGGAGTGGCGTGCGGTTGGTATGGAGGGGGTAAGCGGTGCAATGGCGTGCGGAGGAATGGCGCGTGGTTGGCATGGAGGGGTTAAGCGGTGGAGTGGCGTGTGTTTGGTACGGAGGGGTTAAGCGTTGGCGTGCGTTTGGTACGGAGGGGTTAAGCGGTGGAGAGGTGTGCGTTTGGTACGGAGGGGTTAAGCGGTGGAGTGGCGTGCGTTTGGTATGGAGGGGTTAAGCGGTGGAGTGGCGTGCGGTTGGTATGGAGGGGTTAAGCGGTGGAATGGCGTGCAGAGGAGTGGCGTGCAGTTGGCACGGAGGGGTTAAGCGGTGGCGTGCGGTTGGTACGGCGCCCTTGTCCTCCTGACTCTGGCACCCCGCTGAGCGGTGAGGATGGCAGAGCGAAGTCATTGATCTGTTTGCATGTTTCCGTGACAGCATTGTGGCGCGGATGGCGTGTGGCGGCGGCGCTGTCAGACTTGTGAAAGTTGACATGACGATGATGGCGTGCGAAGATCCTCCGAGGGGGGAGGGCAGTGTGAGAGCCGAGCGACTGGAAGCACATCGACCTCCGCTGAGCGCCGACCATCCCCCCACACCTTCCAATCAGAGACACAAACTACTGCAGGAAATCTCCCCATTGTGGGAGGGGCAGAGACACAAACTACTGCAGGAAATCTCCCCATTGTGGGAGGAGCAGAGACACAAACTACTGCAGGGAAATCTCCCCATTGTGGGAGGGGCAGAGACACAAACTACTGCAGGAAATCTCCCCATTGTGGGAGGGGCAGAGACACAAACTACTGCAGGAAATCTCACCATTGTGGGAGGGGCAGAGACACAAACTACTGCAGGAAATCTCATCATTGTGGGAGGGGCAGAGACACAAACTACTGCAGGAAATCTCACCATTGTGGGAGGGGCAGAGACACAAACTACTGCAGGAAACCTCCCCATTGTGGGAGGGGCAGAGACACAAACTACTGCAGGAAATCTCCCCATTGTGGGAGGGGCAGAGACACAAACTACTGCAGGAAATCTCACCATTGTGGGAGGGGCAGAGACACAAACTACTGCAGGAAATCTCCCCATTGTGGGAGGGGCAGAGACACAAACTACTGCAGGAAATCTCCCCATTGTGGGAGGGGCAGAGACACAAACTACTGCAGGAAATCTCCTCATTGTGGGAGGGGCAGAGACACAAACTACTGCAGGGAAATTTCCCCATTGTGGGAGGGGCAGAGACACAAACTACTGCAGGAAATCTCCCCATTGTGGGAGGAGCAGAGACACAAACTACTGCAGGAAATCTCCCCATTGTGGGAGGAGCAGAGACACAAACTACTGCAGGGAAATCTCCCCATTGTGGGAGGGGCAGAGACACAAACTACTGCAGGAAATCTCCCCATTGTGGGAGGGGCAGAGACACAAACTACTGCAGGAAATCTCACCATTGTGGGAGGGGCAGAGACACAAACTACTGCAGGAAATCTCATCATTGTGGGAGGGGCAGAGACACAAACTACTGCAGGAAATCTCACCATTGTGGGAGGGGCAGAGACACAAACTACTGCAGGAAACCTCCCCATTGTGGGAGGGGCAGAGACACAAACTACTGCAGGAAATCTCCCCATTGTGGGAGGGGCAGAGACACAAACTACTGCAGGAAATCTCACCATTGTGGGAGGGGCAGAGACACAAACTACTGCAGGAAATCTCCCCATTGTGGGAGGGGCAGAGACACAAACTACTGCAGGAAATCTCCCCATTGTGGGAGGGGCAGAGACACAAACTACTGCAGGAAATCTCCCCATTGTGGGAGGGGCAGAGACACAAACTACTGCAGGAAATCTCCCCATTGTGGGAGGGGCAGAGACACAAACTACTGCAGGAAATCTCCCCATTGTGGGAGGGGCAGAGACACAAACTACTGCAGGAAATCTCACCATTGTGGGAGGGGCAGAGACACAAACTACTGCAGGAAATCTCTCCATTGTGGGAGGGGCAGAGACACAAACTACTGCAGCAAATCTCCCCATTGTGTGAGGGGCACATCATTGTGGGAGGGGCAGAGACACAAACTACTGCAGGAAATCTCACCATTGTGGGAGGGGCAGAGACACAAACTACTGCAGGAAATCTCCCCATTGTGGGAGGGGCAGAGACACAAACTACTGCAGGGAATCTCCCCATTGTGGGAGGGGCAGAGACACAAACTACTGCAGGAGATCTCCCCATTGTGGGAGGGGCAGAGACACAAACTACTGCAGGAAATCTCATTGTGGGAGGGGCAGAGACACAAACTACTGCAGGAAATCTCCCCATTGTGGGAGGGGCAGAGACACAAACTACTGCAGGAAATCTCCCCATTGTGGGAGGGGCAGAGACACAAACTACTGCAGGGAAATCTCCTCATTGTGGGAGGGGCAGAGACACAAACTACTGCAGGAAATCTCCCCATTGTGGGAGGGGCAGAGACACAAACTACTGCAGGAAATCTCCCCATTGTGGGAGGGGCAGAGACACAAACTACTGCAGGAAATCTCCCCATTGTGGGAGGGGCAGAGACACAAACTACTGCAGGAAATCCCCTCATTGTGGGAGGGGCAGAGACACAAACTACTGCAGGAAATCTCACCATTGTGGGAGGGGCAGAGACACAAACTACTGCAGGAAATCTCCCCATTGTGGGAGGGGCAGAGACACAAACTACTGCAGGAAATCCCCCCATTGTGGGAGGGGCAGAGACACAAACTACTGCAGGAAATCTCCCCATTGTGGGAGGGGCAGAGACACAAACTACTGCAGGAGATCTCCCCATTGTGGGAGGGGCAGAGACACAAACTACTGCAGGAAATCTCACCATTGTGGGAGGGGCAGAGACACAAACTACTGCAGGAAATCTCCTCATTGTGGGAGGGGCAGAGACACAAACTACTGCAGGAAATCTCACCATTGTGGGAGGGGCAGAGACACAAACTACTGCAGGAAATCTCATCATTGTGGGAGGGGCAGAGACACAAACTACTGCAGGAAATCTCCCCATTGTGGGAGGGGCAGAGACACAAACTACTGCAGGAAATCTCCCAATTGTGGGAGGGGCAGAGACACAAACTACTGCAGGAAATCTCCCCATTGTGGGAGGGGCAGAGACACAAACTACTGCAGGAAATCTCCCCATTGTGGGAGGGGCAGAGACACAAACTACTGCAGGAAACCTCCCCATTGTGGGAGGGGCAGAGACACAAACTACTGCAGGGAAATCTCATCATTGTGGGAGGGGCAGAGACACAAACTACTGCAGGAAACCTCCCCATTGTGGGAGGGGCAGAGACACAAACTACTGCAGGAAATCTCCCCATTGTGGGAGGGGCAGAGACACAAACTACTGCAGGAAATCTCACCATTGTGGGAGGGGCAGAGACACAAACTACTGCAGGAAATCTCCTCATTGTGGGAGGGGCAGAGACACAAACTACTGCAGGAAATCTCTCCATTGTGGGAGGGGCAGAGACACAAACTACTGCAGGAAATCTCACCATTGTGGGAGGGGCAGAGACACAAACTACTGCAGGAAATCTCATCATTGTGGGAGGGGCAGAGACACCAACTACTGCAGGAAATCTCTCCATTGTGGGAGGGGCAGAGACACAAACTACTGCAGGAAATCTCCCCATTGTGGGAGGGGCAGAGACACCAACTACTGCAGGAAATCTCATCATTGTGGGAGGGGCAGAGACACAAAGTACTGCAGGAAATCTCCCCATTGTGGGAGGGGCAGAGACACAAACTACTGCAGGGAAATCTCCCCATTGTGGGAGGGGCAGAGACACAAACTACTGCAGGAAATCTCCCCATTGTGGGAGGGGCAGAGACACAAACTACTGCAGGAAATCTCCCCATTGTGGGAGGGGCAGAGACACAAACTACTGCAGGAAATCTCCCCATTGTGGGAGGGGCAGAGACACAAACTACTGCAGGAAATCTCCTCATTGTGGGAGGGGCAGAGACACAAACTACTGCAGGAAATCTCCCCATTGTGGGAGGGGCAGAGACACAAACTACTGCAGGAAATCTCCCCATTGTGGGAGGGGCAGAGACACAAACTACTGCAGGAAATCTCCCCATTGTGGGAGGGGCAGAGACACAAACTACTGCAGGAAATCTCCTCATTGTGGGAGGGGCAGAGACACAAACTACTGCAGGAAATCTCCCCATTGTGGGAGGGGCAGAGACACAAACTACTGCAGGAAATCTCCCCATTGTGGGAGGGGCAGAGACACAAACTACTGCAGGAAACCTCCCCATTGTGGGAGGGGCAGAGACACAAACTACTGCGGGAAATCTCCTCATTGTGGGAGGGGCAGAGACACAAACTACTGCAGGAAATCTCTCCATTGAGGGAGGGGCAGAGACACAAACTACTGCAGGAAATCTCACCATTGTGGGAGGGGCAGAGACACAAACTACTGGAGGGAATCTCCCCATTGTGGGAGGGGCAGAGACACAAACTACTGCAGGAAATCTCTCCATTGTGGGAGGGGCAGAGACACAAACTACTGCAGGAAATCTCCCCATTGTGGGAGGGGCAGAGACACAAACTACTGCAGGAAATCTCCCCATTGTGGGAGGGGCAGAGACACACACTACTGCAGGAGATCTCCCCATTGTGGGAGGGGCAGAGACACAAACTACTGCAGGAAATCTCCCCATTGTGGGAGGGGCAGAGACACAAACTACTGCAGGAGATCTCCCCATTGTGGGAGGGGCAGAGACACAAACTACTGCAGGAAATCTCCCCATTGTGGGAGGGGCAGAGACACTGCTTGGAGGATTGGGTCTGTAGACGGTGTAGTTTGGTGTCTCTCGGAGGGGTTCGGGGATTTTCGGAGTAGACGGATCACACCTGCTGGGTCCCGGGTGCGGACGTTGTCAGACAAATGATAATGACATTCCTCCAGCGATCGCCCTGATTAGAGGTGAGATTGGCGCGGCGCTCGGCACACATTGATTTTTCTCGGTTTAATGAAAACTGAGGAGAAAATTGGGAAAACCCTCGAAATGAAAAGAAAATGAAGTGATCTGCGTAGAGCGAGGCGCCTGAGTGAGCCCCTCCCCCAATTGTGGGGTGGTAATAATGGCGTGCCAGCGGGGGGCCGCTTGCCAATGAGACAATCACGTCCAATGTTCTGCCAACTCCACCGTGTCACCCCCTCCCCCGATCTGGTCACGTCTCCCGATCTCCAGCACAGCCGGGGTTAATGATAATCTTTAAGAAGGAGGGGCCACGACTACTGATGAAGTGTCAGCTCCTATGGCCAGGCTCTCTCCTCCTGTGTCCTTCTTTGTAACATCATCCTGGGTCCCAATATATTGATGATTAGAATAGCGCCCCCCCCCCCCAGGGTAGAGAACCACTGACGTCAGATTCTGGGTCGGGGGTTCTTCTCCATATTATGAGGTCACCAGGACCGCCCGCCATGTTGGGTCAGCCTGAAGCCACGCCCGGTGCCGATAATGCGGGGTGTCAGGGTGACGGAGCCGCCATGCTGGTTCTGTACACGCAAATCACCGGCGTTGGCAACAGATAATAATTGTGTTCCCTCCCCTCCCCCACATGATAAATAATGAACTTTCCCCTCCCCCAGAGACACGCCACACGCATGTTCCCCGTCACGCGGCCAATCAGGTGATGGGAGACTCAATACAGATTATCTCTTATAAGAGTGCAATGGCATGAAAAGTGTGCAAATTTCACTGCCGTCAGACCACTTCTGATTGGCTGATCCAGATTATTACATTGTTCACACCAGTCCCTGCCCCAGGAGCTTACAATCTATTCACACAGACAGACCAGAGCGTGTGGGAGGAGCAAAGGGAGGAGCCGAAAATTCCATGCAGATCGTGTTGTGGTGAAGTGCCATTGAAAAGGAGGAGCTAACAATCCACCCAGGGCAGGGCAACGCGTTTCACTCCACCAGAGAAGCCCCGTCAATCCTATCCAGGGCAACGCGTTTCACTCCACCAGAGGAATCCTACCCAGAGCAGGACAACGAGTTTCACACCAGTCCACCACTCAGGTGTCAGATTACACTCAGCTCGCTGCCTTCTGGAGAAGAAATGCTGGACTTTGAATTGTAGAGAAGAGAAGACTGCAGATAAACAGGTAAAACTTATGTCGGAGGATTTGTTTTATATCTGTGTGTAACCTGAGGCCAGCCACCTCACTGGTGATATGGAGGGTTTACTATGGTGGGATTATTACGGTAGGCATTGATCAGAACTCATTTTGGTTGGCGGTATTATTATGGTAAGCGTTGATCGCTTAGCGATAGAAGTGCGTCTTCGGTATAAAGGAAGAGGAGTCTCGGTTGGACGCCATCTCTGGGAATTGGCGGTCAGCTAACGTTTATTAACTTGTCACTTTATGATGCCGATCCGCCGGCGCTGACAGGTGAGGTCTCTGCGGTGGTCGGGGGACAGGAACGCGCCATCTGTCGTCTTCTCTTCAAGATGAAAGCCGATGTCTGAGAGCCGAGACGTGTGGAGGCGTTTGTAATGTCTTCTGGAGGGTTCAGAGGGGTTAATAATGAGACAGCGGCGTGCCGAGAGGCCGAGACATTCCCCCTCACACCGAGCTCCGAAAGAGGACCCGTCACCGGGACATTCCCCCTCACACCGAGCTCCGAAAGAGGACCCGTTACCGGGACATTCCCCCTCACACCGAGCTCCGAAAGAGGACCCATCACCGGGACATTCCCCCTCACACCGAGCTCCAAAAGAGGCCCCGTCACCGGGACATTCCCCCCCTCACACCGAGCTACAAAAGAGGACCCGTCACCTGGACATTCCCCCTCACACCGAGCTCCGAAAGAGGACCCATCACCGGGACATTCCCCCTCACACCGAGCTCCAAAAGAGGCCCCGTCACCGGGACATTCCCCCTCACACCGAGCTCCGAAAGAGGACCCGTCACCGGGCCATTCCCCCTCACACCGAGCTCCGAAAGAGGACCCATCACCGGGACATTCCCCCTCACACCGAGCTCCAAAAGAGGACCCGTCACTGGGACATTCCCCCCCCTCACACCGAGCTACAAAAGAGGACCCGTCACCTGGACATTCCCCCTCACACCGAGCTCCGAAAGAGGACCCGTCACCGGGACATTCCCCCTCACACCGAGCTACAAAAGAGGACCCGTCACCGGGACATTCCCCCTCACACCGAGCTACGAAAGAGGACCCGTCACCGGGACATTCCCCCTCACACCGAGCTCCGAAAGAGGACCCGTCACCGGGCCATTCCCCCTCACACCGAGCTCCGAAAGAGGACCCGTCACCGGGACATTCCCCCTCACACCGAGCTACAAAAGAGGACCCATCACCGGGACATTCCCCCTCACACCGAGCTACGAAAGAGGACCCGTCACCGGGACATTCCCCCTCACACCGAGCTACGAAAGAGGACCCGTCACCGGGACATTCCCCCCCCTCACACCGAGCTCCGAAAGAGGACCCGTCACCGGGCCATTCCCCCTCACACCGAGCTCCGAAAGAGGACCCGTCACCGGGACATTCCCCCTCACACCGAGCTCCGAAAGAGGACCCGTCACTGGGACATTCCCCCTCACACCGAGCTCCGAAAGAGGACCCGTCACCGGGACATTCCCCCTCACACCGAGCTCCGAAAGAGGACCCGTCACTGGGACATTCCCCCTCACACCGAGCTCCGAAAGAGGACCCGTCACCGGGCCATTCCCCCTCACACCGAGCTCCGAAAGAGGACCCGTCACCGGGACATTCCCCCTCACACCGAGCTCCGAAAGAGGACCCGTCACCGGGCCATTCCCCCTCACACCGAGCTCTGAAAGAGGACCCGTCACCGGGACATTCCCCCTCACACCGAGCTACAAAAGAGGACCCGTCACCGGGACATTCCCCCTCACACCGAGCTACAAAAGAGGACCCGTCACCGGGACATTCCCCCCTCACACCGAGCTCCGAAAGAGGACCCGTCACCGGGACATTCCCCCTCACACCGAGCTCCGAAAGAGGACCCGTCACCGGGACATTCCCCCTCACACCGAGCTACGAAAGAGGACCCGTCACCGGGACATTCCCCCTCACACCGAGCTCCGAAAGAGGACCCGTCACCGGGACATTCCCCCTCACACCGAGCTCCGAAAGAGGACCCGTCACCGGGACATTCCCCCTCACACCGAGCTCCAAAAGAGGCCCCGTCACCGGGACATTCCCCCTCACACCGAGCTACAAAAGAGGACCCGTCACCGGGCCATTCCCCCCTCACACCGAGCTCCGAAAGAGGACCCGTCACCGGGACATTCCCCCTCACACCGAGCTCCAAAAGAGGACCCGTCACCGGGACATTCCCCCCCTCACACCGAGCTCCAAAAGAGGACCCGTCACCGGGACATTCCCCCTCACACCGAGCTCCGAAAGAGGACCCGTCACCGGGCCATTCCCCCCTCACACCGAGCTCCGAAAGAGGACCCATCACCGGGACATTCCCCCTCACACCGAGCTCCGAAAGAGGCCCCGTCACCGGGACATTCCCCCTCACACCGAGCTCCAAAAGAGGACCCGTCACCGGGACATTCTCCCTCACACCGAGCTACAAAAGAGGACCCGTCACCGGGCCATTCCCCCCTCACACCGAGCTCCGAAAGAGGACCCGTCACCGGGACATTCCCCCTCACACTAAGCTACAAAAGAGGACCCGTCACCGGGCCATTCCCCCCTCACACCGAGCTACAAAAGAGGACCTGTCACCGGGACATTCCCCCCCCTCACACTGAGCTACAAAAGAGGACCCGTCACCGGGCCATTCCCCCTCACACCGAGCTCCGAAAGAGGACCCGTCACCGGGACATTCCCCCTCACACCGAGCCCCGAAAGAGGACCCGTCACCGGGACATTCCCGCTCACACCGAGCTACAAAAGAGGACCCGTCACCGGGACATTCCCCCTCACACCGAGCTCCAAAAGAGGACCCGTCACCGGGACATTCCCCCTCACACCGAGCTCCAAAAGAGGACCCGTCACTGGGACATTCCCCCCCCTCACACCGAGCTACAAAAGAGGACCCGTCACCGGGACATTCCCCCTCACACCGAGCTACAAAAGAGGACCCGTCACTGGGACATTCCCCCCCCTCACACCGAGCTACAAAAGAGGACCCGTCACTGGGACATTCCCCCCTCACACCGAGCTCCGAAAGAGGACCCGTCACCGGGACATTCCCCCTCACACCGAGCTCCGAAAGAGGACCCGTCACCGGGACATTCCCCCTCACACCGAGCCCCGAAAGAGGACCCGTCACCGGGACATTCCCCCTCACACCGAGCTACAAAAGAGGACCCGTCACCGGGACATTCCCCCCCCTCACACCGAGCTACAAAAGAGGACCCATCCCCGGGACATTCCCCCTCACACGAGCCCCGAAAGAGGACCTGTCACCGGGACATTCCCCCTCACACCGAGCTACAAAAGAGGACCCGTCACCGGGCCATTCCCCCCTCACACCGAGCCCCGAAAGAGGACCCGTCACCGGGACATTCCCCCTCACACCGAGCTCCGAAAGAGGACCCGTCACCGGGACATTCCCCCTCACACCGAGCTCCGAAAGAGGACCCGTCACCGGGCCATTCCCCCTCACACCGAGCTCTGAAAGAGGACCCGTCACCGGGCCATTCCCCCTCACACCGAGCTCCGAAAGAGGACCCGTCACCGGGACATTCCCCCTCACACCGAGCTCCGAAAGAGGACCCGTCACCGGGACATTCCCCCCCCCTCACACCGAGCTACAAAAGAGGACCCGTCACCGGGACATTCCCCCTCACACCGAGCCCCGAAAGAGGACCCGTCACCGGGACATTCCCCCTCACACCGAGCCCCGAAAGAGGACCCGTCACCGGGACATTCCCCCTCACACCGAGCTACAAAAGAGGACCCGTCACCGGGACATTCCCCCCCCTCACACCGAGCTACAAAAGAGGACCCATCCCCGGGACATTCCCCCTCACACGAGCCCCGAAAGAGGACCTGTCACCGGGACATTCCCCCTCACACCGAGCTACAAAAGAGGACCCGTCACCGGGCCATTCCCCCCTCACACCGAGCCCCGAAAGAGGACCCGTCACCGGGACATTCCCCCTCACACCGAGCTCCGAAAGAGGACCCGTCACCGGGACATTCCCCCTCACACCGAGCTCCGAAAGAGGACCCGTCACCGGGCCATTCCCCCTCACACCGAGCTCCGAAAGAGGACCCGTCACCGGGCCATTCCCCCTCACACCGAGCTCCGAAAGAGGACCCGTCACCGGGACATTCCCCCTCACACCGAGCTCCGAAAGAGGACCCGTCACCGGGACATTCCCCCCCCTCACACCGAGCTACAAAAGAGGACCCGTCACCGGGACATTCCCCCTCACACCGAGCCCCGAAAGAGGACCTGTCACCGGGACATTCCCCCTCACACCGAGCTACAAAAGAGGACCCGTCACCGGGCCATTCCCCCCTCACACCGAGCCCCGAAAGAGGACCCGTCACCGGGACATTCCCCCTCACACCAAGCTCCGAAAGAGGACCCGTCACCGGGACATTCCCCCTCACACCGAGCTCCGAAAGAGGACCCGTCACCGGGCCATTCCCCCTCACACCGAGCTCTGAAAGAGGACCCATCACCGGGCCATTCCCCCTCACACCGAGCTACAAAAGAGGACCCCGTCACCGGGACATTCCCCCTCACACCGAGCTACAAAAGAGGACCCGTCACCGGGACATTCCCCCTCACACTGAGCTACAAAAGAGGACCCGTCACCGGGACATTCCCCCTCACACCGAGCTACAAAAGAGGACCCGTCACCGGGACATTCCCCCTCACACCGAGCTACAAAAGAGGACCCGTCACCGGGACATTCCCCCTTCACACCGAGCTACAAAAGAGGACCCGTCACCGGGACATTCCCCCTCACACCAAGCTCCGAAAGAGGACTCGTCACCGGGACATTCCCCCTCACACCGAGCTCCGAAAGAGGACCCGTCACCGGGACATTCCCCCTCACACCGAGCTCCGAAAGAGGACCCGTCACCCAGGGACATTCCCCCCTCACACCGAGCTACAAAAGAGGACCCGTCACCGGGACATTCCCCCTCACACCGAGCTACAAAAGAGGACCCGTCACCGGGACATTCCCCCTCACACCGAGCTCCAAAAGAAGACCCGTCACCGGGCCATTCCCCCCTCACACCGAGCCCCGAAAGAGGACCCGTCACCGGGACATTCCCCCTCACACCGAGCTCCAAAAGAGGACCTGTCACCGGGACATTCCCCCTCACACCGAGCTACAAAAGAGGACCCGTCACCGGGACATTCCCCCCCCTCACACCGAGCTACAAAAGAGGACCCGTCACCGGGCCATTCCCCCTCACACCGAGCTCCGAAAGAGGACCCGTCACCGGGCCATTCCCCCTCACACTGAGCTACAAAAGAGGACCCGTCACCGGGCCATTCCCCCCTCACACCGAGCCCCGAAAGAGGACCCGTCACCGGGACATTCCCCCTCACACCGAGCCCCGAAAGAGGACCTGTCACCGGGCCATTCCCCCTCACACCGAGCTCCGAAAGAGGACCCGTCACCGGGACATTCCCCCTCACACCGAGCTCCGAAAGAGGACCCGTCACCCAGGGACATTCCCCCCTCACACCGAGCTACAAAAGAGGACCCGTCACCGGGACATTCCCCCTCACACCGAGCTACAAAGGAGGACCCGTCACCGGGACATTCCCCCTCACACCGAGCTCTGAAAGAGGACCCGTCACCGAGCCATTCCCCCTCACACCGAGCTACAAAAGAGGACCCGTCACCGGGACATTCCCTCTCACACCGAGCTCTGAAAGAGGACCCGTCACCGGGACATTCCCCCCCCTCACACCGAGCTACAAAAGAGGACCCGTCACCGGGACATTCCCCCTTACACCGAGCTCCAAATGAGGACCCGTCACCGGAACATTCCCCCCTTACACCGAGCTCCAAAAGAGGACCCGTCATCGGGACATTCCCCCTCACACCGAGCTCCGAAAGAGGACCCGTCACCGGGACATTCCCCCTTACACCGAGCTCCGAAAGAGGACCCGTCACTGGGACATTCCCCCTCACACCGAGCTCCGAAAGAGGACCCGTCACCGGGCCATTCCCCCTCACACCGAGCTCCGAAAGAGGACCTGCCCCCGGGACATCCCCCCTCACACCGAGCTACAAAAGAGGACCCGTCACCGGGCCATTCCCCCCTCACACCGAGCCCCAAAAGAGGACCCGTCACCGGGACATTCTCCCTCACACCGAGCTCTGAAAGAGGACCCGTCACCGAGCCATTCCCCCTCACACCGAGCTACAAAAGAGGACCTGTCACCAGGACATTCCCTCTCACACCGAGCTCTGAAAGAGGACCCGTCACCGGGACATTCCCCCCCCCTCACACCGAGCTACAAAAGAGGACCCGTCACCGGGACATTCCCCCTCACACCGAGCTACAAAAGAGGACCCGTCACCGGAACATTCCCCCCTCACACCGAGCTCCAAAAGAGGACCCGTCATCGGGACATTCCCCCTCACACCGAGCTCCGAAAGAGGACCCGTCACCGGGACATTCCCCCTTACACCGAGCTCCAAAAGAGGACCCGTCACCGGGACATTCCCCCTCACACCGAGCTCCGAAAGAGGACCCGTCACCGGGACATTCCCCCTCACACCGAGCTCCGAAAGAGGACCCGTCACCAAGACATTCCCCCCTCACACCGAGCTCCGAAAGAGGACCCGTCACTGGGACATTCCCCCTCACACCGAGCTCCGAAAGAGGACCCGTCACCGGGCCATTCCCCCTCACACCGAGCTCCGAAAAAGGACCTGCCCCCGGGACATTCCCCCTCACACCGAGCTTCGAAAGAGGACCCGTCACCGGGACATTCCCCTTCACACCGAGCTCCGAAAGAGGACCCGTCACCGGGCCATTCCCCCTCACACCGAGCTCCGAAAGAGGACCCGTCACTGGGACATTCCCCCTCACACTGAGCTCCGAGAGAGGACCCGTCACTGGGACATTCCCCCTCACACCGAGCTCTGAAAGAGTACGCGTCACCGGGACATTCCCCCTCACACCGAGTTCCGAAAGAGGACCCGTCACCGGGACATTCCCCCTCACACCGAGCTACAAAAGAGGACCCGTCACCTGGACATTCCCCCTCACACCGAGCTACAAAAGAGGACCCGTCACCTGGGCATTCCCCCTCACACCGAGCTACGAAAGAGGACCCGTCACCGGGACATTCCCCCTCACACCGAGCCCCGAAAGAGGACCCGTCACCGGGACATTCCCCCCTCACACCGAGCTCCGAAAGAGAACCCGTCACCGGGACATTCCCCCTCACACCGAGCTCCGAAAGAGGACCCGTCACCGGGACATTCCCCCTCACACCGAGCTACAAAAGAGGACCCGTCACCGGGACATTCCCCCCTCACACCGAGCTACGAAAGAGGATCCGTCACCGGGACATTCCCCCTTACACCGAGCCCCGAAAGAGAACCAGTCACCGAGACATTCCCCCTCACACCGAGCTCCGAAAGAGGACCCGTCACCGGGACATTCCCCCTCACACCGAGCTCCGAAAGAGGACCCGTCACCGGGACATTCCCCCCTCACACCGAGCTACAAAAGAGGACCCGTCACTGGGACATTCCCCCTCACACCGAGCTCCGAAAGAGGACCCGTCACCGGGACATTCCCCCTCACACCGAGCTCCGAAAGAGGACCCGTCACCGGGACATTCCCCCCTCACACCGAGCTCCGAAAGAGAACCCGTCACCGGGACATTCCCCCTCACACCGAGCTCCGAAAGAGGACCCGTCACCGGGACATTCCCCCTCACACCGAGCTACAAAAGAGGACCCGTCACCGGGACATTCCCCCCTCACACCGAGCTACGAAAGAGGATCCGTCACCGGGACATTCCCCCTTACACCGAGCCCCGAAAGAGAACCAGTCACCGAGACATTCCCCCTCACACCGAGCTCCGAAAGAGGACCCGTCACCGGGACATTCCCCCTCACACCGAGCCCTGACTCAATGCGGATCTCTTTGGCGGTGTACAGTATATATAATACAGTGCAGGCGGTGTAATACCATACCTCCCAACTCTCTGAGATGGGAATGAGGGACACCTATCAGCAAAAGTATGCAGGCATAGGACACACCCCTTGCCACGCCTCTCTTAAAGGAGAGTTGTACACAAAAAATACCATTGGTTAAACCCACAAGTGCTTTTTACCACTATGATTCCTTTATTTTGGCTTTTGGAATTTACAAATGCAGCAATTTATAAATCAGATGAAAGGTTTAGCTCTGAGAAACACTTTTTGATAGAAAAAAAGTGCATTTTATATACATCTGTATAGATCAGACCAACATGAGGGACAAATGAGGATAATGAGGGACAGAGGGACATTGCTCCAAATCAGGGACAGTGCCTCGAAATCAGGGACAGTTGGGAGCTCTGTAATACAGTGCAGTTTGCAGTATATATAATACAGTGCAGGAGGTATACAGTATATATAATACAGTGCAGTATATAGTATATATAATACAGTGCAGTATACAGTATATATAATACAGTGCAGGAGGTATACAGTATATATAATACAGTGCAGGAGGTATACAGTATATATAACCGTCCTAACACTTCTAACCCACGTCATCAGCAAGGTACTCCAATAACCCCTGTGATGCAATTGCCTATATATGCTCCAGTTTAATTCTCCCTGCTAACTTAATGCTGTGGGTTAGAGGTAACAGGTGTTTCATGTGTGATTCATCTCTCTCTGTAAAGACTGTTCATATGTTAAATAAGGCTAGCTTTTGAAAGGCCTTTAATTGTGTGATAACACTGTCTACAACCTAGTGATACTCAGAGGTGTTAATAGGTGTCAAACTGGATGCAGACGAAACGTCTGCCTAAGAAACTCAAGGGTGTGAAGGTGGTTTGTTGTTATGCTGTTTAAGGAATGTGCAGTGATTAGACATGATAATTATCAGTCGGTGCCGACCTGTCTAGAATGTTTTAGTAATTAGCCTTAGTGTTTGATTAGGGGGGGTGGAGATTTCATTGTTGCTTCAATGTCTTGGACTGTATAAAAAGCTGAGAAGAAAACCATTAAAGTGTGTTGTTCCAGCAGTAAGCTTGTCTCATGTGTGGCTTTCTGGGCGACTCCAGGAATATTCCTCCTCGTGGAATATTGGGGTGATTTTCGTTATGGGAAGAAGGGAACGTTGACGGGGATATCATTGTAATACCGTCACAACTGGTTGGCAGCAGCAGGATTTCCCCTTCTATTCCCCTTTACACCCGGATTCCAAGCAGACACTGGAAGAACTACTGGAAGTTCGTGGAAGGATTGCTAGCAACAAAACCAAGCGGGTCATCATAGCAGAATTAATGGAGCTAGACCAGGAGGACGGGATTGCAGCAACGCCAGCAGTACAAGAGATGGAGACACCAGTGATTCAGGAGGAGGAATCGCCAGCCAACAAAGTAATGAGAGAGAAGCTAGCATGGTTCGGTCCGAACCCAACGGCGGATGTGGTGCTGAAAGTGATGGACCTGTTAGCGGAGGTGGCTAAACAAATAAGAGACGCGGAGCTACAGAAGGATAAACAAATAAGAGACGCAGAACTACAGAAGGATAAACAAATAAGAGACGCAGAACTACAGAAGGCTAAACAAATAAGAGACGCAGAACTACAGAAGGATAAACAAATAAGGCCCCATACTCACGAGCAAACATGTCTGCTGAAACTGGCCCGCAGGCCAGTTTCAGCAGACATGTTCGGTCGTGTGTGGGCGCGAGCGGGCCGAATTCCAGCAAACATTTGCCCGCCGGGCCTTTTCCCAGCAGACAAATATTCCTGGACTTGTTTTAAAACAGTCCGCTGGAATTCTGCCCGCTCGGACATGTACGGTCGTCAGTACAGACCTACCGTACATGTCCAGGCGCCCGCCGTCCCTCGCATGCGTCGAATGACTTCGACGCATGCGTGGAAGCATTTTAAAGGCGGGCCGCCCACGTCGCCGCGTCATTGTCGCGGCGACACCGCGTCATCGACGCGGCGACACCGCGGACACGCCCCGCGTATTGTTTACGCGCGGACTTCTGTACGATGGTGTGTACAACCATCGTACAGAAGCCCTCTGGCAGACATGTATGGTGAAAACGGTCCGACGGACCGCTTTCACCATACATGTTTGTCCGTGTGTACCCGGCCTAAGAGACGCAGAGCTACAGTTAAAACTGGCAGCAGTCCAACAAGCAGCCGCACATCCTCCAAGCAGTGAGTACAGCACAGCAGACACAAGGAAGATTCCGTTTAGCGCTCTTAAAGCTTTTGATGAAAAGGACTGTGAAATTGATAACTACCTGGCAGATTTTGAGCGACAATGTAACCTGCACTGAATAGCTAGAGGAGAGTGGGTTGCAATATTGTCAGGCAAACTGTCAGGCAAAGCTTCTGATGCTTTCCGGACCGTGCCAGATCAGGATATCCATAGCTACGCCCGGGTTAAAGAAGTGCTCCTGGCTCGTTATGCAGTAACCCCAGAGTCCCACCGACAGAAGTTCAGGGACTCACGCAAAACCACAAAAGACTCTTACGCGGAATGGGCATGCCAGTTGTCCCTGTCGGCCTCTAACTGGGTTAACAGCAGCCAGGCCACCACCGCAGAGGACATTTTGCAACTAATGCTCCTGGAGCAATTTTACAATCACATCCAGATGGATGTCAAAGATTGGGTGAGAGATCGCAGGCCCATGACTCTACCAGAGGCCGCTAAGTTGGCGGATGAATATGCTGATACTCGCAAGACAAACCAGGTCACACCACAGGTACAACCTCCACGACCAACGGCGCCCTCACACCCACCAGCCGCTAGATACCAACCTCCTAACAGACCGATGACATCTAGCCCTCGCTATCCACGCCAGGAGGACAACGAACAACGCTGCTTCCGGTGCAAACAGCTGGGTCACTTCAAGCAGAATTGCCCCATGAATGACAACACCAGGTCAAATTGGTCTCAACCTGGGTACCGCCCACCAGCAGCAGCCCATTGTGTAGACTCGGCTTGGGATCTCCAGGAGCTGGGTCGGGAAGAACCATTGGGCACCCCTTACGAAGCCCTCATGGTACAATCTGTTATTACGGACAACAGGGAACACCATTGTCAGCTGGTCATGGGCGCCAGCCCTGAGCCGGAGGGGCCCTGGAGGGAGCTGGGCAGAAAGAGGCACCGCCAGCCACCCTCCAAGAAGAAGAGGTCCTGGAAGCCGTATCACAAGCTGACCCGGGAGGAGAAGAAGCGACTGGAGGAGAGGGAGTCGCAGCGGGCGTCCCAGATGCGGGCCGAGATGTTCGCCAAGGGCCCACCGGTGGCCCCTTACACCACCACCTTGTTCCTGATGATGAAGGACCACGTGGAGAGCCTGCAGGACATGAGCAAGCAGGATCTGATCCGTGAGTACATAGAGCTGGAGGAGTGCATAAGCCGCATGGAGGAGGAGAATAACCGCCTGAGGTCACAGCAGGCCGACCCCCCCAGGCTCCATGAACTGGAGAGGGAGCTGGAGAAGCTCAAAGAGGAGAACCGGCGGCTGCGGAGGGAGCAGAGGGTGGCTGACCCCATGGGGCACTGATTCCCCCCCCCCCCGGACTCTGAGCACCAGTGCTACAGCATTTCAACAAATATAACTTTTTCTTTTTATGAATCTCCTGTGATTGTCACTTCAGAGCCATAACCGTCCCCTCCCATAGCGGGACACCTAGATGGCGGCGCACAGACCCATTCGCCGTCTTCACACTGACTTCTGGTGACTCTGCAGATCGCACAAAGACTTGGGGACTGACCAGCGTGTGATCTGACGACCCGGTGACACACCTAAGTCGGAAGCAGTTGCCAAGGGAGGTCAGTCACGCCAAACGGAGTTAACCTCGGACTAAAAGCTCTGAACCCGTCAACCCTACTGGACCAGGGAAGGTCCAACCGGGTTTGCCGGAGCAGGGAGAAAAAGGGGGGCCACTGTGATGCAATTGCCTATATGTCTCAGTTTAATGCTCTCCCTGCTAATTTAATGCTGTGGGTTAGAGGTAACAGGTGTTCATGTGTGATTCATCTCTCTCTGTAAAGACTGTTCATATGTTAAATAAGGCTAGCTTTTGAAAGGCCTTTAATTGTGTGACAACGCTGTCTACAACCTAGTGATACTCAGAGGTGTTAATAGGTGTCAAACTGGATGCAGACGAAACGTCTGCCTAAGAAACTGTGTGTGAAGGTGGTTTGTTGTTATGCTGTTTAAGGAATGTGCAGTGATTAGACATGATAATTGTCGGTCGGTGCCGACCTGTCTAGAATGTTTTAGTAATTAGCCTTAGTGTGTGATTGGGGGGGGGGGGGGGGGGGATCTCATGGTTGCTTCAATGTCTTGGACTGTATAAAAAGCTGAGAAGAAAACCATTAAAGTCTGTCTTGTTCCAGCAGTAAGCTTGTCTCATGTGTGGCTTTCTGGGCGACTCCAGGAATATCCCTCCTCGTGGAATATTGGGGTGATTTTCGTTATGGGAAGAAGGGAACGTTGACGGGGATATCGTTCTAATACCGTCACAACCCCCTACCACGTATGGGCACCACCTTTCTCACACCCACCTTCCCGACTTCTCCTGTCTTACAGGGACCCAAAGCCTAACCCCAGGGAGGGGAGGGGGGGGGCAGCTTCTTCCCTCGCGTGTAATGGAGGAAGTGACAAAACGTCACTTCCTCCCGAGTAACCACTCCCACAGCCCCATGCAACTTCCTGTCTACAACTAGCCTATCACCTACGGCCAACCCACCCTGTCACGCCGGCCCTCCCCCCACTCTGTGTGCCTCTCAGTAATAAAGAGATTCTTATTGGACAATAGAATGTGACTCAGGACCTCCATTCCCCCCCCCCTCATTTTACTTACCTGAGCCCGATTTCCCCCCCGGCGGAGACGCGTTCTTCCTCTGCCTGGTGTCTGGGCTTTTGATTGGATAGATTGATAGCAGTGCAGCCATTGGCCCCCTGCTGCCGTCAATCAAATCCAATGGTGCAGGCGCCGGGGGCCGAGTCCAGCCTTCATGTCTATGGATCCCGCCGAATGCTGGACTCCGGGGGGGCCGCAAGGAAACCCCCCCCTTCCATATTAGAGAGGTGTGTCCATATCTGTCTTCACATAGAGGCCTGGCTGATCCTTACTTTTCACTATCTGGGGGGGGATTGAGAGCCCCCTATATGATAATATCTGGGGGCGGGGTTGAGAGCCCCCTATATGGTAATATCTGGGGGGGATTGATAGCCCCCTATATGATAATATCTGGGGGGGGATTGAGAGCCCCCTATATGGTAATATCTGGGGGGGGGGATTGAGAGCCCCCTATATGATAATATCTGGGGGGGGGGGATTGAGAGCCCCCTATATGATAATATCTGGGGGGGGATTGAGAGCCCCCTATATGATAATATCTGGGGGCGGGGTTGAGAGCCCCCTATATGGTAATATCTGGGGGGGATTGATAGCCCCCTATATGATAATATCTGGGGGGGGGGATTGAGAGCCCCCTATATGGTAATATCTGGGGGGGGATTGAGAGCCCCCTATATGATAATATCTGGGGGGGGATTGAGAGACCCCCTATATGATATTATCTGGGGGGGATTGAGAGCCCCCTATATGATAATATCTGGGGGGGATTTATAGCCCCCTATATGATAATATCTGGGGGGGGGATTGAGAGCCCCCTATATGGTAATATCTGGGGGGGATTGAGAGCCCCCTATATGGTAATATCTGGGGGGGATTGAGAGCCCCCTATATGATAATATCTGGGGGGGGATTGAGAGACCCCCTATATGATATTATCTGGGGGGGATTGAGAGCCCCCTATATGATAATATCTGGGGGGGATTGATAGCCCCCTATATGATAATATCTGGGGGGGGGATTGAGAGCCCCCTATATGGTAATATCTGGGGGGGATTGAGAGCCCCCTATATGGTAATATCTGGGGGGGGGTTGAGAGCCCCCTATATGGTAATATCTGGGGGGGGTGAGAGCCCCCTATATGATAATATCTGGGGGGGGGATTGAGAGCATCCGCGCCAGCATCCGCATCCGCGCCAGACCAGGCCTCATTCGCGGCCGCCGCAATTAGGAAAGACTGACGACAATGTGACTGGCGACAATGGCTAATCTGCGATACTCTGCGGACTCTATTCGGGGTCTGAGACAATTCGCAACAGCATTACCAGCCGTCACCAAAAAGGCCTTAAAAATAGAGCAACTTTTGAGATTCGATCGACGATCGACCATCAAAAATGTTAACTATTTAACCCAGCTCAAGCACATATCATGTGCTTTGATCAACACAAGATCGGCAGTAAAACACCGATTAGAAATCCACGATTTCTTACTACAAAACGATCTAGACTGCCTCTTTATCACAGAAAGCTGGCTCTCAGACGACTGCAACACCATTCTCGGAGAATTGGTGCCAGAAAACTATCGCATTATAACGGAAAACAGAATAGGGCAAAGAGGAGGAGGCCTGGCGGTGATCCACAAGAATCACATTACAATCACTAAGCCAGCCCTTCAAAATCCTCTTCCATTCATGGAAACCCTTACTCTTCAACTTCAAACTTCCCCCCAGGAGACTGTTCACATTCTCCTCTGCTATAGGCCACCTGGGCCAAAATCGCAGTTTTTGCCATCTTTAACGGAGTTTATATCCACTTATACCCTCAACAGCAAACACCTTTTGCTGCTCGGGGACTTTAATCTGTGGGCCAACTCCGCACAGGATCCCATTGCGGACGCCTGCATTGATCACCTGGAGGGATTAGGGCTACAGCAACTTATATGCGGACCCACGCATGCTTCAGGTCACACACTCGACCTAATTTTTAGACAAAATCTGAAAATAAGCATTTTAGAAAATGAACCATTGCCATGGACAGACCACCATGCAATTAATTTCATAATCTCCAAAATTCCCCCAGTGATAAAAGCACCCAAGCCGGTGACAATACACTGGACTAGATCTCAGAAGAAGCTCCATTCGGAACTCTTCAAATCTACCTTGGGAAACAGAATCAAAACAATCCATCCACATCAAACAGCCGCAGATACACTGGATGCCATAAACGCAGCCCTGCTACAGTCAGCCGATTTAGTAGCACCGAAACGCAAAGCCTGCATCCGAAAAAGAAAGTCCGGCTGGTTCAACAACCAGCTGTCGCTTCTGAAGCAAGAGCGCAGAAGGGCGGAAGCCGCCTAGAAAAGAAGTCCTGCAGAGGATAACCTCATCATCTACAAGGCAATAACAAGAAAATACCATAAAGAAATCTTCAAAGCCAAGAAACATCATTTTTCTATGGCGATTAACAGCGCCCTAAACCGCCCCCGCAAACTCTTCAAGATGGTCACCCAGACCATGAATCCGGGATGTCTTGAGGTCCCCAACTCAGACACCCAAGAGTTCTGCAATAACTATCGGATTTCTTCATCAACAAAATTGAAAGAATCCAGGAAAGCATCATGCAAAACAATACCCCCCTCAACCCCACCGTCAATCAACCACAAAACACCCAGAGAAACGCTCTACAATCAACAAAGTTCACTCTGGAACCGATCTCCATCGATACCACAAAAATATCATTGGTGCTTTGCGGAACAGCACATCGCCCAATGATATCATTCCCACCAAACTGCTGAAGGAATGTGCCGACATCCTGGCACCACCCATCACACAGCTTATAAACCAGTCATTTAAGGAAGGCACAGTGCCATCCCTGTTGAAAGAGGGCACAATCCAGCCCATCTTGAAAAAACCTAACCTGGATCCCAAGGACCCAACTCACCGCCGTCCCATAACAGGACTAAATGTTCTCTCCAAGATAATGGAGAAAGTAGTGGTACAACAGCTGCAACAGCATCTAGATACCCATAACCTACTGGATCCATTACAATCAGGTTTCCGTCCCGGACACGGGACAGAAACGGCCTTACTCAAAATATGGGACGATGCCCTCGAGGCCGCAGACGAAGGAGAATCCTGTCTCCTGGTTCTGCTGGACCTAAGCGCAGCCTTTGACACGGTAGACCACAAACTGTTACTGATGCGACTAGCCAAGGTAGCAGAAGTCGCAGAAGGTGATTTACCATGGTTTTCTTCCTTTCTTGAAAACCGATCACAAACAGTGAAATTGGGATCTTTCACGTCTGAAAAGCGCACGGTGTCATGCGGAGTCCCCCAAGGATCCCCCCTGTCACCGGTGCTTTTCAACATCTATCTTCGCCCTCTCTTTGATATTATCAGTAGCCAAGAACTACTTTATCACTCTTATGCAGACGATACGCAACTGTATTTTCGCATCTGCAACAAAAAGGATCATCATCTCAGTTTAGAGAAATGTCTCTCTTTGATAGAAAACTGGATGACTAAGAGTTATCTTAAACTCAACAGTTCCAAAACAGAACTTCTTATGTTTCACGCCAGCCGAAAGAGTCAACTGGCAACAACCTGGACACCGCCGCCCATTCTGGGCCAAATCATCACCCCTAGCTCCAAAGTCAAAAGTCTCGGGGTCATCTTTGACACCTTCATGACAATGGACGCACAAATAGGGTCAGTAGTCAGCGGAGCGCACCATCTGTTGCGCCTACTACGCAGACTTATTCCATTTATCCCCAAAGAAGACGTAGCAGTCGTGGTGGGAACAATCGTGAATTCCAGACTGGACTATGCTAATGCCCTGTACCTCGGACTACCAAAGTACCAAATCTCCCGTCTGCAAGTCGTTCAGAATACGGCCGCCAGACTGGTGACTGGGAAAAAAATGGGAATCAATCTCACCTTCACTGAGAACCCTTCACTGAGATCCCTTCACTGAGATCCCTTCTCTGAGATCCCTTCACTGAGATCTCTTCACTGAGAGCCCTTCACTGAGAGCCCTTCACCGAGATCCCTTCACTGAGAACCCTTCACTGAGATCCCTTCACTGAGATCCCTTCACCGAGATCCCTTCACCGAGATCCCTTCACCGAGATCCCTTCACTGAGATCCCTTCACTGAGAGCCCTTCACCGAGATCCCTTCACTGAGATCCCTTCACTGAGATCCCTTCACTGGCTGCCAGTAAAAGACAGAATTGCATTTAAAGCACTCTGCCTGACACATAAGTGCATCCATGGGAAGGCTCCGCAATATCTTTGCGACAAGATAAAACCTCACAATTCTAATCGCGTTCTGCGATCCACCAACCAAAATCTGGTCAAGGTGCCAAAAACCAAATACAAGTCCAAAGGAGAAAGAAGGTTTGCTTTTCAGGGTCCTAGACTATGGAACGCTTTACCAACCAGCATTCGGTTGGAGGAAAACCACCTGACTTTCAGAAGACGGATCAAAACTCTGCTCTTTTGATGTCATGAGACACGAAACATCAAGCGCCCAGAAGCGATTCAGTTCGCATGTGCCGCGCTTTATAAGTTTTTCATTCATTCATTCATTCTATGGTAATATCTGGGGGGATTGAGAGCCCCCTATATGGTAATATCTGGGGGGGTGAGAGCTCCCTATATGGTAATATCTGGGGGGGTTGAGAGCCCCCTATATGGTAATATCTGGGGGGGGATTGAGAGCCCCCTATATGATAATATCTGGGGGGGGATTGAGAGCCCCCTATATGGTAATATCTGGGGGGGGTGAGAGCCCCCTATATGGTAATATCTGGGGGGGGAGATTGAGAGCCCCCTATATGGTAATATCTGGGAGGGGGTTGAGAGCCCCCTATATGATAATATCTGGGGGGGATTGAGAGCCCCCTATATGATAATATCTGGGGGGGGGTGAGAGCCCCCTATATGGTAATATCTGGGGGGGGATTGAGAGCCCCCTATATGATAATATCTGGGGGGGGGTGAGAGCCCCCTATATGGTAATATCTGGGGGGGGATTGAGAGCCCCCTATATGATAATATCTGGGGGGGATGAGAACCCCCTATATGATAATATCTGGGGGGGGTGAGAGCCCCCTATATGGTAATATCTGGGGGGGGGGATTGAGAGCCCCCTATATGGTAATATCTGGGGGGGGGTGAGAGCCCCCTATATGATAATATCTGGGGGGGATGAGAACCCCCTATATGATAATATCTGGGGGGGGGGATTGATAGCCCCCTATATGATAATATCTGGGGGGGGATTGAGAGCCCTCTATATGATAATATCTGGGGGGGGGGGATTGAGAGCCCCTTATATGGTAATATCTGGGGGGGTGAGAGCCCCCTATATGATAATATCTGGGGGGGGATTGATAGCCCCCTATATGGTAATATCTGGGGGGGATTGAGAGCCCCCTATATGGTAATATCTGGGGGGGTGAGAGCCCCTATATGATAATATCTGGGAGGGGATTGAGAGCCCCCTATATGATAATATCTGGGGGGGATTGAGAGCCCCCTATATGATAATATCTGGGGGGGGGGGGGAGAGCCCCCTATATGATAATATCTGGGGGGGGTGAGAGCCCCCTATATGATAATATCTGGGGGGGGTGAGAGCCCCCTATATGGTAATATCTGGGGGGGGGATTGATAGCCCCCTATATGGTAATATCTGGGGGGGGATTGAGAGCCCCCTATATGATAATATCTGGGGGGGATTGATAGCCCCCTATATGGTAATATCTGGGGGGGGATTGAGAGCCCCCTATATGATAATATCTGGGGGGGGTGAGAGCCCCCTATATGATAATATCTGGGGGGGGATTGAGAGCCCCCTATATGATAATATCTAGGGGGGGGATTGAGAGCCCCCTATATGGTAATATCTGGGGGGGGATGAGAGCCCCCTATATGATAATATCTGGGGGGGGGGTGAGAGCCCCCTATATGATAATATCTGGGGGGGGATTGAGAGCCCCCTATATGATAATATCTGGGGGGTTGAGAGCCCCCTATATGATAATATCTGGGGGGGGGATTGATAGCCCCCTATATGATAATATCTGGGGGGGATTGAGAGCCCCCTATATGATAATATCTGGGGGGGGATTGAGAGCCCCCTATATGGTAATATCTGGGGGGTTGAGAGCCCCCTATATGATAATATCTGGGGGGGGGGATTGATAGCCCCCTATATGATAATATCTGGGGGGGGGGTTGAGAGCCCCCTATATGATAATATCTGGGGGGGGGATTGAGAGCCCCCTATATGGTAATATCTGGGGGGGGGATTGAGAGCCCCCTATATGGTAATATCTGGGGGGGGGATTGAGAGCCCCCTATATGATAATATCTGGGGGGGGTGAGAGCCCCCTATATGGTAATATCTGGGGGGGATTGAGAGCCCCTATATGATAATATCTGGGGGGGTGAGAGCCCCCTATATGATAATATCTGGGGGGGGGATTGAGAGCCCCCTATATGATAATATCTGGGGGGGATTGAGAGCCCCCTATATGGTAATATCTGGGGGGGGATTGAGAGCCCCCTATATGATAATATCTGGGGGGGATTGATAGCCCCCTATATGATAATATCTGGGGGGGGTTGAGAGCCCCCTATATGATAATATCTGGGGGGTGGATTGAGAGCCCCCTATATGATAATATCTGGGGGGGATGAGAGCTCCCTATATGATAATATCTGGGGGGGTGAGAGCCCCCTATATGATAATATCTGGGGGGCGGGGATGAGAGCCCCCTATATGATAATATCTGGGGGGGGTGAGAGCCCCCTATATGGTAATATCTGGGGGGGGGGGTTGAGAGCCCCCTATATGATAATATCTGGGGGGGGGATTGAGAGTCCCCTATATGATAATATCTGGGGGGGGGGTGAGAGCCCCCTATATGGTAATATCTGGGGGGGGTTGATAGCCCCCTATATGGTAATATCTGGGGGGGATTGAGAGCCCCCTATATGATAATATCTGGGGGGGGATTGATAGCCCCCTATATGATAATATCTGGGGGGGGGTGAGAGCCCCCTATATGGTAATATCTGGGGGGGGATTGAGAGCCCCTTATATGGTAATATCTGGGGGGGGGTGAGAGCCCCCTATATGGTAATATCTGGGGGGGTTGATAGCCCCCTATATGATAATATCTGGGGGGGGATTGAGAGCCCCCTATATGATAATATCTGGGGGGGATTGATAGCCCCCTATATGATAATATCTGGGGGGGATTGATAGCCCCCTATATGATAATATCTGGGGGGGGGTGAGAGCCCTCTATATGATAATATCTGGGGGCGGGGTTGAGAGCCCCCTATATGGTAATATCTGGGGGGGATTGAGAGCCCCCTATATGATAATATCTGGGGGGGGATTGAGAGCCCCCTATATGGTAATATCTGGGGGGGGTGAGAGCCCCCTATATGATAATATCTGGGGGGGGGATTGATAGCCCCCTATATGATAATATCTGGGGGATTGAGAGCCCCCTATATGATAATATCTGGGGGGGGATTGAGAGCCCCCTATATGATAATATCTGGGGGGATTGAGAGCCCCCTATATGATAATATCTGGGGGGGGATTGAGAGCCCCCTATATGGTAATATCTGGGGGGGGGGTGAGAGCCCCCTATATGATAATATCTGGGGGGGATTGAGAGCCCCCTATATGATAATATCTGGGGGGGATTGAGAGCCCCCTATATGATAATATCTGGGGGGGTGAGAGCCCCCTATATGATAATATCTGGGGGGGTGAGAGCCCCCTATATGATAATATCTGGGGGGGGGATTGATAGCCCCCTATATGGTAATATCTGGGGGGGGGTTGAGAGCCCCCTATATGATAATATCTGGGGGGGGATTGAGAGCCCCCTATATGATAATATCTGGGGGGGGGTGAGAGCCCCCTATATGATAATATCTGGGGGGGGATTGAGAGCCCCCTATATGATAATATCTGGGGGGGATTGAGAGCCCCTATATGGTAATATCTGGGGGGTTGAGAGCCCCCTATATGGTAATATCTGGGGGGGGATTGAGAGCCCCCTATATGGTAATATCTGGGGGGGGATGAGAGCCCCCTATATGATAATATCTGGGGGGGGGGAGAGCCCCCTATATGATAATATCTGGGGGGGTGAGAGCCCCCTATATGATAATATCTGGGGGGGGGGGTGAGAGCCCCCTATATGGTAATATCTGGGGGGGGTGAGAGCCCCCTATATGATAATATCTGGGGGGGGGTGAGAGCCCCCTATATGGTAATATCTGGGGGGGGGATTGAGAGCCCCCTATATGGTAATATCTGGGGGGGGGGATTGAGAGCCCCCTATATGGTAATATCTGGGGGGGGGATGAGAGCCCCCTATATGATAATATCTGGGGGGGATTGAGAGCCCCCTATATGATAATATCTGGGGGGGGGATTGATAGCCCCCCTATATGATAATATCTGGGGGGGATTGATAGCCCCCTATATGATAATATCTGGGGGGGGATTGAGAGCCCCTATATGATAATATCTGGGGGGGGGGATTGAGAGCCCCCTATATGGTAATATCTGGGGGGGGGGATTGAGAGCCCCCTATATGATAATATCTGGGGGGGATTGAGAGCCCCCTATATGATAATATCTGGGGGGGGGATTGAGAGCCCCCTATATGGTAATATCTGGGGGGGGATTGAGAGCCCCCTATATGATAATATCTGGGGGGGGGGGTGAGAGCCCCCTATATGATAATATCTGGGGGGGATTGATAGCCCCCTATATGGTAATATCTGGGGGGGGATTGAGAGCCCCCTATATGGTAATATCTGGGGGGGGGTGAGAGCCCCCTATATGGTAATATCGGGGGGGGGGGGTTGAGAGCCCCCTATATGATAATATCTGGGGGGGGATTGAGAGCCCCCTATATGGTAATATCTGGGGGGGGGATTGAGAGCCCCCTATATGATAATATCTGGGGGGGGGATTGAGAGCCCCCCTATATGGTAATATCTGGGGGGGGATTGAGAGCCCCCTATATGGTAATATCTGGGGGGGGGATTGAGAGCCCCCTATATGGTAATATCTGGGGGGGGGATTGAGAGCCCCCTATATGATAATATCTGGGGGGGGGTGAGAGCCCCCTATATGGTAATATCTGGGGGGGATTGAGAGCCCCTATATGATAATATCTGGGGGGGTGAGAGCCCCCTATATGATAATATCTGGGGGGGGGATTGAGAGCCCCCCTATATGATAATATCTGGGGGGGATTGAGAGCCCCCTATATGGTAATATCTGGGGGGGGATTGAGAGCCCCCTATATGATAATATCTGGGGGGGATTGATAGCCCCCTATATGATAATATCTGGGGGGGGTTGAGAGCCCCCTATATGATAATATCTGGGGGGGATGAGAGCTCCCTATATGATAATATCTGGGGGGGTGAGAGCCCCCTATATGGTAATATCTGGGGGGGGGGGGTGAGAGCCCCCTATATGATAATATCTGGGGGGGGTGAGAGCCCCCTATATGGTAATATCTGGGGGGGGGGGTTGAGAGCCCCCTATATGATAATATCTGGGGGGGGTTGAGAGTCCCCTATATGATAATATCTGGGGGGGGGGGTGAGAGCCCCCTATATGGTAATATCTGGGGGGGATTGAGAGCCCCCTATATGATAATATCTGGGGGGGGATTGATAGCCCCCTATATGATAATATCTGGGGGGGGGTGAGAGCCCCCTATATGGTAATATCTGGGGGGGGATTGAGAGCCCCTTATATGGTAATATCTGGGGGGGGGTGAGAGCCCCCTATATGGTAATATCTGGGGGGGATTGATAGCCCCCTATATGATAATATCTGGGGGGGGATTGAGAGCCCCCTATATGATAATATCTGGGGGGGATTGATAGCCCCCTATATGATAATATCTGGGGGGGATTGATAGCCCCCTATATGATAATATCTGGGGGGGGGTGAGAGCCCTCTATATGATAATATCTGGGGGCGGGGTTGAGAGCCCCCTATATGGTAATATCTGGGGGGGATTGAGAGCCCCCTATATGATAATATCTGGGGGGGGATTGAGAGCCCCCTATATGGTAATATCTGGGGGGGGTGAGAGCCCCCTATATGATAATATCTGGGGGGGGGATTGATAGCCCCCTATATGATAATATCTGGGGGGATTGAGAGCCCCCTATATGATAATATCTGGGGGGGGATTGAGAGCCCCCTATATGATAATATCTGGGGGGATTGAGAGCCCCCTATATGATAATATCTGGGGGGGGATTGAGAGCCCCCTATATGGTAATATCTGGGGGGGGGTGAGAGCCCCCTATATGATAATATCTGGGGGGGATTGAGAGCCCCCTATATGATAATATCTGGGGGGATTGAGAGCCCCCTATATGATAATATCTGGGGGGGTGAGAGCCCCCTATATGATAATATCTGGGGGGGTGAGAGCCCCCTATATGATAATATCTGGGGGGGGGATTGATAGCCCCCTATATGGTAATATCTGGGGGGGGGTTGAGAGCCCCCTATATGATAATATCTGGGGGGGGATTGAGAGCCCCCTATATGATAATATCTGGGGGGGGGGTGAGAGCCCCCTATATGATAATATCTGGGGGGGGATTGAGAGCCCCCTATATGATAATATCTGGGGGGGATTGAGAGCCCCTATATGGTAATATCTGGGGGGTTGAGAGCCCCCTATATGATAATATCTGGGGGGGGGATTGATAGCCCCCTATATGGTAATATCTGGGGGGGGGATTGAGAGCCCCCTATATGGTAATATCTGGGGGGGGATTGAGAGCCCCCTATATGGTAATATCTGGGGGGGGATGAGAGCCCCCTATATGGTAATATCTGGGGGGGGGGGTTGAGAGCCCCCTATATGATAATATCTGGGGGGGGGATTGAGAGCCCCCTATATGGTAATATCTGGGGGGGGGATTGAGAGCCCCCTATATGATAATATCTGGGGGGGGGATTGAGAGCCCCCTATATGGTAATATCTGGGGGGGGATTGAGAGCCCCCTATATGATAATATCTGGGGGGGGGGGATTGAGAGCCCCCCTATATGGTAATATCTGGGGGGGGGATTGAGAGCCCCCTATATGGTAATATCTGGGGGGGATGAGAGCCCCCTATATGATAATATCTGGGGGGGGTGAGAGCCCCCTATATGATAATATCTGGGGGGGTGAGAGCCCCCTATATGATAATATCTGGGGGGGGGTGAGAGCCCCCTATATGGTAATATCTGGGGGGGGTGAGAGCCCCCTATATGATAATATCTGGGGGGGGGTGAGAGCCCCCTATATGGTAATATCTGGGGGGGGGATTGAGAGCCCCCTATATGGTAATATCTGGGGGGGGGATTGAGAGCCCCCTATATGGTAATATCTGGGGGGGGGATGAGAGCCCCCTATATGATAATATCTGGGGGGGATTGAGAGCCCCCTATATGATAATATCTGGGGGGGGGATTGATAGCCCCCTATATGATAATATCTGGGGGGGATTGATAGCCCCCTATATGATAATATCTGGGGGGGGATTGAGAGCCCCTATATGATAATATCTGGGGGGGGGGATTGAGAGCCCCCTATATGGTAATATCTGGGGGGGGGATTGAGAGCCCCCTATATGATAATATCTGGGGGGGATTGAGAGCCCCCTATATGATAATATCTGGGGGGGGGATTGAGAGCCCCCTATATGGTAATATCTGGGGGGGGATTGAGAGCCCCCTATATGATAATATCTGGGGGGGGGGGGAGAGCCCCCTATATGATAATATCTGGGGGGGGATTGATAGCCCCCTATATGGTAATATCTGGGGGGGGGATTGAGAGCCCCCTATATGGTAATATCTGGGGGGGGGGGTGAGAGCCCCCTATATGGTAATATCGGGGGGGGGGGGTTGAGAGCCCCCTATATGATAATATCTGGGGGGGGGGGATTGAGAGCCCCCTATATGGTAATATCTGGGGGGGGGATTGAGAGCCCCCTATATGATAATATCTGGGGGGGGGATTGAGAGCCCCCTATATGGTAATATCTGGGGGGGGATTGAGAGCCCCCTATATGATAATATCTGGGGGGGGGGATTGAGAGCCCCCTATATGGTAATATCTGGGGGGGGGGATTGAGAGCCCCCTATATGGTAATATCTGGGGGGGGATGAGAGCCCCCTATATGATAATATCTGGGGGGGGTGAGAGCCCCCTATATGATAATATCTGGGGGGGGTGAGAGCCCCCTATATGATAATATCTGGGGGGGGGAGAGCCCCCTATATGGTAATATCTGGGGGGGGGATTGAGAGCCCCCTATATGGTAATATCTGGGGGGGGGGGTTGAGAGCCCCCTATATGGTAATATCTGGGGGGGGATGAGAGCCCCCTATATGGTAATATCTGGGGGGGGGATTGAGAGCCCCCTATATGGTAATATCTGGGGGGGGGATTGAGAGCCCCCTATATGATAATATCTGGGGGGGATTGATAGCCCCCTATATGATAATATCTGGGGGGGGGATTGAGAGCCCCTATATGATAATATCTGGGGGGGGGATTGAGAGCCCCCTATATGGTAATATCTGGGGGGGGGATTGAGAGCCCCCTATATGATAATATCTGGGGGGGGGATGAGAACCCCCTATATGATAATATCTGGGGGGGGGGATTGAGAGCCCCTATATGATAATATCTGGGGGGGGGATTGAGAGCCCCCTATATGGTAATATCTGGGGGGGGGGATTGAGAGCCCCCTATATGATAATATCTGGGGGGATTGAGAGCCCCCTATATGATAATATCTGGGGGGGATTGAGAGCCCCCTATATGATAATATCTGGGGGGGGGATTGAGAGCCCCCTATATGGTAATATCTGGGGGGGGATTGATAGCCCCCTATATGGTAATATCTGGGGGGGGGATTGAGAGCCCCCTATATGATAATATCTGGGGGGGGATTGAGAGCCCCCTATATGATAATATCTGGGGGGGGATTGAGAGCCCCCTATATGATAATATCTGGGGGGGGGATGAGAGCCCCCTATATGATAATATCTGGGGGGGGGGATGAGAGCCCCCTATATGATAATATCTGGGGGGGGTGAGAGCCCCCTATATGATAATATCTGGGGGGGTGACAGCCCCCTATATGGTAATATCTGGGGGGGGATGAGAGCCCCCTATATGGTAATATCTGGGGGGGGGATTGCCCTGCCAAGGGGGCGGAGTTGAGTTGGAAATGGGAGGGGTTCCCATAGACGGGTTTATTCCTTGTAATCTACTTTCCATCTCTGACTTGATTGTGAGTTTGAATATTTCTGGACATGGGAAAGGAGGCCATGGTGGAGGCTGACATGGGAATAGAGGCCATGGTGGAGGCTGACATGGGAAAGGAGGCCATGGTGGAGGCTGACATGGGAAAGGAGGCCATGGTGGAGGCTGACCTCGGAAAGGAGGCCATGGTGGAGGCTGACATGGGAAAGGAGGCCATGGTGGAGGCTGACATGGGAAAGGAGGCCATGGTGGAGGCTGACATGTGATGATTGGAGGCTGTGTAGGTGAGATCGGTTATATGGAGCTGGTTGGTCTTTGGTGGTAGATGATATATTGGCCTCACATATCCGGTTGGTAGGGAGGGAACCCTTCGATGGCGGCTGTTTGGATGAATATTTGCCGCTCGGTCTTTTATTCCGGGGCCTCTATTTGATAAATCTCTATATGGGAATCCTTGTTTCTTTCTAGAAATGTTCTTTTCTTGCACCGGCGCATTTCTTTTTCCATTACATTTCTCACGCGATTTTCTCCGATCGTTGATTAGAAAATGGTTGGATTATTAAAGTTTGATGAAATGGTCTCCACTAAAGGTGCGAAATACGAAGGAAAATTCTCTAAAGAAAGTTCTTTGGACATTTGACCCGTGGGTGGCGGCATTACCCCCCACATCTTCCTGCACACGGCGGGACGATCGTCTTCCTGTCTAGCAGCGCTCCTTCCCGACATCCGGAAATTTCCGGATCTCCACACGACCTCAACCGTTCGCTGACCAATCTCCACAACCATAGAACTTTGTTCCGATCATTCTGTGTGTCATCCAATGGGAAGGAAGGACCACCTTCCATGTACCCGGCCATTTTTCTTCGGCCTGAAGATTTCCATGAAGCCTCCTGTACGCGGCGCTCTGGAAATTCCTCTAAATGTCGGGATTTGGCTGGAAAATGCCGGTTTGGGGGCGTAGCTACGCGTGTTCGGAGGCGTGTGCTCACAAACGCATTCTATTGGCTGGAATATTCCGCTATTTTAGCTACTAGAGGGAGTTTGCACATGCGTGGGCCCATTATCTACTATGCAGAGTTCAGAAAAACATCCGACGCCCCTAAAACTGCGTGTATGGAGGCGTCGCGACGTCATCTGATGTCACCATGACGATTCCCAGACCCGGAGATATTATAAAACATCGTCTGCCAGGTTCCTAATGTTCTCCTCTATTCCCCGTGATTTGTAGTCGCACCGTCTCCGGCACGGCGGGGTTAATGGCGGCAGCTCCAGCTTGGCCCCGATTGGCTGACTTTAGAAGCAAAATGTGGCGGGTTGTCTCTTTGGAAAACGTGTCACATGAAAGGACCGCGCCAATGTTTATTCGCTTTTTGAAGTCTCCTGATGATCTTTTTTTTTGCATCACAAAGCTGAATTTCCCTCTAATCTTCCCGTAATAAATGCCCGGCACATCCCCCGAAATAATTGCGGGAAGCAGAAAAAATATTTATGTTTTATTCATAATCACCGATTGGAGAGCGGCTGACCTTCGCCCCGCCCCCAGGAAATGAAAGCGTCTCATGAGTGGAACGCGGCTGGTGGAGAATCTGATGAGATTTCCATCATTGATTGGAATTTAACTGAGAATAATCGGTGTCTCCACCATACAGCCCCCCATCATCGGTGTCTCCACCATACAGCCCCCCATCATCGGTGTCTCCACCATACAGCCCCCTATCATCGGTGTCTCCACCATACATCCCCCTATCATCGGTGTCTCCACCATACAGCCCCCCATCATCGGTGTCTCCACCATACAGCCCCCCATCATCGGTGTCTCCACCATACAGCCCCCCATCATCGGTGTCTCCACCATACAGCCCCCCATCATCGGTGTCTCCACCATACATCCCCCTATCATCGGTGTCTCCACCATACATCCCCCTATCATCGGTGTCTCCACCATACAGCCCCCCATCATCAGTGTCTCCACCATACATCCCCCTATCATCGGTGTCTCCACCATACAGCCCCCCATCATCGGTGTCTCCACCATACAGCCCCCTATCATCGGTGTCTCCACCATACATCCCCCTATCATCGGTGTCTCCACCATACATCCCCCTATCATCGGTGTCTCCACCATACAGCCCCCCATCATCGGTGTCTCCACCATACATCCCCCTATCATCGGTGTCTCCACCATACAGCCCCCCATCATCGGTGTCTCCACCATACAGCCCCCTATCATCGGTGTCTCCACCATACATCCCCCTATCATCGGTGTCTCCACCATACAGCCCCCCATCATCGGTGTCTCCACCATACAGCCCCCCATCATCGGTGTCTCCACCATACAGCCCCCCATCATCGGTGTCTCCACCATACATCCCCCTATCATCGGTGTCTCCACCATACATCCCCCTATCATCGGTGTCTCCACCATACATCCCCCTATCATCGGTGCCTCCACCATACATCCCCCTATCATCGGTGTCTCCACCATACATCCCCCTATCATCGGTGTCTCCACCATACATCCCCCTATCATCGGTGTCTCCACCATACAGCCCCCCATCATCGGTGTCTCCACCATACAGCCCCCTATCATCGGTGTCTCCACCATACACCCCCCCATCATCGGTGTCTCCACCATACAGCCCCCCATCATCGGTGTCTCCACCATACATCCCCCTATCATCTGTGTCTCCACCATACAGCCCCCTATCATCGGTGTCTCCACCATACAGCCCCCCATCATCGGTGTCTCCATCATACAGCCCCCTATCATCGGTGTCTCCACCATACATCCCCCTATCATCGGTGTCTCCACCATACAGCCCCCCATCATCGGTGTCTCCACCATACAGCCCCCCATCATCGGTGTCTCCACCATACAGCCCCCTATCATCGGTGTCTCCACCATACAGCCCCCCATCATCGGTGTCTCCATCATACAGCCCCCTATCATCGGTGTCTCCACCATACATCCCCCTATCATCGGTGTCTCCACCATACAGCCCCCCATCATCGGTGTCTCCACCATACAGCCCCCTATCATCGGTGTCTCCACCATACATCCCCCTATCATCGGTGTCTCCATCATACAGCCCCCCATCATCGGTGTCTCCACCATACAGCCCCCCATCATCGGTGTCTCCACCATACAGCCCCCCATCATCAGTGTCTCCACCATACAGCCCCCCATCATCGGTGTCTCCACCATACAGCCCCCTATCATCGGTGTCTCCACCATACAGCCCCCCATCATCGGTGTCTCCACCATACAGCCCCCCATCATCGGTGTCTCCACCATACAGCCCCCTATCATCGGTGTCTCCACCATACATCCCCCTATCATCGGTGTCTCCACCATACAGCCCCCCATCATCGGTGTCTCCACCATACAGCCCCCCATCATCGGTGTCTCCACCATACAGCCCCCCATCATCGGTGTCTCCACCATACATCCCCCTATCATCGGTGTCTCCACCATACATCCCCCTATCATCGGTGCCTCCATCATACATCCCCCTATCATCGGTGTCTCCACCATACATCCCCCTATCATCGGTGTCTCCACCATACATCCCCCTATCATCGGTGTCTCCACCATACAGCCCCCCATCATCGGTGTCTCCACCATACATCTCCCCATCATCGGTGTCTCCACCATACATCCCCCCATCATCGGTGTCTCCACCATACATCCCCCTATCATCTGTGTCTCCACCATACATCCCCCTATCATCGGTGTCTCCACCATACAGCCCCCCATCATCGGTGTCTCCACCATACAGCCCCCCATCATCGGTGTCTCCACCATACATCCCCCCATCATCGGTGTCTCCACCATACAGCTCCCCAACATCGGTGTCTCCACCATACATCCCCCTATCATCGGTGTCTCCACCATACATCCCCCCATCATCGGTGTCTCCACCATACAGCCCCCCATCATCGGTGTCTCCACCATACATCCCCCTATCATCGGTGTCTCCACCATACATCCCCCTATCATCTGTGTCTCCACCATACAGCCCCCTATCATCGGTGCCTCCACCATACAGCCCCCCATCATCGGTGTCTCCACCATACAGCCCCCTATCATCGGTGTCTCCACCATACAGCCCCCCATCATCGGTGTCTCCACCATACATCCCCCTATCATCTGTGTCTCCACCATACAGCCCCCTATCATCGGTGTCTCCACCATACAGCCCCCCATCATCGGTGTCTCCATCATACAGCCCCCTATCATCGGTGTCTCCACCATACATCCCCCTATCATCGGTGTCTCCACCATACAGCCCCCCATCATCGGTGTCTCCACCATACAGCCCCCCATCATCGGTGTCTCCACCATACAGCCCCCTATCATCGGTGTCTCCACCATACAGCCCCCCATCATCGGTGTCTCCATCATACAGCCCCCTATCATCGGTGTCTCCACCATACATCCCCCTATCATCGGTGTCTCCACCATACAGCCCCCCATCATCGGTGTCTCCACCATACAGCCCCCTATCATCGGTGTCTCCACCATACATCCCCCTATCATCGGTGTCTCCATCATACAGCCCCCCATCATCGGTGTCTCCACCATACAGCCCCCCATCATCGGTGTCTCCACCATACAGCCCCCCATCATCAGTGTCTCCACCATACAGCCCCCCATCATCGGTGTCTCCACCATACAGCCCCCTATCATCGGTGTCTCCACCATACAGCCCCCCATCATCGGTGTCTCCACCATACAGCCCCCCATCATCGGTGTCTCCACCATACAGCCCCCTATCATCGGTGTCTCCACCATACATCCCCCTATCATCGGTGTCTCCACCATACAGCCCCCCATCATCGGTGTCTCCACCATACAGCCCCCCATCATCGGTGTCTCCACCATACAGCCCCCCATCATCGGTGTCTCCACCATACATCCCCCTATCATCGGTGTCTCCACCATACATCCCCCTATCATCGGTGTCTCCACCATACAGCCCCCTATCATCGGTGCCTCCACCATACATCCCCCTATCATCGGTGCCTCCACCATACATCCCCCTATCATCGGTGTCTCCACCATACAGCCCCCTATCATCGGTGCCTCCACCATACTTCCCACATCATCGGTGTCTCCACCATACATCCCCCTATCATCGGTGTCTCCACCATACATCCCCCTATCATCGGTGCCTCCACCATACATCCCCCTATCATCGGTGTCTCCACCATACATCCCCCTATCATCGGTGTCTCCACCATACAGCCCCCCATCATCGGTGTCTCCACCATACAGCCCCCCATCATCGGTGTCTCCACCATACAGCCCCCCATCATCGGTGTCTCCACCATACAGCCCCCTATCATCGGTGTCTCCACCATACATCCCCCTATCATCGGTGTCTCCACCATACAGCCCCCTATCATCGGTGCCTCCACCATACATCCCCCTATCATCGGTGTCTCCACCATACATCCCCCTATCATCGGTGTCTCCACCATACAGCCCCCCATCATCGGTGTCTCCACCATACAGCCCCCTATCATCGGTGTCTCCACCATACACCCCCCCATCATCGGTGTCTCCACCATACATCCCCCTATCATCTGTGTCTCCACCATACAGCCCCCTATCATCGGTGTCTCCACCATACATCCCCCTATCATCGGTGCCTCCACCATACATCCCCCTATCATCGGTGTCTCCACCATACATCCCCCTATCATCGGTGTCTCCACCATACATCCCCCTATCATCGGTGTCTCCACCATACATCCCCCTATCATCGGTGCCTCCACCATACATCCCCCTATCATCGGTGTCTCCACCATACATCCCCCTATCATCGGTGTCTCCACCATACAGCCCCCCATCATCGGTGTCTCCATCATACATCTCCCCATCATCGGTGTCTCCACCATACATCCCCCCATCATCGGTGTCTCCACCATACATCCCCCTATCATCTGTGTCTCCACCATACATCCCCCTATCATCGGTGTCTCCACCATACAGCCCCCCATCATCGGTGTCTCCACCATACAGCCCCCCATCATCGGTGTCTCCACCATACATCCCCCCATCATCGGTGTCTCCACCATACAGCCCCCCATCATCGGTGTCTCCACCATACATCCCCCTATCATCGGTGCCTCCACCATACATCCCCCTATCATCGGTGCCTCCACCATACATCTCCCCATCATCGGTGTCTCCACCATACAGCCCCCTATCATCGGTGTCTCCACCATACAGCCCCCTATCATCGGTGTCTCCACCATACAGCCCCCTATCATCGGTGTCTCCACCATACAGCCCCCTATCATCGGTGTCTCCACCATACATCCCCCCATCATCGGTGTCTCCACCATACAGCCCCCCATCATCGTTGTCTCCACCATACATCCCCCTATCATCGGTGTCTCCACCATACATCCCCCCATCATCGGTGTCTCCACCATACATCCCCCCATCATCGGTGTCTCCACCATCCATCCCCCCATCATCGGTGTCTCCACCATACATCCCCCCATCATCGGTGTCTCCACCATACAGCCCCCCATCATCGGTGTCTCCACCATACAGCCCCCTATCATCGGTGTCTCCACCATATATCCCCCTATCATCGGTGTCTCCACCATACAGCCCCCTATCATCGGTGCCTCCACCATACATCCCCCTATCATCGGTGTCTCCACTATACATCCCCCCATCATCGGTGTCTCCACCATACATCCCCCCATCATCAGTGTCTCCACCATACAGCCCCCTATCATCGGTGCCTCCACCATACATCCCCCTATCATCGGTGTCTCCACCATACATCCCCCCATCATCGGTGTCTCCACCATACATCCCCCTATCATCGGTGTCTCCACCATACAGCCCCCCATCATCGGTGTCTCCACCATACAGCCCCCTATCATCGGTGTCTCCACCATACATCCCCCCATCATCAGTGTCTCCACCATACATCCCCCTATCATCGGTGTCTCCACCATACAGCCCCCCATCATCGGTGTCTCTGCCATACATCCCCCCATCATCGGTGTCTCCACCATACATCCCCCTATCATCGGTGCCTCCATCATACAGCCCCCCATCATCGGTGTCTCCACCATACATCCCCCTATCATCGGTGTCTCCACCATACATCCCCCTATCATCGGTGTCTCTGCCATACATCCCCCCATCATCGGTGTCTCCACCATACATCCCCCTATCATCTGTGCCTCCACCATACATCCCCCTATCATCGGTGCCTCCATCATACATCCCCCTATCATCGGTGCCTCCATCATACATCCCCCTATCATCGGTGCCTCCACCATACATCCCCCTATCATCGGTGTCTCCACCATACATCCCCCTATCATCGGTGTCTCCACCATACATCCCCCTATCATCGGTGTCTCCACCATACAGCCCCCTATCATCGGTGTCTCTACCATACAGCCCCCTATCATCGGTGTCTCCACCATACAGCCCCCTATCATCGGTGTCTCCACCATACATCCCCCCATCATCGGTGTCTCCACCATACAGCCCCCCATCATCGGTGTCTCCACCATACATCTCCCCATCATCGGTGTCTCCACCATACAGCCCCCTATCATCGGTGTCTCCACCATACATCCCCCTATCATCGGTGTCTCCACCATACATCTCCCTATCATCGGTAGTGTTGCTCACGAATATTCGCATTGCGAATATTCGACTCGAATATAGCATATTCGAGAAATCGCGCTATATTTCGAAATTCGCGGTGAATATTCGCAATTCCGAATATTCGATTTTTTACAATTTTTTTTTTGAATCAGATCACATCCTAGATATCTCCATCGACGTCTAAAAGCATTGCTGGTATAATTAGAGACCCTGGGCCGAGTAGCTGAAGCGTTCATTGAATTTTCCAGAAAGATCGCAATGCGATTATTCGGCAAACGCAATATCGCGCGATTATTTTCCTCGCCCCGATCTTCCGCATCAGAGCGATTTTTACAGTTTCATTTTTAAAACAGATCACATCCTAGTGATCTCCATAGACGTCTGAAAGCATTGCTGGTATGATTAGAGCCATTGGGCCGAGTAGCTGAAGCGATCATTTTATATTGCCGAATATTCGCAATGCGAATATTCGGCAATAGGAATATTGCGCGATTATTTGCTCCGCCCTTTTGCATCAGAGCCAATCAGAGTTCTCCTTCCACACTCGTCACAGGTTAGCAACCAATAGGAACCTGCCTGCATGGACATTATATAAGCTCACTCCCAGCACCATTTCATTGCAGATTCAGAAGCTTGCTATAGAGTGTGGAGGCTGTTTCTGTGTTCCTGGTTTCCTGGTTTCCTGTGTCTTTGTTCTTGATTGATTTAGATCATCACCAGCATTGCTATTTAGTGATTCCAGTGGATCTTTTCCAGTATATCAACTGCTTTTTTCAAAGCAATAGACCCAAGAGCTTTTTTCAAAGCTACGTTTTGTGCTGTTTTGTGCTGTTTTTTTCATTTGTGTTACTGTTTGATCCTGCAATCCTCCCTGTTCAGTTATATTTGCAAGAGATTTCAGAACACATATTGATCTGAGCTTTATAAAAGAGCTTTTCTAAAAGCTAAGTTTTGTTCATCTTGTGTTACTGTCAGATCTTGCAGGTTCACTGTTCAGTGATATTTGATAGGCATCTCAGTTCACATTTTGTTTAGTTTTCCCTAAAGAGCTTTTATAAAAGCTAAGTTTTGTGTTCAGTTTAGTTAAATTTTGTGTAGTAAGTGTACACACTGTTAGTGTACATTTATTTCATCTAGCTTAGCTTAGTGTGTGTTTAGTGTCTGTGTTTTGTGTTTAAAAAAAAAAAAAAAAAAAAAGTTAGTGTTTGTTTAGTGCTTTTTTTTTTTTTCTTTAATTTTGTAGTCCTTGTCTGGTGTACTACTTTTCTTATAGTTTAGTAGCTGTCTGTGTACGTCTTTGTCTGCGTGCCTGTCTTGTAAAAAAAAACACAAAAACACATTTTGTTCACATTTTCCCCCCCAATAAAGTTTAACCCCCCCACACACATATCAGCAATTATGAGCGGCATCCGTGGCCGTGGCAGTAGGGGTAGGGGAGTTACTCCCAGTGCTGGATCGCTGCCAGCACGGGGTACCTCTCGTGCCCCTACTAGTGGTAGAGGATCGGGTGCAAGGGGAGTACGCCTGATCCGGGAGTTCTTCCCATCGGGCAGCCGCCCGATATTGCCATCTCAGGCTCAAGTAGTGGTGGACTACATGGGGCACAGCAGTGCCACTGAGTCGTCGGTCCCGACTCACAGTAGTACCACCATTACACCGTTGCCTGTACTACCCCCCCCCAGCCCCCAAGAGTCCAGCATCTTACTGTTCGACAGCGACAGTGATAGGGATCTCTTGGGGGAGGCCATGCATCAGGCAGACCTCCAGCTCTGTCCTGATGGTCAGGACCTTTTTGAAGGGATGGATGAGGAGGATGGGATACCTGCTGGCAGTATCCCAGAGACATCCCTTCAAACTGGTGCTGCTGTTTTGGTGCAGGAAACAGCAGCACCTAGTCAGACCCAGGCGTGGGTGAGGGGACAGCGGAGCCAGGCTAGAGGCTCCATGTCACGTGGTTCCCTCAGACCAACACATCTCAGCCCTTGGTCTGACATCTCTGGGGGCGAAGAGGGTGACCCATCATGGTTGCCATCTGACGCGTCGGCTCACTACGTCAGTGACGACGGGGAAGGTAGGCACCCTGGTGAAACGGTGCGCCAGGTCACCACCAGGGAGACCATCGTCAGGGTCTCCACTGGTGATGGCAGCAGGAGGTGTCAGGAGGAGGAGCAGCAGCAGCAGCAGCAGCAGCAGGCAGCTCCACCTGTGCGCACCGAATCCCAGCAGGTGCAAGTAAGCGTCACCCCATCTGACAGGAGGGCGGTGCTGAAGTCACCTGTCTGGAATTTCTTTACCCTGGTGGCAGACAACCCTACCGTGGCCATCTGCCGGATTTGTAAAGTGAGGGTGAAGAGAGGGAAGTGTTTGGCTCGGGTGGGTACCACAGCCCTGAACCAGCACCTCAGGATAAACCACTGGGCGTTGTATGAGGAGATGAAGCGTGGTGGTGGTAGCAGCGCCACCACCACAAGTGAGCAGGGTACAGCAGCCCCTGCCACATCTTCATCTGTTTCCAGCAGGTCATGCCCCCCCGCTCCCTCTAGTAGAGGTACTGGTACCGGCAGCCAGACCTCTACTTCCACAGCACCCTCCACGTCTGTGTCCCGCACTGCCGTCCGGCGCCAGGCGTCGATTTCAGACGCCTTTGACCGCACCACTCCCTTCCCCCCTGGAGACCGACGTGTGCGTTCCCTCAATGGGCTCCTGGCAAGGGTTATTGCCCAACATCTGCTGCCCTTCAACATAGTTGACAGCAACCCCTTCAGGCAGATGTTGGAGCAGGCCCAACCCCAATGGCGTGTCCCCAGCCGCCATTTCTTTGCCAGGACTGGTGTCCCTGCCCTACACCAGCACATTGTTCAGAATGTAACCCTGTCGCTGGATCACGCTGTCAGCGACAGGGTTCATCTGACAATGGATGGCTGGACCAGCAGGCATGGGCAGGGACGCTACATCAGCTTCACGGCCCATTGGGTTTCCCTCCGAGGCGTCGGTGAGGGATCGTCGGCAACCGATCTTGTGGTGCCGCCCCGGGGTGTCCAGGGGAGAACTGCTGGTCTCCCTCAAGCCACTGTCTCCGCAGCTGCTGAGCCTCCCAGCAAGCGCCCCCGTAGCTACTCAAGTGTGGGGCACGTGCGCTGTCAGGCCGTGCTCCAGCTTGTTAGTTTAGGGGACCGGAGACACACTGCAGAAGAAGTGCTGAAAGCACTTCAAGCTCAGGTCCAGAAGTGGCTGACACCCCGAAGGCTCCAGCCAGGTATGGTTGTCTGCGATAACGGCAGCAACCTACTCGCCGCCCTCCATGCTGGCAGTCTGACGCACGTGCCCTGTCTGGCACATGTCCTCAACCTGGTGGTGCAGAAGTTCCTGCGCACTTATCCAGGGTTGAGTGACATTGTGGCAAAGGCGCGTAGGATTGCCAGCCACTTCAGGCGCTCCCCAACCGCTACCGCGTCCCTGTCCAAATTGCAGCGGAAGTACAATCTGCCCCTTCACAGGCTGATTGTGGACAGTGTGACGCGGTGGAACTCCACCCTCCACATGCTGAAGAGGTTGTGGGAGCAGCAAAGGGCGGTGAGGGAGTACCTGATGGAACTAGGCACTCAGAGGGCTTCACCACAACTCCCTTTCATCGCCTGTGCGCAGTGGGGGCAGATAAACCAGGTCTGCCAAGTGTTGTCCTCCTTCGAGCAGGCGACCAAGATGGTCAGCAGTGAGCAAATTGGCCTCAATAGCGTGCTGCCAATACTGTTCATGCTGGAGAGGACACTAGATCGCCTGCTCGAGGCTGGGGAGAGTGCCTTGGTGGAGCAGGAGGAGTCAGCAATGCTCCACCGAGACCAGGGCCAGGACCAGGAGGAGGAGGAGGAGGAGGAGGATGATGATGAAGAGGAGGAGGAGGTGGTTGCTGGTGTCGTCCCGGAGTCAGGGCCTGGTCAGGAGGGAGAGCCGGTGTTGGGGGCACCGATAGTCCGGGGGTTGGGCATGTCTGAGTTTGACCAGCAGCGCCTCAGGGAAGAAGAGTCGCACCTCATTAACCTGGCCAGCATTGAGGAGTCACAGCGGGCTGTGCTCTTCCCCATGGCTGCCCACATGCTCAGATGCCTCAGGAGGGACCCCCGGGTTAAGACCATCAAGACGAGGGATGATTTCTGGATGGCCACCCTTTTGGATCCCAGGTGCAAGGGGAAACTGGAGCAGTTCATCCCAGCCAGCCGGAGGCAGCACCGGATGGAGGAACTGCAGGCAGCCATTGTCAGACGGTTGGAGCAGGCAACTCCCCGGCCTCCAGTTGTCCCCCCTCATCTCACCCAGCAGGTGGCTGCACCCAGCTGCAGCCGAGCAGGGGACCTAATGGAAGAGATGAGGATGTTCTTCCAAACCGAGCGACCCAGTACCACCACCAGCAGCAGCAGCAGCAGTCACCACCAGCGGCTGGCCCACATGGTGGCAGACTACATGGCGTCCGTCGGTGCTTCTGACAGTATGAGCACCGACGACCCCATGGAGTACTGGGTTGCCAGATTGGACACCTGCCGCGAGCTCGCTCAGTATGCGCTGGAGTTATTGTCTTGCCCCCCCTCCAGCGTACTATCTGAGCGGACATTCAGCGCGGCAGGTGGGGTGGTCACGGACAAGAGGACCCGTCTGTCCACAGAGTCCGTGGACAGACTCACATTCATAAAGATGAATGAGTCCTGGATCGGCGGTGACTTTCTGGCACCCGTCGTCGGTTCAGGGCGCTGAAGGGTCCCTTGCCATGCATTCCCTGATGAAGCCCCGGACCTGATGTATTTACAGTGCTGAATATAACTATTTCAACATCAGAGAAAATCAATGTTAATATTTGGTACAGTAGGCTTTCTTTGCAATTACAGCGGTCAAAAATTTCTTGTAGTTTTACACCAGCTTTGCACACACTGGAGGAGGGATTTTGGCCCACTCCTCCACACAGATCTTCTCTACATCAGTCATGTTTCTGGGCTATCGCTGAGAAACACGGAGTTTGAGCTCCCTCCAAAGATTCTCTATTGGGTTTAGGTCTGGAGACTGGCTAGGCCACGCCAGAACCTTGATATGCTCCTTACAGAGCCAATCCTTGGTTATCCTGGCTGTGTGCTTTGGGTCATTCTCATGTTGGAAGACCCAGCCTCGACCCATCTTCAAAGCTCTAACTCAGGGAAGCAGGTTGTTGCCCAAAATCTTGCAATACATGGCCCCGGTCATCCTCTCCTTAATACAGTGCAGTCACCCTGTCCCATGTGCAGAAAAACACCACCAAAGCATGATGCTACCACCCCCATGCTTCACATTAGGGATGGCGTTCTTGGCATGGTACTCATCATTATTCTTCCTCCGAACACGGTTAGTGAAATTATGATCAAAAAATTATATTATAGTCTCATCTGACCACATGATTTTCTCCCATGACTCCTTTGGATCAGTCAAGACAATTATGTCAGCAGTTATTTCACACCCTATATACTCTTATTAAGACTGCTGTACATCATGGCAACTCCTGCCCATGTGATATGACTCTGTATCAACTACTACTGTTAATACTACTACTGCTGCTTCTGCTGCTGCTGCCCAGTCAAGACACCTATGTCAGCAGTTATTTGACACTCTATATACTCCTATTCCTACTGCTGTTCATCATGGCACCTCCTGCCCATGTGATATGACTCTGTATCAACTACTACTGTTAATACTACTGCTGCTTCTGCTGCTGCTGCCCAGTCAAGACACCTATGTCAGCAGTTATTTGACACTCTATATACTCCTATTCCTACTGCTGTTCATCATGGCACCTCCTGCCCATGTGATATGACTCTGTATCAACTACTACTGTTAATACTACTGCTGCTTCTGCTGCTGCTGCCCAGTCAAGACACCTATGTCAGCAGTTATTTGACACTCTATATACTCCTATTCCTACTGCTGTTCATCATGGCACCTCCTGCCCATGTGATATGACTCTGTATCAACTACTACTGTTAATACTACTGCTGCTTCTGCTGCTGCTGCCCAGTCAAGACACCTATGTCAGCAGTTATTTGACACTCTATATACTCCTATTCCTACTGCTGTTCATCATGGCACCTCCTGCCCAAGTGATATGACTCTGTATCAACTACTACTGCTAATACTACTACTGCTGCTGCTCAGTCAAGACACCTATGTCAGCAGTTATTTCACACCCTATATACTCTTATTACCACTGCTGTTCATCATGGCACCTCCTGCCCAAGTGATATGACTCTGTATCAACTACTACTGCTAATACTACTACTGCTGCTGCTCAGTCAAGACACCTATGTCAGCAGTTATTTCACACCCTATATACTCTTATTACCACTGCTGTTCATCATGGCACCTCCTGCCCATGTGATATGACTCTGTATCAACTACTACTGTTAATACTACTGCTGCTTCTGCTGCTGCTGCCCAGTCAAGACACCTATGTCAGCAGTTATTTGACACTCTATATACTCCTATTCCTACTGCTGTTCATCATGGCACCTCCTGCCCATGTGATATGACTCTGTATCAACTACTACTGTTAATACTACTGCTGCTTCTGCTGCTGCTGCCCAGTCAAGACACCTATGTCAGCAGTTATTTGACACTCTATATACTCCTATTCCTACTGCTGTTCATCATGGCACCTCCTGCCCATGTGATATGACTCTGTATCAACTACTACTGTTAATACTACTGCTGCTTCTGCTGCTGCTGCCCAGTCAAGACACCTATGTCAGCAGTTATTTGACACTCTATATACTCCTATTCCTACTGCTGTTCATGATGGCACCTCCTGCCCAAGTGATATGACTCTGTATCAACTACTACTGCTAATACTACTACTGCTGCTGCTCAGTCAAGACACCTATGTCAGCAGTTATTTCACACCCTATATACTCTTATTACCACTGCTGTTCATCATGGCACCTCCTGCCCAAGTGATATGACTCTGTATCAACTACTACTGCTAATACTACTACTGCTGCTGCTCAGTCAAGACACCTATGTCAGCAGTTATTTCACACCCTATATACTCTTATTACCACTGCTGTTCATCATGGCACCTCCTGCCCATGTGATATGACTCTGTATCAACTACTACTGTTAATACTACTGCTGCTTCTGCTGCTGCTGCCCAGTCAAGACACCTATGTCAGCAGTTATTTGACACTCTATATACTCCTATTCCTACTGCTGTTCATCATGGCACCTCCTGCCCATGTGATATGACTCTGTATCAACTACTACTGTTAATACTACTGCTGCTTCTGCTGCTGCTGCCCAGTCAATACACCTATGTCAGCAGTTATTTGACACTCTATATACTCCTATTCCTACTGCTGTTCATCATGGCACCTCCTGCCCATGTGATATGACTCTGTATCAACTACTACTGTTAATACTACTGCTGCTTCTGCTGCTGCTGCCCAGTCAAGACACCTATGTCAGCAGTTATTTGACACTCTATATACTCCTATTCCTACTGCTGTTCATCATGGCACCTCCTGCCCATGTGATATGACTCTGTATCAACTACTTCTGTTAATACTACTGCTGCTTCTGCTGCTGCTGCCCAGTCAATACACCTATGTCAGCAGTTATTTGACACTCTATATACTCCTATTCCTACTGCTGTTCATCATGGCACCTCCTGCCCATGTGATATGACTCTGTATCAACTACTACTGTTAATACTACTGCTGCTTCTGCTGCTGCTGCCCAGTCAAGACACCTATGTCAGCAGTTATTTCACACCCTATATACTCTTATTACCACTGCTGTTCATCATGGCACCTCCTGCCCAAGTGATATGACTCTGTATCAACTACTACTGCTAATACTACTACTGCTGCTGCTCAATCAAGACACCTATGTCAGCAGTTATTTCACACCCTATATACTCTTATTACCACTGCTGTTCATCATGGCACCTCCTGCCCAAGTGATATGACTCTGTATCAACTACTACTGCTAATACTACTACTGCTGCTGCTCAGTCAAGACACCTATGTCAGCAGTTATTTCACACCCTATATACTCTTATTACCACTGCTGTTCATCATGGCACCTCCTGCCCAAGTGATATGACTCTGTATCAACTACTACTGCTAATACTACTACTGCTGCTTCTGCTGCTGCTGCTGCCCAGTCAAGACACCTATGTCAGCAGTTATTTCACACCCTATATCTGACTCTGTATCAACTACTACTGCTAATACTACTACTGCTGCTTCTGCTGCTCAGTCAATACACCTATGTCACATTTTTAAGTTTATCAACATAAATTTCATATCGATGCGTTCACAAGGGCCGTGTATTTCAAACGGTGTAGTCGTTGTATCGATCGCATGTACGGTTGAGGATTTATTAAGCTTTGTTTGGAGGCTTAAATCATGTATTTGATCTGTGAATTAAAAGCGTTTGTAATGTTATTTCTTTCCATAAATAACTTTCCTGACCTCAGTGCAATATTCCTCCTCACTGACCTGGGGGGGAGGGGAAACCTCTTGAGGGGGGAGGGGCGACCAGGAAGTCAGCATACTCTATACTTTGCAGATAGAGAAAGAAGCTGTGTGTCCTAAAGATAGTGTAGTGGTTATGGTGAATGTCTTTGGCAAGGGGCTCAGCAATTAAGCTATTCAGCATTCCCACTCGCATTTTCCTCAGGAAATGCATTGTCTAGTTACATTATATTTTAATACTACTGCTGCTGCCTCCATGCTGAGTAAAGCTTCATGACCTCTCTGGCACAGCGGATCCACCAACAGCCTCCGCTACAAGCTACCAGACCGGATCTAAACAGCAAGTGTAACTATAACAATGAACCTTATGTTAAACCCTGTTTTGCGGCATTTATACTGCAACCATTGGGCTGTCTGCAAGAGCTCATCTGCATTCTCTCTCTCTTTCTTGCTCTCTCTCTCTCTCGGTATATATATATATATATATATATATATATATATATATATTGTTGCTTTTGTTATGTTCATTTTTCAACAGTTTATTTTGTGTTCGTCGTGTCTGTGTCCGTGTGCTTTAGTTTGTCCTAGGTTTGTGTTAAATAAATTAATAGTATAAAATGTTGTTGCTTATTATGAAGTTAGATGTGTTGATGTTGATTTGTTCGATGTGAAGTTAGATGTGTTGAAAAACCTAAAAATCTATCTCAAAAAGAAATGAAACATTTCCAAAAAATAATATTTTTTATTATAAAAAAAAAATCAAAGTGATTGGCTCATGCGCTTTTGCAATTTTTCCAATTCACGCATTTCTCTCATTTGTTGCTCCTCCAGTTGCTTGTTTTGATTGGCTAAATAGCACATTTTCCTCTGGTTAGCAATAATTAATTCTTGCCTTTTCGTTATTGCTGCTTGTCTCTGCATAATCTCTTTTACAGCTGTTATGATATAAGAAAAAACAATTTGATTACAAAGACCGTTAACAAATACATAAAATATTTTTTTTGCTTATTAATCAATCATTATCATGTCTATACATTTGTTGTGTGTCTAACACATACAGGGAGTGCAGAATTATTAGGCAAATGAGTAATTGGACCACATCATGCTCTTTACGCATGTTGTCTCACTCCAAGCTGTATAGGCTCGAAAGCCTACTACCAATTAGGCATATTAGGTAATGTACATCTCTGTAATGAGAAGGTGTGTGGTCTAATGACATCAACACCCTATATAAGGTGTGCATAATTATTAGTCAACTTCCTTTCCTTTGGCAAAATGGTCTAAAAGAAGGACTTGAGAGACTCTGAAAAGTCCAAAATAGAGAGATATCTAGCAGAGGGATGCAGCACTCTTAAAATTGCAAATCTTCTGAAGCGTGATCATCGAAAAATCAAGCGTTTCATTCAAAATAGTCAACAGGGTCAAAAGAAGTGTGTGGAAAAAAAAAGGCGCAAAATAACTGACCATGAACTGAGAAAAGTCAAGCGTGCAGCTGCCAAGATGCCACTTGCCACCAGATTGGCCATATTTCAGAGCTGCAACATCACTGGGGTGCCCAAAAGCACAAGGTGTGCAATACCCAGAGACATGGCCAAGGTAAGAAAGGCTGAAAGACGACGACCACTGAACAAGACACACAAGCTGCAACGTCAAGACTGTGCCAATAAATATCTCAAGAAAGATTTTTCTAAGGTTTTATGGACTGCTGAAATGAGAGTGAGTCTTGATGGGCCAGATGGAAGAGCCCGTGGCTGGATTGGTAAAGTGCAGGGAGCTCCAGTCCGACTCAGACGCCAGCAAGGTGGTGGTGGAGTACTGGTTTGGGGTGGTATCATCAAAGATGAGCTTGTGGGGCCTTTTCGGATTGAGGATGGAGTCAAGCTGAACTCCCAGTCCTACTGCCAGATTATGGAAGAGACCTTCTTCAAGCAGTGGTACAGGAAAAAGTCACCATCCTTCAAGAAAAACATGATTTTCATGCAGGACAATGCTCCATCACACGTGTCAAAGTACTCCACAGCGTGGCTGGCAAGAAAGGGTATTAAATAAAAAAAAGTAATGACATGGCCTCCTTGTTCACCTGATCTGAACCCCATTGAGAACCTGTGGTCCATCATCAAATGTGGGATTTACAAGGAGGGAAAACAGTACACCTCTCTGAACAGTGTCTGGGAGGCTGTGGTTGCTGCTGCACGCAATGTTGATGGTGAACAGATCAAAACACTGACAGAATCCATGGATGTCAGGCTTTCGAGTGTCCTTGCAAATAAAGGTGGCTATATTGGTCACTGATTTGTTTTTGTTTTGTTTTTAAATGTCAGAAATGTGTATTTGTGAATGTTGAGATGTTATATTGGTTTCACTGTTAAAAATAAATCATTGAAAAGGGTATCTATTTATTTTTTGGTTAAGTTGCCTAATAATTCTGCACAGTAATAGTAGTCACCTGCACACACAGATATCCCCCGAAAATAACTAACACTAAAAACAAACTAAAAACTACTTCCAAAAAAATTCAGCTTTGATATTAATGAGTTTTTGGGGTTCATTGAGAACATGGTTGTTGTTCAATAATAAAATGAATCCTCAAAAAATACAACTTGCCTAATAATTATGCACTACCTGTATACTTCTAGCATCAATACCATATTATGGTTCTACAATCTGACAGGTGCGCTTTATATGTTGTCCATTTTTATATCTACATTTTGTTGTTGAAATGTTATTAATCATTGTGCACATATTTACCTTCCTGAGCGAGGCTCACAGGAACGCTCTCTTCCTCCTGCTCTTCCGCTTGAGAAGTTGGGGTGGTGGGGGGGGGAATCTCCTCAGCTTGCTCCTCAACAGGAGCTGGGGTTGGGGAGTGGGAGGGCCCTGGCTGCTCCTCCTCATCCATGTCCTCCTCTGCCGCATCCTCCTCTGCCGCATCCTCCTCCTCCTCCTCATCGGCCTGGCGCCTTCTGCGCTTGGCGCGGACAACTGGCATTGGAGCTCCTATAATAACACAATGTTCATATATTATAAAAATGTTTTCTAATGACGTATGCAAATTCTGTGTACTGTGCTGTATTGTATATGAATACAAATTGATTTATATAGACAGTTAACCAATGGGACAATGTTATATTAAAGGGTCTTGTGGGCACTACAGGGGACTGAGCGTGAGCTGGGATGCAACCATGTTAAAATGAGCTGTTTTTGTCTCCTTTGTTTTGTTCAGACCATCTCATGTTAAAAAAAGGGCCTGATGGAGCACACGGGATTACTATAACAACCCCACTCCTAACACAGGAATTTAGTGGTAATCTATATATATAAAACTCAACGTGTGTGTGTGCATAAATGTATGTATGTATGTATGTATGTATGTATGTATGTTCCAGCATCACGTACAAACGGCTAAAGATATTTATATGAAACTTGGCACACAGGTTACTTATATGTCAGCCACAAACATAGGATAGGTGGTTTAAACCTTACCCACCCCCACTTGCCATGGTCAGGGTTTTTCTTTAAAGTCCCATGCAAAGCAATGGGAAAATTATGTTCCCACATAACTTCTGTGTTCCTGTCTGCTGCCCCATGTCTTTTTTCAACAGTACTATGAATACCTTGGCCGGTGGTGATATATGTTAGCACAACATGGCATCTTGGTTAACAACATCTGACCTTACATGAATTACATATGACCTTACATAACTGTCACCAAAGGAGCTGCGGTGGCTCCACGCGATTGCCACTGCACTGACAACTGATTCACCTCTGCAGCTAGGGGTTCGGATCCCGCTCTCGGCTACCTGTGAATTGAGTTTGGTGGTCTCAGCCCCGCCACTGGTGGGTGTGCTATGCGAGGTTGGGTTGGGAGGACCCCCTCACACCCGCCATTGCCAACCGGGGCATGGAGAAAGGTGGCAGATTGCCTCTGGGGGAGGCCTCCCAACTCCTGCAGGCCGGCTCCTCTCTCTTTCGAGTTCACGCACAAAATACACTTTTTTTAAAAAAAACATAACTGTCAACAATAACTTACCTGGATGATATTTAGCCCGAAGACGTCTGACATTACCCATTTGGCGCCTCTTGAGGTCAGACCACTTCTTAACAATGGCCTTGTGGTCATGTTGGCCGCCAAAGTCAGCGATTAGGGCGCTGACCACAGCCCTTTTCTGTGGCTGCCGCCGCAGGTCATCATATCCTGTTTCCAGGAACTTCTGCAAGATGAAGAACAAAGTATATTGTAATACTTCTGTTGACAGCCTTATGGATATATGACGTAAATGTATGCTATTCAACAATTGGAAGCATTCTCGCCTTATTAATCAATGACAGGGGTAACATGAAAGATTTTATATCCTGCCATTTCGGTCGCCACCTTTTTTGCATAAATATAGCAGCCATTATCATTTGCATAATTATGAATATATTATTAACAACACAGGATACACGTATAGGGGAGATATGCGTTGCTAACTCTTTTCCCTGTCAGGAGCCTAACGCCCCGGGGGGTCAGAGACGGGACCTTTTTCGGAGGACCACTGACGTATGTACCAGTCGCAGTTTTTTGTGATGTCACTCTTTAGGTGTGTGCACATTTTTCACTGCATCCGGGTGGAGTTTTTGGGTTGTGTTTTGCACGCCACAGGCTTTTCAACAGGAAAAATACAGCTGGAGGCAGAATGGTTGCAAAACACTACGTGTTTGTTACTTAACTCTGGGTTTCAAGACCAGTCCACCTCCAGCTGTTGCAAAACTACTACTCCCATCAGCCACGGTCTGTCAGTGCATGCTAAGAATTTTACTTTTGCTGCATTTAGGGTGCCACAGTTTAGAGACCCGTGCATAAAGGCCTGAAAAATGGGGGCCTGCAGAACTTACAATACTAGAAGTGCCAGCATTCCCAGGCATGCTGGAAGTTGTAGTTCTGCAACATCTAAAGGGCAATATGTATTCGAACGTCCTTGGGCCTTGAGGACACTGAAGTCAGGACGTTCGCATACGTCCTATGTCCAAAAAATTTTTAAATTCATTATGCTAAATAACAAGGAAAAGTGCCTAAATACACATTTGCCAACCAGGGTGTCTGCAGCTGTCCAGGCATGCTGGGACTTGTAGTTTTGTAAAAGCAGGAGACACATTTTTTGTGAAATACTAATATATGATCATATATACTAACTTTTAAACTAGACTTAAATGCTGGGCTGGGCTGGGACTTGTAGTTTTGTAAAAGCAGGAGACACATTTTTGGTTAAATACTAATATCTGATCATATATACTAACTTTTAAACTAGACTTAAATGCAGTTGAAGATGATGAAATAACAGTGGTCAAAATACTTACACAAATCAGCAACTTTTCCTCAGACTTAGTGAAATTGCTTCCAACCATGTTGCTGTGTGATTGCGCTGCGATCATAAGTTGGAAACTGGCAAGGCTCCAGGAAATGGTCGCGTGTTGTTCGCGTGTTGATTGCGCTGCTTGGACCGAGATGGGTCCATATGGCTTCGGCTGTATGGACCACAGTAACTCTTTTCCCTGTCAGGAGCCTAGGAGCCTAACGCCCCGGGGGGTCAGAGACGGGACCTTTTCGGAGGACCACTGACGTATGCAACCGTCGCAGTTTTTTGTGATGTCACTCTTTAGGTGTGTGCAAATTTTTCCTTGCACCGGGTGGAGTTTTTGGGTTGTGTTTTGCACGCCACAGGCTTTTCAACAGAAAATAACCAGCTGGAGGCAGAATGGTTGCAAAACACTACGGGTTTGTTACCTAACTCTGGGTTTCAAGACCAGTCCACCTCCAGCTGTTGCAAAACTACTACTCCCATCAGCCACGGTCTGTCAGTGCATGCTAAGAATTTTACTTTTGCTGCATCTAGGGTGCCACAGTTTAGAGACCCGTGCATAAAGGCCTGAAAAATGTGGGCCTGCAGAACTTACAATACTAGAAGTGCCAGCATTCCCAGGCATGCTGGAAGTTGTAGTTCTGCAACATCTAAAGGGCAATATGTATTCGAACGTCCTTGGGCCTTGAGGACACTGAAGTCAGGACGTTCGCATACGTCCTATGTCCAAAAAAATTTTAAATTCATTATGCTAAATAACAAGGAAAAGTGCCTAAATACACATTTGCCAACCAGGGTGTCTGCAGCTGTCCAGGCATGCTGGGACTTGTAGTTTTGTAAAAGCAGGAGACACATTTTTGGTTAAATACTAATATCTGATCATATATACTAACTTTTAAACTAGACTTAAATGCAGTTGAAGATGATGAAATAACAGTGGTCAAAATACTTACACAAATCAGCAACTTTTCCTCAGACTTTGAGAAATTGCTTCCCACCATGTTGCTGTAATATTGGGAAACTGGCAAGGCTCCAGGAAATGGTCGCGTGTTGTTCGCGCAATTGCGCATGCGCGATCGAAAAATCGCAATCGCAATATGTATTTTGGTTAAAATATCATACATATTCGATTTCAGAGTGCTGCTACAGCAGTTTTCGAAATATCTGCAATAAATTTCGCATTCGCATGTTGCGATATTTCGATAAAATATCAGGAATATTCTGAGCCAATCAGAGCGCTCCTCCAGCATATCTCGAAATTGCGCAATAAATATCGCATTCGCATGTTGCGATATTTCGATAAAATATCAGGAATATTCTGAGCCAATCAGAGCGCTCCTCCAGCATATCTCGAAATTGCGCAATAAATATCGCAATCGCATGTTGCGATATTTCGATAAAATATCACGAATATTCTGAGCCAATCAGAGCGCTCCTCCAGCATATCTCGAAATTGCGCAATAAATATCGCATTCGCATGTTGCGATATTTCGATAAAATATCACGAATATTCTAAGCCAATCAGAGCGCTCCTACCGCAGTTATTAAAAAATCGCAATTATTTTCGCATTCGCAATAGCGAAAAATCGCATTCAATTAATTTCGATAAAATATCACGAATATTCGAATTTAGCGAATATATCTCGAATATTCGAATATATATTCGAGATATATCGCGAAATCGAATATGGCATATTCTGCTCAACACTAATCATCGGTGTCTCCACCATACATCCCCCTATCATCGGTGTCTCCACCATACATCCCCCTATCATCGGTGTCTCCACCATACATCCCCCCACCATCGGTGTCTCCACCATACATCCCCCTATCATCGGTGTCTCCACCATACATCCCCCTATCATCGGTGTCTCCACCATACATCCCCCTATCATCGGTGTCTCCACCATACATCCCCCTATCATCGGTGCCTCCATCATACATCCCCCTATCATCGGTGTCTCCACCATACATCCCCCTATCATCGGTGTCTCCACCATACATCCCCCTATCATCGGTGTCTCCACCATACAGCCCCCCATCATCGGTGTCTCCACCATACATCTCCCCATCATCGGTGTCTCCACCATACATCCCCCCATCATCGGTGTCTCCACCATACATCCCCCTATCATCTGTGTCTCCACCATACATCCCCCTATCATCGGTGTCTCCACCATACAGCCCCCCATCATCGGTGTCTCCACCATACAGCCCCCCATCATCGGTGTCTCCACCATACATCCCCCCATCATCGGTGTCTCCACCATACAGCCCCCCAACATCGGTGTCTCCACCATACATCCCCCTATCATCGGTGTCTCCACCATACATCCCCCCATCATCGGTGTCTCCACCATACAGCCCCCCATCATCGGTGTCTCCACCATACATCCCCCTATCATCGGTGCCTCCACCATACATCCCCCTATCATCGGTGCCTCCACCATACAGCCCCCCATCATCGGTGTCTCCACCATACAGCCCCCCATCATCGGTGTCTCCACCATACAGCCCCCTATCATCGGTGTCTCCACCATACAGCCCCCTATCATCGGTGTCTCCACCATACAGCCCCCTATCGACGGTGTCTCCACCATACAGCCCCCTATCATCGGTGTCTCCACCATACATCCCCCCATCATCGGTGTCTCCACCATACAGCCCCCCATCATCGTTGTCTCCACCATACATCCCCCTATCATCGGTGTCTCCACCATACATCCCCCCATCATCGGTGTCTCCACCATACATCCCCCCATCGTCGGTGTCTCCACCATCCATCCCCCCATCATCGGTGTCTCCACCATACATCCCCCCATCATCGGTGTCTCCACCATACAGCCCCCCATCATCGGTGTCTCCACCATACAGCCCCCTATCATCGGTGTCTCCACCATATATCCCCCTATCATCGGTGTCTCCACCATACAGCCCCCTATCATCGGTGCCTCCACCATACATCCCCCTATCATCGGTGTCTCCACTATACATCCCCCCATCATCGGTGTCTCCACCATACATCCCCCCATCATCAGTGTCTCCACCATACAGCCCCCTATCATCGGTGCCTCCACCATACATCCCCCTATCATCGGTGTCTCCACCATACATCCCCCCATCATCGGTGTCTCCACCATACATCCCCCTATCATCGGTGTCTCCACCATACAGCCCCCCATCATCGGTGTCTCCACCATACAGCCCCATATCATCGGTGTCTCCACCATACATCCCCCCATCATCAGTGTCTCCACCATACATCCCCCTATCATCGGTGTCTCCACCATACAGCCCCCCATCATCGGTGTCTCTGCCATACATCCCCCCATCATCGGTGTCTCCACCATACATCCCCCTATCATCGGTGCCTCCACCATACAGCCCCCCATCATCGGTGTCTCCACCATACATCCCCCTATCATCGGTGTCTCCACCATACATCCCCCTATCATCGGTGTCTCTGCCATACATCCCCCCATCATCGGTGTCTCCACCATACATCCCCTATCATCTGTGCCTCCACCATACATCCCCCTATCATCGGTGCCTCCATCATACATCCCCCTATCATCGGTGCCTCCATCATACATCCCCCTATCATCGGTGCCTCCACCATACATCCCCCTATCATCGGTGTCTCCACCATACATCCCCCTATCATCGGTGTCTCCACCATACATCCCCCTATCATCGGTGTCTCCACCATACAGCCCCCTATCATCGGTGTCTCTACCATACAGCCCCCTATCATCGGTGTCTCCACCATACAGCCCCCTATCATCGGTGTCTCCACCATACATCCCCCCATCATCTGTGTCTCCACCATACAGCCCCCCATCATCGGTGTCTCCACCATACATCTCCCCATCATCGGTGTCTCCACCATACAGCCCCCTATCATCGGTGTCTCCACCATACATCCCCCTATCATCGGTGTCTCCACCATACATCTCCCTATCATCGGTGTCTCCACCATACATCCCCCTATCATCGGTGTCTCCACCATACATCCCCCTATCATCGGTGTCTCCACCATACATCCCCCCACCATCGGTGTCTCCACCATACATCCCCCTATCATCGGAGTCTCCACCATACAGCCCCCTATCATCGGTGTCTCCACCATACAGCCCCCCATCATCGGTGCCTCCACCATACATCCCCCTATCATCGGTGTCTCCACCATACAGCCCCCCATCATCGGTGTCTCCACCATACATCCCCCTATCATCGGTGTCTCCACCATACATCCCCCCATCATCGGTGTCTCCACCATACATCCCCCTATCATCGGTGTCTCCACCATACATCCCCCTATCATCGGTGTCTCCACCATACATCCCCCTATCATCGGTGTCTCCACCATACAGCCCCCTATCATCGGTGTCTCCACCATACATCCCCCTATCATCGGTGTCTCCACCATACATCCCCCTATCATCGGTGTCTCCACCATACATCCCCCTATCATCGGTGTCTCCACCATACATCCCCCTATCATCGGTGCCTCCACCATACAGCCCCCCATCATCGGTGCCTCCACCATACAGCCCCCCATCATCGGTGTCTCCACCATACATCCCCCCATCATCGGTGTCTCCACCATACATCCCCCTATCATCGGTGCCTCCACCATACATCCCCCTATCATCGGTGTCTCCACCATACATCCCCCTATCATCGGTGTCTCCACCATACAGCCCCCTATCATCGGTGTCTCCACCATACATCCCCCCATCATCGGTGTCTCCACTATACATCCCCCTATCATCGGTGTCTCCACCATACAGCCCCCCATCATCGGTGTCTCCACCATACATCCCCCTATCATCAGTGTCTCCACCATACATCCCCCTATCATCGGTGTCTCCACCATACATCCCCCTATCATCGGTGCCTCCACCATACATCCCCCTATCATCGGTGTCTCCACCATACATCCCCCTATCATCAGTGTCTCCACCATACATCCCCCCATCATCGGTGCCTCCACCATACAGCCCCCCATCATCGGTGCCTCCACCATACATCCCCCTATCATCGGTGTCTCCACCATACATCCCCCCATCATCGGTGTCTCCACCATACAGCCCCCTATCATCGGTGTCTCCACCATATATCCCCCTATCATCGGTGTCTCCACCATACAGCCCCCTATCATCGGTGCCTCCACCATACATCCCCCTATCATCGGTGTCTCCACTATACATCCCCCCATCATCGGTGTCTCCACCATACATCCCCCCATCATCAGTGTCTCCACCATACAGCCCCCTATCATCGGTGCCTCCACCATACATCCCCCTATCATCGGTGTCTCCACCATACATCCCCCCATCATCGGTGTCTCCACCATACATCCCCCTATCATCGGTGTCTCCACCATACAGCCCCCCATCATCGGTGTCTCCACCATACATCCCCCTATCATCGGTGTCTCTGCCATACATCCCCCCATCATCGGTGTCTCCACCATACATCCCCTATCATCTGTGCCTCCACCATACATCCCCCTATCATCGGTGCCTCCATCATACATCCCCCTATCATCGGTGCCTCCATCATACATCCCCCTATCATCGGTGCCTCCACCATACATCCCCCTATCATCGGTGTCTCCACCATACATCCCCCTATCATCGGTGTCTCCACCATACATCCCCCTATCATCGGTGTCTCCACCATACAGCCCCCTATCATCGGTGTCTCTACCATACAGCCCCCTATCATCGGTGTCTCCACCATACAGCCCCCTATCATCGGTGTCTCCACCATACATCCCCCCATCATCTGTGTCTCCACCATACAGCCCCCCATCATCGGTGTCTCCACCATACATCTCCCCATCATCGGTGTCTCCACCATACAGCCCCCTATCATCGGTGTCTCCACCATACATCCCCCTATCATCGGTGTCTCCACCATACATCTCCCTATCATCGGTGTCTCCACCATACATCCCCCTATCATCGGTGTCTCCACCATACATCCCCCTATCATCGGTGTCTCCACCATACATCCCCCCACCATCGGTGTCTCCACCATACATCCCCCTATCATCGGAGTCTCCACCATACAGCCCCCTATCATCGGTGTCTCCACCATACAGCCCCCCATCATCGGTGCCTCCACCATACATCCCCCTATCATCGGTGTCTCCACCATACAGCCCCCCATCATCGGTGTCTCCACCATACATCCCCCTATCATCGGTGTCTCCACCATACATCCCCCCATCATCGGTGTCTCCACCATACATCCCCCTATCATCGGTGTCTCCACCATACATCCCCCTATCATCGGTGTCTCCACCATACATCCCCCTATCATCGGTGTCTCCACCATACAGCCCCCTATCATCGGTGTCTCCACCATACATCCCCCTATCATCGGTGTCTCCACCATACATCCCCCTATCATCGGTGTCTCCACCATACATCCCCCTATCATCGGTGTCTCCACCATACATCCCCCTATCATCGGTGCCTCCACCATACAGCCCCCCATCATCGGTGCCTCCACCATACAGCCCCCCATCATCGGTGTCTCCACCATACATCCCCCCATCATCGGTGTCTCCACCATACATCCCCCTATCATCGGTGCCTCCACCATACATCCCCCTATCATCGGTGTCTCCACCATACATCCCCCTATCATCGGTGTCTCCACCATACAGCCCCCTATCATCGGTGTCTCCACCATACATCCCCCCATCATCGGTGTCTCCACTATACATCCCCCTATCATCGGTGTCTCCACCATACAGCCCCCCATCATCGGTGTCTCCACCATACATCCCCCTATCATCAGTGTCTCCACCATACATCCCCCTATCATCGGTGTCTCCACCATACATCCCCCTATCATCGGTGCCTCCACCATACATCCCCCTATCATCGGTGTCTCCACCATACATCCCCCTATCATCAGTGTCTCCACCATACATCCCCCCATCATCGGTGCCTCCACCATACAGCCCCCCATCATCGGTGCCTCCACCATACATCCCCCTATCATCGGTGTCTCCACCATACATCCCCCCATCATCGGTGTCTCCACCATACAGCCCCCTATCATCGGTGTCTCCACCATATATCCCCCTATCATCGGTGTCTCCACCATACAGCCCCCTATCATCGGTGCCTCCACCATACATCCCCCTATCATCGGTGTCTCCACTATACATCCCCCCATCATCGGTGTCTCCACCATACATCCCCCCATCATCAGTGTCTCCACCATACAGCCCCCTATCATCGGTGCCTCCACCATACATCCCCCTATCATCGGTGTCTCCACCATACATCCCCCCATCATCGGTGTCTCCACCATACATCCCCCTATCATCGGTGTCTCCACCATACAGCCCCCCATCATCGGTGTCTCCACCATACAGCCCCCTATCATCGGTGTCTCCACCATACATCCCCCCATCATCAGTGTCTCCACCATACATCCCCCTATCATCGGTGTCTCCACCATACAGCCCCCCATCATCGGTGTCTCTGCCATACATCCCCCCATCATCGGTGTCTCCACCATACATCCCCCTATCATCGGTGTCTCCACCATACATCCCCCTATCATCGGTGTCTCCACCATACATCCCCCTATCATCGGTGTCTCCACCATACATCCCCCTATCATCGGTGCCTCCACCATACAGCCCCCCATCATCGGTGCCTCCACCATACAGCCCCCCATCATCGGTGTCTCCACCATACATCCCCCCATCATCGGTGTCTCCACCATACATCCCCCTATCATCGGTGCCTCCACCATACATCCCCCTATCATCGGTGTCTCCACCATACATCCCCCTATCATCGGTGTCTCCACCATACAGCCCCCTATCATCGGTGTCTCCACCATACATCCCCCCATCATCGGTGTCTCCACCATACAGCCCCCCATCATCGGTGTCTCCACCATACATCCCCCTATCATCAGTGTCTCCACCATACATCCCCCTATCATCGGTGTCTCCACCATACATCCCCCTATCATCGGTGCCTCCACCATACATCCCCCTATCATCGGTGTCTCCACCATACATCCCCCTATCATCAGTGTCTCCACCATACATCCCCCTATCATCGGTGTCTCCACCATACATCCCCCTATCATCGGTGTCTCCACCATACATCCCCCTATCATCGGTGTCTCCACCATACATCCCCCTATCATCGGTTTCTCCACCATACATCCCCCTATCATCGGTGCCTCCACCATACATCCCCCTATCATCGGTGCCTCCACCATACATCCCCCTATCATCGGTGTCTCCACCATACATCCCCCCATCATCGGTGCCTCCACCATACAGCCCCCCATCATCGGTGCCTCCACCATACATCCCCCTATCATCGGTGTCTCCACCATACATCCCCCTATCATCGGTGCCTCCACCATACAGCCCCCCATCATCGGTGCCTCCACCATACATCCCCCTATCATCGGTGTCTCCACCATACATCCCCCTATCATCGGTGCCTCCACCATGGATTCACATATATTAGTTGTAGAAGGTGATATCTGGTCCAAGGCGGGAATAAATGTTGGACTTCCAGGAAATGGGAATGTTGTCTGGGAATGGAGTCACATGGTATGAGATGGATGGAAAGGGGTGTGGTTAAAGATGAAATGGGTGTGGTTTTGTCTTAAAGACACAATTATGGAGAAAATGGGTGTGGTTTTGTAAGAAAGGGGTGGCTATAGACAAAATGGGTGTGGTTTCGTAGGAAAGGGCGGTTATGGAGGAAATGGGTGTGATCTTTGTGGAAAGGGGTGGGTGTGGTAGAAATGGGTGTGGTGTTGAAGGAAAGGGATCATTGTCGAATTCGGGGGAGGGGGTTGGTTTTCGTCTTCTGGAAAGGGGTGTGGTCGTTGAGACAATTGGATATGGATGACCTGGAAGAAATGTATTTGGAAAGTTATCTCTGTGATTTTCTGTGGTGAATGTTTTGTATTCCAGGCTGCTCATGGGCGGAGTTAGCACCCCCTGTGATAAGCGGAGGAGGGGTGTATTGCCGCACTATACGGGGGTTGGACAGAAATATGGAAACAAGTATGGTAAAGAAGGAAATCTAATATGGTGTTGGACCACCTTTGGCATCCAAGACGGCCCGAATTCTCCGGGAAGGAACAATTATTATTCCTGGTCAGGTGACCACGTCGGCAGCACTTATCAGACGATGTTTTCCCAGAAGCTGTATATGTCGCGGTTACCTTTGAGCCCGGGTTTGATGCGGTGCCGGACACGAATCGCAGCACCTTCCTGTGTGAATTCCATGCGGTGTCTCCATGCAGTTTATTTTTCAACTGCACAAACAGTCACTGCAAACCAACAAGATACAGTATGGCCGACGCGTTTCGCACTTACAGTCAGTGCTTAGTCATGGCTAAGCACTGACTGTGAGTGCGAAACGCGTCGGCCATACTGTATCTTGTTGGTTTGCAGTGACTGTTTGTGCAGTTGAAAAATAAAAAGACAACTTTTTTAAGTGATTTTGGAGTGCGGCTGTCCAGTTCTCGTCCATTTATTTGCTATCATTAGCATTGCCAGCACCTTGGTGGTTCAACAACCCTTGATTGCTCACGGGGCTCACCTGGAGCGGTGAGATATCTGTCTGTTGGTGTGATTTGATGGCTTTGTACGGAATTCCCACCAAACTTGTGCAGGACCCTTTTTTGTCGGCACCAGAATCAGATCACGTTGGGTGATCACATTGCTGCGATGTGATTGGAAGGCCATGTGGGGGAGGGGACACAGCAAACATGTGGAAGAAGGTGCTCTGGTCACATGACACCAAAATTCAACTAAACGCTATGTGTGGGGGGAAAACTAACACTGCACATCACCCTGAACACACCATCCCCACCGTGAAACATGGTGGTGGCAGCATCATGTGGTGGGGATGCTTTTCTTCAGCAGGGACAGGGAAGCTGGTCAGAGTTGATGGGAAGATGGATGGAGACAAATACAGGACAATCTTAGAAGAAAACCTGCAAAAGACTTGAGACCGGGGGGGAGGGGATCACCTTCCAGCAGGACAACGACCCTAAAGTACAGCCAGAGCTACAATGGAATGGTTTAGATCAAAGCCTATTCATGTGTTAGAATGGCCCAGTCACAGTCCAGACCTAAATCCCATTGAGAATCTGTGGCAAGACTTGAAAATTGCTGATCACAGACGCTCTCCATCCAATCTGACAGAGACAGAGATATTTTACAGAGAAGAAGGATGGAGGAGAAATGTCCCTCTCTAGATGTGCAAAGCTGGTAGAGACCCCCCCAAAAAGACTTGTAGAGAAAGGGGGTTCTACAAAGTATTGACTCCGGGGGGCGCCATACAAATGCCCCTCCCCCCACACTTTTCACATATTTATTTGTATCATTTTCCTTCCACTTCACAATTATGTGACACTTTGTGTCTCTCACAGAAAATCCCAATAAAATACATTTATGTTTTTGAGTGTAACATGAGAAAGTGTGGGGGATTTCAAGGGGTATGAATACTTTTTCCAGGCTCTGTGTATAGAGGGGTATGAATACTTTTTCCTGTCTCTGTATATAGAGGGGTATGAATACTTTTTCCTGTCTCTGTATATAGAGGGGTATGAATACTTTTTCCAGGCTCTGTGTATAGAGGGGTATGAATACTTTTTCCAGGCCCTGTGTATAGAGGAGTATGAATACTTTTTCCAGGCTCTGTGTATAGAGGGGTATGAATACTTTTTCCAGGCTCTGTCTATAGTGGGGTATGAATACTTTTTCCAGGCCCTGTATATAGAGGGGTGTGAATACTTTTTCCAGGCTCTGTCTATAGTGGGGTATGAATACTTTTTCCAGGCTCTGTGTATAGAGGGGTATGAATACCTTTTCCAGGCCCTGTATATAGAGGGGTATGAATACTTTTTCCAGGCTCTGTATATAGAGGGGTATGAATACTTTTTCCAGGCACTGTGTATAGAGGGGTATGAATACTTTTTCCAGGCCCTGTCTATAGAGGGGTGTGAATACTTATTCCAGGCTCTGTCTATAGAGGGGTGTGAATACTTTTTCCAGGCTCTGTATATAGAGGGGTATGAATACTTTTTCCAGGCTCTGTCTATAGAGGGGTATGAATACTTTTTCCAGGCTCTGTCTATAGAGGGGTATGAATACTTTTTCCAGGCCCTGTATATAGAGGGGTATGAATACTTTTTCCTGTCTCTGTATATAGAGGGGTATGAATACTTTTTCCAGGCCCTGTATATAGAGGGGTATGAATACTTTTTCCAGGCTCTGTATATAGAGGGGTATGAATACTTTTTCCAGGCCCTGTATATAGAGGGGTATGAATACTTTTTCCAGGCCCTGTATATAGAGGGGTATGAATACTTTTTCCAGGCTCTGTGTATAGAGGGGTATGAATATTTTTTCCAGGCTCTGTCTATAGTGGGGTATGAATACTTTTTCCAGGCCCTGTCTATAGTGGGGTATGAATACTTTTTCCAGGCCCTGTGTATAGAGGGGTATGAATACTTTTTCCAGGCCCTGTGTATAGAGGGGTATGAATACTTTTTCCAGGCTCTGTATATAGAGGGGTGTAAATACTTTTTCCAGGCCCTGTATATAGAGGGGTATGAATACTTTTTCCAGGCCCTGTATATAGAGGGGTATGAATACTTTTTCCAGGCTCTGTGTATAGAGGGGTATGAATACTTTTTCCAGGCCCTGTATATAGAGGGGTATGAATACTTTTTCCAGGCACTGTATATAGAGGGGTATGAATACTTTTTCCAGGCCCTGTGTATAGAGGGGTATGAATACTTTTTCCAGGCTCTGTGTATAGAGGGGTATGAATACTTTTTCCAGGTTCTGTATATAGAGGGGTATGAATACTTTTTCCAGGCCCTGTGTATAGAGGGGTATGAATACTTTTTCCAGACTCTGTGTATAGAGGGGTGTGAATACTTTTTCCAGGCCCTGTCTATAGTGGGGTATGAATACTTTTTCCAGGCCCTGTCTATAGAGGGGTGTGAATACTTTTTCCAGGCCCTGTATATAGAGGGGTATGAATACTTTTTCCAGGCCCTGTGTATAGAGGGGTATGAATACTTTTTCCGGGCCCTGTATATAGAGGGGTATGAATACTTTTTCCAGGCTCTGTGTATAGAGGGGTATGAATACTTTTTCCTGTCTCTGTATATAGAGGGGTATGAATACCTTTTCCTGTCTCTGTGTATAGAGGGGTATGAATACTTTTTCCAGGCTCTGTATATAGAGGGGTATGAATACCTTTTCCTGTCTCTGTGTATAGAGGGGTATGAATACTTTTTCCAGGCACTTATTATTATAGAGGGGTATGAATACTTTTTCCAGGCACTTATTATTATAGACGGGTATGAATACTTTTTCCTGTCTCTGTATATAGAGGGGTATGAATACTTTTTCCAGGCTCTGTGTATAGAGGGGTATGAATACTTTTTCCAGGCTCTGTATATAAAGGGGTGTAAATACTTTTTCCAGGCACTGTATATAGAGGGGTATGAATACTTTTTCCTGTCTCTGTATATAGAGGGGTATGAATACTTTTTCCAGGCCCTGTATATAGAGGGGTATGAATACTTTTTCCAGGCTCTGTGTATAGAGGGGTATGAATACTTTTTCCAGGCTCTGTATATAAAGGGGTGTAAATACTTTTTCCAGGCACTGTATATAGAGGGGTATGAATACTTTTTCCTGTCTCTGTGTATAGAGGGGTATGAATACTTTTTCCAGGCTCTGTCTATAGAGGGGTGTGAATACTTTTTCCAGGCCCTGTATATAGAGGGGTATGAATACTTTTCCAGGCTCTGTAAATAGAGGGGTATGAATACTTTTTCCAGGCTCTGTGTATAGAGGGGTATGAATACTTTTTCCAGGTTCTGTATATAGAGGGGTATGAATACTTTTTCCAGGCCCTGTCTATAGAGGGGTGTGAATACTTTTTCCAGGCTCTGTAAATAGAGGGGTATGAATACTTTTTCCAGGCTCTGTGTATAGAGGGGTATGAATACTTTTTCCAGGTTCTGTATATAGAGGGGTATGAATACTTTTTCCAGGCTCTGTGTATAGAGGGGTATGAATACTTTTTCCAGGCCCTGTCTATAGAGGGGTATGAATACTTTTTCCAGGTTCTGTATATAGAGGGGTATGAATACTTTTTCCAGGCTCTGTGTATAGAGGGGTATGAATACTTTTTCCAGGTTCTGTATATAGAGGGGTATGAATACTTTTTCCAGGCACTGTATATAGTGGGGTATGAATACTTTTTCCAGGCCCTGTCTATAGAGGGGTGTGAATACTTTTTCCAGGCACTGTATATAGAGGGGTATGAATACTTTTTCCTGTCTCTGTATATAGAGGGGTATGAATACTTTTTCCAGGCCCTGTATATAGAGGGGTATGAATACTTTTTCCAGGCCCTGTGTATAGAGGGGTATGAATACTTTTTCCAGGCTCTGTATATAGAGGGGTGTGAATACTTTTTCCAGGCTCTGTGTATAAAGGGGTATGAATACTTTTTCCTGTGTATAGAGGGGTATGAATACTTTTTCCGGGCCCTGTGTATAGAGGGGTATGAATACTTTTTCCAGGCTCTGTGTATAGAGGGGTGTGAATACTTTTTCCAGGCTCTGTCTATAGAGGGGTGTGAATACTTTTTCCAGGCTCTGTGTATAGAGGGGTATGAATACTTTTTCCTGTCTCTGTGTATAGAGGGGTATGAATACTTTTTCCAGGCTCTGTGTATAGAGGGGTATGAATACTTTTTCCAGGCCCTGTGTATAGAGGAGTATGAATACTTTTTCCAGGCCCTGTATATAGGAGGGGTATGAATACTTTTTCCAGGCTCTGTATATAGAGGGGTATGAATACTTTTTCCAGGCTCTGTGTATAGAGGGGTGTGAATACTTTTTCCAGGCTCTGTCTATAGAGGGGTGTGAATACTTTTTCCAGGCTCTGTGTATAGAGGGGTATGAATACTTTTTCCTGTCTCTGTATATAGAGGGGTATGAATACTTTTTCCAGGCACTGTATATAGAGGGGTGTGAATACTTTTTCCAGGCCCTGTATATAGAGGGGTATGAATACTTTTTCCAGGCTCTGTATATAGAGGGGTATGAATACTTTTTCCAGGCTCTGTGTATAGTGGGGTATGAATACTTTTTCCTGTCTCTGTATATAGAGGGGTGTGAATACTTTTTCCAGGCTCTGTCTATAGTGGGGTATGAATACTTTTTCCAGGCCCTGTCTATAGAGGGGTGTGAATACTTTTTCCATGCTCTGTGTATAGAGGGGTATGAATACTTTTTCCATGCTCTGTGTATAGAGGGGTATGAATACTTTTTCCAGGCTCTGTGTATAGAGGGGTATGAATACTTTTTCCTGTCTCTGTATATAGAGGGGTATGAATACTTTTTCCTGTCTCTGTGTATAGAGGGGTATGAATACTTTTTCCAGGCTCTGTGTATAGAGGGGTATGAATACTTTTTCCAGGCCCTGTATATAGAGGGGTGTGAATACTTTTCCCAGGCTCTGTATATAGAGGGGTATGAATACTTTTTCCAGGCTCTGTCTATAGTGGGGTGTGAATACTTTTTCCAGGCCCTGTGTATAGAGGGGTATGAATACTTTTTCCAGGCTCTGTATATAGAGGGGTATGAATACTTTTTCCAGGCCCTGTATATAGAGGGGTATGAATACTTTTTCCAGGCCCTGTGTATAGAGGGGTATGAATACTTTTTCCAGGCCCTGTGTATAGAGGGGTATGAATACTTTTTCCAGGCACTGTATATAGAGGGGTATGAATACTTTTTCCAGGCACTGTCTATAGAGGGGTATGAATACTTTTTCCTGTCTCTGTATATAGAGGGGTATGAATACTTTTTCCAGGCCCTGTATATAGAGGGGTATGAATACTTTTTCCAGGCCCTGTGTATAGAGGGGTATGAATACTTTTTCCAGGCTCTGTATATAGAGGGGTGTGAATACTTTTTCCAGGCTCTGTGTATAGAGGGGTGTGAATACTTTTTCCAGGCTCTGTATATAGAGGGGTGTGAATACTTTTTCCAGGCCCTGTGTATAGAGGGGTATGAATACTTTTTCCAGGCACTGTATATAGAGGGGTATGAATACTTTTTCCAGGCACTGTCTATAGAGGGGTATGAATACTTTTTCCTGTCTCTGTATATAGAGGGGTATGAATACTTTTTCCAGGCCCTGTATATAGAGGGGTATGAATACTTTTTCCAGGCCCTGTGTATAGAGGGGTATGAATACTTTTTCCAGGCCCTGTGTATAGAGGGGTATGAATACTTTTTCCAGGCTCTGTATATAGAGGGGTGTGAATACTTTTTCCAGGCTCTGTATATAGAGGGGTGTGAATACTTTTTCCAGGCACTGTGTATAGAGGGGTGTGAATACTTTTTCCAGGTTCTGTATATAGAGGGGTATGAATACTTTTTCCTGTCTCTGTATATAGAGGGGTATGAATACTTTTTCCAGGCCCTGTGTATAGAGGGGTATGAATACTTTTCCAGGCTCTGTGTATAGAGGGGTGTGAATACTTTTTCCTGTCTCTGTGTATAGAGGGGTATGAATACTTTTTCCAGGCACTGTCTATAGAGGGGTATGAATACTTTTTCCAGGCTCTGTATATAGAGGGGTATGAATACTTTTTCCAGGCACTGTATATAGAGGGGTATGAATACTTTTTCCAGGCTCTGTATATAGAGGGGTATGAATACTTTTTCCAGGCCCTGTATATAGAGGGGTATGAATACTTTTTCCAGGCCCTGTATATAGAGGGGTATGAATACTTTTTCCAGGCACTGTATATAGAGGGGTATGAATACTTTTTCCAGGCACTGTATTATTATAGAGGGGTATGAATACTTTTTCCTGTCTCTGTATATAGAGGGGTGTGAATACTTTTTCCAGGCCCTGTGTATAGAGGGGTATGAATACTTTTTCCTGTCTCTGTATATAGAGGGGTATGAATACTTTTTCCTGTCTCTGTATATAGAGGGGTATGAATACTTTTTCCTGTCTCTGTATATAGAGGGGTGTGAATACTTTTTCCTGTCTCTGTGTATATAGAGGGGTATGAATACTTTTTCCTGGCTCTGTGTATAGAGGGGTATGAATACTTTTTCCGGGCCCTGTATATAGAGGGGTATGAATACTTTTTCCGGGCCCTGTATATAGAGGGGTATGAATACTTTTTCCGGGCCCTGTATATAGAGGGGTATGAATACTTTTTCCAGGCCCTGTATATAGAGGGGTATGAATACTTTTTCCAGGCACTGTATATAGAGGGGTATGAATACTTTTTCCAGGCCCTGTATATAGAGGGGTGTGAATACTTTTTCCAGGCTCTGTGTATAGTGGGGTATGAATACTTTTTCCAGGCTCTGTATATAGAGGGGTATGAATACTTTTTCCAGGCCCTGTGTATAGAGGGGTATGAATACTTTTTCCAGGCCCTGTATATAGAGGGGTATGAATACTTTTTCCAGGCCCTGTATATAGAGGGGTATGAATACTTTTTCCTGTGTATAGAGGGGTGTGAATACTTTTTCCAGGCTCTGTGTATAGAGGGGTGTGAATACTTTTTCCAGGCTCTGTGTATAGAGGGGTATGAATACTTTTTCCAGGCTCTGTATATAGAGGGGTATGAATACTTTTTCCTGTGTATAGAGGGGTGTGAATACTTTTTCCAGGCTCTGTGTATAGAGGGGTGTGAATACTTTTTCCAGGCACTGTATAGAGGGGTATGAATACTTTTTCCAGGCTCTGTATATAGAGGGGTATGAATACTTTTTCCAGGCCCTGTATATAGAGGGGTATGAATACTTTTTCCTGTGTATAGAGGGGTATGAATACTTTTTCCTGTATATAGAGGGGTATGAATACCTTTTCCTGTCTCTGTGTATAGAGGGGTATGAATACTTTTTCCTGTCTCTGTATATAGAGGGGTATGAATACTTTTTCCAGGCCCTGTGTATAGAGGGGTATGAATACTTTTTCCGGGCCCTGTATATAGAGGGGTATGAATACTTTTTCCAGGCTCTGTGTATAGAGGGGTATGAATACTTTTTCCTGTCTCTGTATATAGAGGGGTATGAATACCTTTTCCTGTCTCTGTGTATAGAGGGGTATGAATACTTTTTCCAGGCTCTGTATATAGAGGGGTATGAATACCTTTTCCTGTCTCTGTGTATAGAGGGGTATGAATACTTTTTCCAGGCACTTATTATTATAGAGGGGTATGAATACTTTTTCCAGGCACTTATTATTATAGACGGGTATGAATACTTTTTCCTGTCTCTGTATATAGAGGGGTATGAATACTTTTTCCAGGCCCTGTATATAGAGGGGTATGAATACTTTTTCCAGGCTCTGTGTATAGAGGGGTATGAATACTTTTTCCAGGCTCTGTATATAAAGGGGTGTAAATACTTTTTCCAGGCACTGTATATAGAGGGGTATGAATACTTTTTTCCTGTCTCTGTATATAGAGGGGTATGAATACTTTTTCCAGGCCCTGTATATAGAGGGGTATGAATACTTTTTCCAGGCTCTGTGTATAGAGGGGTATGAATACTTTTTCCAGGCTCTGTATATAAAGGGGTGTAAATACTTTTTCCAGGCACTGTATATAGAGGGGTATGAATACTTTTTCCTGTCTCTGTGTATAGAGGGGTATGAATACTTTTTCCAGGCTCTGTCTATAGAGGGGTGTGAATACTTTTTCCAGGCCCTGTATATAGAGGGGTATGAATACTTTTCCAGGCTCTGTAAATAGAGGGGTATGAATACTTTTTCCAGGCTCTGTGTATAGAGGGGTATGAATACTTTTTCCAGGTTCTGTATATAGAGGGGTATGAATACTTTTTCCAGGCCCTGTCTATAGAGGGGTGTGAATACTTTTTCCAGGCTCTGTAAATAGAGGGGTATGAATACTTTTTCCAGGCTCTGTGTATAGAGGGGTATGAATACTTTTTCCAGGTTCTGTATATAGAGGGGTATGAATACTTTTTCCAGGCTCTGTGTATAGAGGGGTATGAATACTTTTTCCAGGCCCTGTCTATAGAGGGGTATGAATACTTTTTCCAGGTTCTGTATATAGAGGGGTATGAATACTTTTTCCAGGCTCTGTGTATAGAGGGGTATGAATACTTTTTCCAGGTTCTGTATATAGAGGGGTATGAATACTTTTTCCAGGCACTGTATATAGTGGGGTATGAATACTTTTTCCAGGCCCTGTCTATAGAGGGGTGTGAATACTTTTTCAGGCACTGTATATAGAGGGGTATGAATACTTTTTCCTGTCTCTGTATATAGAGGGGTATGAATACTTTTTCCAGGCCCTGTATATAGAGGGGTATGAATACTTTTTCCAGGCCCTGTGTATAGAGGGGTATGAATACTTTTTCCAGGCTCTGTATATAGAGGGGTGTGAATACTTTTTCCAGGCTCTGTGTATAAAGGGGTATGAATACTTTTTCCTGTGTATAGAGGGGTATGAATACTTTTTCCGGGCCCTGTGTATAGAGGGGTATGAATACTTTTTCCTGTGTATAGAGGGGTATGAATACTTTTTCCAGGCTCTGTAAATAGAGGGGTATGAATACTTTTTCCAGGCCCTGTATATAGAGGGGTATGAATACTTTTTCCTGTGTATAGAGGGGTATGAATACTTTTTCCAGGCTCTGTAAATAGAGGGGTATGAATACTTTTTCCAGGCTCTGTGTATAGAGGGGTGTGAATACTTTTTCCAGGCTCTGTCTATAGAGGGGTGTGAATACTTTTTCCAGGCTCTGTGTATAGAGGGGTATGAATACTTTTTCCTGTCTCTGTGTATAGAGGGGTATGAATACTTTTTCCAGGCTCTGTGTATAGAGGGGTATGAATACTTTTTCCAGGCCCTGTATATAGGAGGGGTATGAATACTTTTTCCAGGCTCTGTATATAGAGGGGTATGAATACTTTTTCCAGGCTCTGTGTATAGAGGGGTGTGAATACTTTTTCCAGGCTCTGTCTATAGAGGGGTGTGAATACTTTTTCCAGGCTCTGTGTATAGAGGGGTATGAATACTTTTTCCTGTCTCTGTATATAGAGGGGTATGAATACTTTTTCCAGGCACTGTATATAGAGGGGTGTGAATACTTTTTCCAGGCCCTGTATATAGAGGGGTATGAATACTTTTTCCAGGCTCTGTATATAGAGGGGTATGAATACTTTTTCCAGGCTCTGTCTATAGTGGGGTATGAATACTTTTTCCAGGCCCTGTCTATAGAGGGGTGTGAATACTTTTTCCATGCTCTGTGTATAGAGGGGTATGAATACTTTTTCCATGCTCTGTGTATAGAGGGGTATGAATACTTTTTCCAGGCTCTGTGTATAGAGGGGTATGAATACTTTTTCCTGTCTCTGTATATAGAGGGGTATGAATACTTTTTCCTGTCTCTGTGTATAGAGGGGTATGAATACTTTTTCCAGGCTCTGTGTATAGAGGGGTATGAATACTTTTTCCAGGCCCTGTATATAGAGGGGTGTGAATACTTTTCCCAGGCTCTGTATATAGAGGGGTATGAATACTTTTTCCAGGCTCTGTCTATAGTGGGGTGTGAATACTTTTTCCAGGCCCTGTGTATAGAGGGGTATGAATACTTTTTCCAGGCTCTGTATATAGAGGGGTATGAATACTTTTTCCAGGCCCTGTATATAGAGGGGTATGAATACTTTTTCCAGGCTCTGTATATAGAGGGGTGTGAATACTTTTTCCAGGCTCTGTGTATAGAGGGGTGTGAATACTTTTTCCAGGCTCTGTATATAGAGGGGTGTGAATACTTTTTCCAGGCCCTGTGTATAGAGGGGTATGAATACTTTTTCCAGGCACTGTATATAGAGGGGTATGAATACTTTTTCCAGGCACTGTCTATAGAGGGGTATGAATACTTTTTCCTGTCTCTGTATATAGAGGGGTATGAATACTTTTTCCAGGCCCTGTATATAGAGGGGTATGAATACTTTTTCCAGGCCCTGTGTATAGAGGGGTATGAATACTTTTTCCAGGCTCTGTATATAGAGGGGTGTGAATACTTTTTCCAGGCTCTGTATATAGAGGGGTGTGAATACTTTTTCCAGGCACTGTGTATAGAGGGGTGTGAATACTTTTTCCAGGTTCTGTATATAGAGGGGTATGAATACTTTTTCCTGTCTCTGTATATAGAGGGGTATGAATACTTTTTCCAGGCCCTGTGTATAGAGGGGTATGAATACTTTTCCAGGCTCTGTGTATAGAGGGGTGTGAATACTTTTTCCTGTCTCTGTGTATAGAGGGGTATGAATACTTTTTCCAGGCACTGTCTATAGAGGGGTATGAATACTTTTTCCAGGCTCTGTATATAGAGGGGTATGAATACTTTTTCCAGGCACTGTATATAGAGGGGTATGAATACTTTTTCCAGGCTCTGTATATAGAGGGGTATGAATACTTTTTCCAGGCCCTGTATATAGAGGGGTATGAATACTTTTTCCAGGCCCTGTATATAGAGGGGTATGAATACTTTTTCCAGGCACTGTATATAGAGGGGTATGAATACTTTTTCCAGGCACTGTATTATTATAGAGGGGTATGAATACTTTTTCCTGTCTCTGTATATAGAGGGGTGTGAATACTTTTTCCAGGCCCTGTGTATAGAGGGGTATGAATACTTTTTCCTGTCTCTGTATATAGAGGGGTATGAATACTTTTTCCTGTCTCTGTATATAGAGGGGTATGAATACTTTTTCCTGTCTCTGTATATAGAGGGGTGTGAATACTTTTTCCAGGCCCTGTATATAGAGGGGTATGAATACTTTTTCCTGGCTCTGTGTATAGAGGGGTATGAATACTTTTTCCGGGCCCTGTATATAGAGGGGTATGAATACTTTTTCCGGGCCCTGTATATAGAGGGGTATGAATACTTTTTCCGGGCCCTGTATATAGAGGGGTATGAATACTTTTTCCAGGCCCTGTATATAGAGGGGTATGAATACTTTTTCCAGGCACTGTATATAGAGGGGTATGAATACTTTTTCCAGGCCCTGTATATAGAGGGGTGTGAATACTTTTTCCAGGCTCTGTGTATAGTGGGGTATGAATACTTTTTCCAGGCTCTGTATATAGAGGGGTATGAATACTTTTTCCAGGCCCTGTGTATAGAGGGGTATGAATACTTTTTCCAGGCCCTGTATATAGAGGGGTATGAATACTTTTTCCAGGCCCTGTATATAGAGGGGTATGAATACTTTTTCCTGTGTATAGAGGGGTGTGAATACTTTTTCCAGGCTCTGTGTATAGAGGGGTGTGAATACTTTTTCCAGGCTCTGTGTATAGAGGGGTATGAATACTTTTTCCAGGCTCTGTATATAGAGGGGTATGAATACTTTTTCCTGTGTATAGAGGGGTGTGAATACTTTTTCCAGGCTCTGTGTATAGAGGGGTGTGAATACTTATTCCAGGCTCTGTCTATAGAGGGGTGTGAATACTTTTTCCAGGCACTGTATAGAGGGGTATGAATACTTTTTCCAGGCTCTGTATATAGAGGGGTATGAATACTTTTTCCAGGCCCTGTATATAGAGGGGTATGAATACTTTTTCCTGTGTATAGAGGGGTATGAATACTTTTTCCTGTGTATAGAGGGGTATGAATACTTTTTCCTGTCTCTGTATATAGAGGGGTATGAATACTTTTTCCAGGCTCTGTGTATAGAGGGGTATGAATACTTTTTCCAGGCACTGTATATAGAGGGGTATGAATACTTTTTCCTGTCTCTGTATATAGAGGGGTGTGAATACTTTTTCCAGGCTCTGTGTATAGAGGGGTATGAATACTTTTTCCTGTCTCTGTATATAGAGGGGTATGAATACTTTTTCCTGTCTCTGTATATAGAGGGGTGTGAATACTTTTTCCTGTCTCTGTATATAGAGGGGTGTGAATACTTTTTCCAGGCCCTGTGTATAGAGGGGTATGAATACTTTTTCCAGGCACTGTATATAGAGGGGTATGAATACTTTTTCCAGGCCCTGTATATAGAGGGGTGTGAATACTTTTTCCAGGCTCTGTCTATAAAGGGGTATGAATACTTTTTCCAGGCCCTGTGTATAGAGGGGTATGAATACTTTTTCCAGGCTCTGTGTATAGAGGGGTATGAATACTTTTTCCAGGCACTGTATATAGAGGGGTATGAATACTTTTTCCTGTCTCTGTGTATAGAGGGGTATGAATACTTTTTCCTGTCTCTGTATATAGAGGGGTGTGAATACTTTTTCCTGTCTCTGTATATAGAGGGGTGTGAATACTTTTTCCAGGCCCTGTGTATAGAGGGGTATGAATACTTTTTCCAGGCCCTGTGTATAGAGGGGTATGAATACTTTTTCCAGGCCCTGTGTATAGAGGGGTATGAATACTTTTTCCGGGCCCTGTATATAGAGGGGTATGAATACTTTTTCCGGGCCCTGTATATAGAGGGGTATGAATACTTTTTCCGGGCCCTGTATATAGAGGGGTATGAATACTTTTTCCAGGCCCTGTATATAGAGGGGTATGAATACTTTTTCCGGGCCCTGTATATAGAGGGGTATGAATACTTTTTCCAGGCCCTGTATATAGAGGGGTATGAATACTTTTTCCGGGCCCTGTATATAGAGGGGTATGAATACTTTTTCCAGGCCCTGTATATAGAGGGGTATGAATACTTTTTCCAGGCACTGTATATAGAGGGGTATGAATACTTTTTCCAGGCTCTGTGTATAGAGGGGTATGAATACTTTTTCCGGGCCCTGTATATAGAGGGGTATGAATACTTTTTCCGGGCCCTGTATATAGAGGGGTATGAATACTTTTTCCGGGCCCTGTATATAGAGGGGTATGAATACTTTTTCCAGGCCCTGTATATAGAGGGGTATGAATACTTTTTCCAGGCACTGTATATAGAGGGGTATGAATACTTTTTCCAGGCCCTGTATATAGAGGGGTGTGAATACTTTTTCCAGGCTCTGTGTATAGTGGGGTATGAATACTTTTTCCAGGCTCTGTATATAGAGGGGTATGAATACTTTTTCCAGGCTCTGTGTATAGAGGGGTATGAATACTTTTTCCAGGCCCTGTATATAGAGGGGTATGAATACTTTTTCCAGGCCCTGTATATAGAGGGGTATGAATACTTTTTCCAGGCCCTGTATATAGAGGGGTATGAATACTTTTTCCAGGCTCTGTGTATAGAGGGGTGTGAATACTTTTTCCAGGCTCTGTGTATAGAGGGGTATGAATACTTTTTCCAGGCTCTGTATATAGAGGGGTATGAATACTTTTTCCTGTGTATAGAGGGGTATGAATACTTTTTCCTGTGTATAGAGGGGTATGAATACTTTTTCCTGTCTCTGTATATAGAGGGGTATGAATACTTTTTCCAGGCTCTGTGTATAGAGGGGTATGAATACTTTTTCCAGGCACTGTATATAGAGGGGTATGAATACTTTTTCCAGGCTCTGTGTATAGAGGGGTATGAATACTTTTTCCAGGCTCTGTGTATAGAGGGGTATGAATACTTTTTCCTGTCTCTGTATATAGAGGGGTGTGAATACTTTTTCCAGGCTCTGTGTATAGAGGGGTATGAATACTTTTTCCTGTCTCTGTATATAGAGGGGTATGAATACTTTTTCCTGTCTCTGTATATAGAGGGGTATGAATACTTTTTCCTGTCTCTGTATATAGAGGGGTGTGAATACTTTTTCCAGGCTCTGTGTATAGAGGGGTGTGAATACTTTTTCCAGGCACTGTATAGAGGGGTATGAATACTTTTTCCAGGCTCTGTATATAGAGGGGTATGAATACTTTTTCCAGGCCCTGTATATAGAGGGGTATGAATACTTTTTCCTGTGTATAGAGGGGTATGAATACTTTTTCCTGTGTATAGAGGGGTATGAATACTTTTTCCTGTCTCTGTATATAGAGGGGTATGAATACTTTTTCCAGGCTCTGTGTATAGAGGGGTATGAATACTTTTTCCAGGCACTGTATATAGAGGGGTATGAATACTTTTTCCTGTCTCTGTATATAGAGGGGTGTGAATACTTTTTCCAGGCTCTGTGTATAGAGGGGTATGAATACTTTTTCCTGTCTCTGTATATAGAGGGGTATGAATACTTTTTCCTGTCTCTGTATATAGAGGGGTGTGAATACTTTTTCCTGTCTCTGTATATAGAGGGGTGTGAATACTTTTTCCAGGCCCTGTGTATAGAGGGGTATGAATACTTTTTCCAGGCACTGTATAGAGGGGTATGAATACTTTTTCCAGGCCCTGTATATAGAGGGGTGTGAATACTTTTTCCAGGCTCTGTCTATAAAGGGGTATGAATACTTTTTCCAGGCCCTGTGTATAGAGGGGTATGAATACTTTTTCCAGGCTCTGTGTATAGAGGGGTATGAATACTTTTTCCAGGCACTGTATATAGAGGGGTATGAATACTTTTTCCTGTCTCTGTGTATAGAGGGGTATGAATACTTTTTCCTGTCTCTGTATATAGAGGGGTGTGAATACTTTTTCCTGTCTCTGTATATAGAGGGGTGTGAATACTTTTTCCAGGCCCTGTGTATAGAGGGGTATGAATACTTTTTCCAGGCCCTGTGTATAGAGGGGTATGAATACTTTTTCCTGTCTCTGTATATAGAGGGGTGTGAATACTTTTTCCAGGCTCTGTCTATAGAGGGGTATGAATACTTTTTCCAGGCCCTGTGTATAGAGGGGTATGAATACTTTTTCCAGGCTCTGTGTATAGAGGGGTATGAATACTTTTTCCAGGCACTGTATATAGAGGGGTGTGAATACTTTTTCCAGGCTCTGTCTATAGAGGGGTATGAATACTTTTTCCAGGCCCTGTGTATAGAGGGGTGAATACTTTTTCCAGGCTCTGTGTATAGAGGGGTATGAATACTTTTTCCTGTCTCTGTATATAGAGGGGTGTGAATACTTTTTCCTGTCTCTGTATATAGAGGGGTATGAATACTTTTTCCAGGCTCTGTGTATAGAGGGGTATGAATACTTTTTCCAGGCCCTGTGTATAGAGGGGTATGAATACTTTTTCCAGGCCCTGTGTATAGAGGGGTGTGAATACTTTTTCCAGGCTCTGTGTATAGAGGGGTGTGAATACTTTTTCCTGTCTCTGTATATAGAGGGGTGTGAATACTTTTTCCTGTCTCTGTATATAGAGGGGTATGAATACTTTTTCCTGTCTCTGTGTATAGAGGGGTGTGAATACTTTTTCCATGCTCTGTGTATAGAGGGGTATGAATACTTTTTCCAGGCTCTGTGTATAGAGGGGTATGAATACTTTTTCCTGTCTCTGTATATAGAGGGGTATGAATACTTTTTCCAGGCTCTGTATATAGAGGGGTATGAATACTTTTTCCTGTCTCTGTATATAGAGGGGTATGAATACTTTTTCCAGGCTCTGTCTATAGAGGGGTATGAATACTTTTTCCAGGCTCTGTGTATAGAGGGGTATGAATACTTTTTCCTGTCTCTGTATATAGAGGGGTATGAATACTTTTTCCAGGCTCTGTATATAGAGGGGTATGAATACTTTTTCCAGGCTCTGTATATAGAGGGGTATGAATACTTTTTCCTGTCTCTGTGTATAGAGGGGTGTGAATACTTTTTCCATGCTCTGTGTATAGAGGGGTATGAATACTTTTTCCATGCTCTGTGTATAGAGGGGTATGAATACTTTTTCCAGGCTCTGTGTATAGAGGGGTATGAATACTTTTTCCTGTCTCTGTGTATAGAGGGGTATGAATACTTTTTCCAGGCTCTGTCTATAGTGGGGTATGAATACTTTTTCCAGGCTCTGTCTATAGAGGGGTGTGAATACTTTTTCCTGTCTCTGTGTATAGAGGGGTATGAATACTTTTTCCAGGCTCTGTATATAGAGGGGTGTGAATACTTTTTCCAGGCTCTGTCTATAGAGGGGTATGAATACTTTTTCCATGCTCTGTGTATAGAGGGGTATGAATACTTTTTCCATGCTCTGTGTATAGAGGGGTATGAATACTTTTTCCAGGCTCTGTGTATAGAGGGGTATGAATACTTTTTCCTGTCTCTGTATATAGAGGGGTATGAATACTTTTTCCAGGCCCTGTATATAGAGGGGTGTGAATACTTTTCCCAGGCTCTGTATATAGAGGGGTGTGAATACTTTTTCCAGGCTCTGTCTATAGTGGGGTGTGAATACTTTTTCCAGGCCCTGTATATAGAGGGGTATGAATACTTTTTCCAGGCTCTGTCTATAGTGGGGTATGAATACTTTTTCCAGGCACTGTATATAGAGGGGTATGAATACTTTTTCCAGGCTCTGTCTATAGTGGGGTATGAATACTTTTTCCAGGCCCTGTATATAGTGGGGTATGAATACTTTTTCCAGGCACTGTATATAGAGGGGTATGAATACTTTTTCCAGGCACTGTATAGAGGGGTGTGAATACTTTTTCCTGTCTCTGTATATAGAGGGGTATGAATACTTTTTCCAGGCCCTGTATATAGAGGGGTATGAATACTTTTTCCAGGCCCTGTGTATAGAGGGGTATGAATACTTTTTCCAGGCTCTGTATATAGAGGGGTGTGAATACTTTTTCCAGGCTCTGTATATAGAGGGGTGTGAATACTTTTTCCAGGTTCTGTATATAGAGGGGTATGAATACTTTTTCCAGGCACTGTCTATAGAGGGGTATGAATACTTTTTCCAGGCTCTGTATATAGAGGGGTATGAATACTTTTTCCAGGCACTGTATATAGAGGGGTATGAATACTTTTTCCAGGCTCTGTATATAGAGGGGTATGAATACTTTTTCCAGGCACTGTATATAGAGGGGTATGAATACTTTTTCCAGGCTCTGTATATAGAGGGGTATGAATACTTTTTCCAGGCCCTGTATATAGAGGGGTATGAATACTTTTTCCAGGCCCTGTGTATAGAGGGGTATGAATACTTTTTCCAGGCACTGTATTATTATAGAGGGGTATGAATACTTTTTCCAGGCTCTGTATATAGAGGGGTATGAATACTTTTTCCAGGCCCTGTATATAGAGGGGTATGAATACTTTTTCCTGTCTCTGTATATAGAGGGGTATGAATACTTTTTCCGGGCCCTGTATATAGAGGGGTATGAATACTTTTTCCAGGCCCTGTATATAGAGGGGTATGAATACTTTTTCCAGGCCCTGTATATAGAGGGGTATGAATACTTTTTCCAGGCACTGTATTATTATAGAGGGGTATGAATACTTTTTCCAGGCTCTGTATATAGAGGGGTATGAATACTTTTTCCAGGCTCTGTCTATAGAGGGGTATGAATACTTTTTCCAGGCTGTGTATAGAGGGGTATGAATACTTTTTCCAGGCACTGTATATAGAGGGGTATGAATACTTTTTCCAGGCTCTGTATATAGAGGGGTATGAATACTTTTTCCAGGCACTGTATATAGAGGGGTATGAATACTTTTTCCTGTCTCTGTGTATAGAGGGGTATGAATACTTTTTCCAGGCACTGTATATAGAGGGGTATGAATACTTTTTCCAGGCCCTGTATATAGAGGGGTGTGAATACTTTTTCCAGGCTCTGTGTATAGAGGGGTGTGAATACTTTTTCCAGGCCCTGTATATAGAGGGGTATGAATACTTTTTCCAGGCCCTGTATATAGAGGGGTATGAATACTTTTTCCGGGCCCTGTATATAGAGGGGTATGAATACTTTTTCCGGGCCCTGTATATAGAGGGGTATGAATACTTTTTCCGGGCCCTGTATATAGAGGGGTATGAATACTTTTTCCAGGCCCTGTATATAGAGGGGTATGAATACTTTTTCCAGGCACTGTATATAGAGGGGTATGAATACTTTTTCCAGGCCCTGTATATAGAGGGGTATGAATACTTTTTCCAGGCACTGTATATAGAGGGGTGTGAATACTTTTTCCAGGCTCTGTGTATAGACGGGTATGAATACTTTTTCCTGTCTCTGTATATAGAGGGGTATGAATACTTTTTCCTGTGTATAGAGGGGTGTGAATACTTTTTCCAGGCTCTGTGTATAGAGGGGTGTGAATACTTTTTCCAGGCACTGTATAGAGGGGTATGAATACTTTTTCCAGGCTCTGTATATAGAGGGGTATGAATACTTTTTCCTGTGTATAGAGGGGTGTGAATACTTTTTCCAGGCTCTGTGTATAGAGGGGTGTGAATACTTTTTCCTGTGTATAGAGGGGTATGAATACTTTTTCCAGGCCCTGTATATAGAGGGGTGTGAATACTTTTTCCAGGCACTGTGTATAGAGGGGTGTGAATACTTTTTCCTGTGTATAGAGGGGTATGAATACTTTTTCCAGGCTCTGTATATAGAGGGGTATGAATACTTTTTCCAGGCACTGTGTATAGAGGGGTGTGAATACTTTTTCCTGTCTCTGTATATAGAGGGGTGTGAATACTTTTTCCAGGCTCTGTGTATAGAGGGGTATGAATACTTTTTCCAGGCTCTGTGTATAGAGGGGTGTGAATACTTTTTCCTGTCTCTGTATATAGAGGGGTGTGAATACTTTTTCCAGGCTCTGTGTATAGAGGGGTGTAAATACTTTTTCCAGGCCCTGTATATAGAGGGGTGTGAATACTTTTTCCTGTCTCTGTATATAGAGGGGTGTGAATACTTTTTCCAGGCTCTGTGTATAGAGGGGTATGAATACTTTTTCCAGGCACTGTGTATAGAGGGGTGTGAATACTTTTTCCTGTCTCTGTATATAGAGGGGTGTGAATACTTTTTCCAGGCTCTGTGTATAGAGGGGTGTAAATACTTTTTCCAGGCCCTGTATATAGAGGGGTATGAATACTTTTTCCAGGCCCTGTGTATAGAGGGGTATGAATACTTTTTCCTGTGTATAGAGGGGTGTGAATACTTTTTCCAGGCTCTGTGTATAGAGGGGTGTGAATACTTTTTCCTGTGTATAGAGGGGTATGAATACTTTTTCCAGGCCCTGTGTATAGAGGGGTGTGAATACTTTTTCCTGTGTATAGAGGGGTATGAATACTTTTTCCAGGCTCTGTATATAGAGGGGTATGAATACTTTTTCCAGGCACTGTGTATAGAGGGGTGTGAATACTTTTTCCTGTCTCTGTATATAGAGGGGTGTGAATACTTTTTCCAGGCTCTGTGTATAGAGGGGTATGAATACTTTTTCCAGGCTCTGTGTATAGAGGGGTGTAAATACTTTTTCCAGGCCCTGTATATAGAGGGGTATGAATACTTTTTCCAGGCCCTGTATATAGAGGGGTATGAATACTTTTTCCAGGCTCTGTGTATAGAGGGGTATGAATACTTTTTCCAGGCTCTGTGTATAGAGGGGTATGAATACTTTTTCCAGGCCCTGTGTATAGAGGGGTATGAATACTTTTTCCGGGCACTGTATATAGAGGGGTATGAATACTTTTTCCTGTCTCTGTGTATAGAGGGGTATGAATACTTTTTCCATGCTCTGTGTATAGAGGGGTGTGAATACTTTTTCCAGGCTCTGTCTATAGTGGGGTGTGAATACTTTTTCCAGGCCCTGTGTATAGAGGGGTATGAATACTTTTTCCAGGCTCTGTGTATAGAGGGGTATGAATACTTTTTCCATGCTCTGTGTATAGAGGGGTATGAATACTTTTCCCAGGCCCTGTGTATAGAGGGGTATGAATACTTTTTCCAGGCTCTGTGTATAGAGGGGTATGAATACTTTTTCCAGGCTCTGTGTATAGAGGGGTATGAATACTTTTTCCAGGCCCTGTGTATAGAGGGGTATGAATACTTTTTCCAGGCCCTGTGTATAGAGGGGTATGAATACTTTTTCCAGGCTCTGTCTATAGAGGGGTGTGAATACTTTTTCCAGGCACTGTATATAGAGGGGTATGAATACTTTTTCCTGTCTCTGTGTATAGAGGGGTATGAATACTTTTTCCATGCTCTGTGTATAGAGGGGTGTGAATACTTTTTCCAGGCTCTGTCTATAGTGGGGTGTGAATACTTTTTCCAGGCCCTGTGTATAGAGGGGTATGAATACTTTTTCCAGGCCCTGTGTATAGAGGGGTATGAATACTTTTTCCAGGCACTGTATATAGAGGGGTATGAATACTTTTTCCAGGCTCTGTGTATAGAGGGGTATGAATACTTTTTCCAGGCTCTGTGTATAGAGGGGTATGAATACTTTTTCCTGGCACTGTATAGAGGGGTATGAATACTTTTTCCTGTGTATAGAGGGGTGTGAATACTTTTTCCAGGCTCTGTGTATAGAGGGGTATGAATACCTTTTCCAGGCACTGTATATAGAGGGGTGTGAATACTTTTTCCAGGCCCTGTATATAGAGGGGTATGAATACTTTTTCCAGGCTCTGTATATAGAGGGGTGTGAATACTTTTTCCTAGGCCCTGTGTATAGAGGGGTATGAATACTTTTTCCAGGCCCTGTGTATAGAGGGGTATGAATACTTTTTCCTAGGCCCTGTGTATAGAGGGGTATGAATACTTTTTCCAGGCCCTGTGTATAGAGGGGATCGGTGGGGTTTCCTCTCCCGCACAGCGAGTGTCTTCTTATCATGCGGTGATCGGTGTGTGTGATCGTTTCCTCCTCCGAATAAAGGAAACTTCCATGATAGGGGGGAGGGGCTCCGGGAATGATCTCCCCTCCCCCCTCTGTATAATGAGGGTCACCCTCTTCATCAGAGGTCCTTCCAGGGGCTTCCTGCCCTCCTCTGATGACCGGAAATCATATCACTGCTGTGCCTCTACCTGGAAGAAGGGAGGACATGGCCTGTTATTATTCTCTCAGCTCTGCCTCTACCTGGAAGAGGGAGGACATGGCCTGTTACTAACATCTCAGCTCTGCCTCTACCTGGAAGAAGGGAGGACATGGCCTGTTACTAATCTCTCAGCTCTGCCTCTACCTGGAAGAAGGGAGGACATGGCCTGTTACTAACATCTCAGCTCTGCCTCTACCTGGAAGAAGGGAGGACATGGCCTGTTACTAATCTCTCAGCTCTGCCCCTACCTGGAAGAAGGGAGGACATGGCCTGTTACTAACATCTCAGCTCTGCCTCTACCTGGAAGAAGGGAGGACATGGCCTGTTACTAATCTCTCAGCTCTGCCTCTACCTGGAAGAAGGGAGGACATGGCCTGTTACTAACATCTCAGCTCTGCCTCTACCTGGAAGAAGGGAGGACATGGCCTGTTACTAATCTCTCAGCTCTGCCCCTACCTGGAAGAAGGGAGGACATGGCCTGTTACTAACCTCTCAGCTCTGCCTCTACCTGGAAGAAGGGAGGACATGGCCTGTTACTAATCTCTCAGCTCTGCCTCTACCTGGAAGAAGGGAGGACATGGCCTGTTACTAATCTCTCAGCTCTGCCTCTACCTGGAAGAGGGAGCACATGACCTGTTATTATTCTCTCAGCTGTGCCTCTACCTGGAAGAAGGGAGGACATGGCCTGTTATTATTCTCTCAGCTGTGCCTCTACCTGGAAGAAGGGAGGACATGGCCTGTTATTATTCTCTCAGCTCTGCCTCTACCTGGAAGAAGGGAGGACATGGCCTGTTACTAACATCTCAGCTCTGCCTCTACCTGGAAGAAGGGAGGACATGGCCTGTTACTAATCTCTCAGCTCTGCCCCTACCTGGAAGAAGGGAGGACATGGCCTGTTACTAACATCTCAGCTCTGCCTCTACCTGGAAGAAGGGAGGACATGGCCTGTTACTAATCTCTCAGCTCTGCCTCTACCTGGAAGAAGGGAGGACATGGCCTGTTACTAATCTCTCAGCTGTGCCCCTACCTGGAAGAAGGGAGGACATGGCCTGTTACTAATCTCTCAGCTCTGCCTCTACCTGGAAGAGGGAGCACATGACCTGTTATTATTCTCTCAGCTGTGCCTCTACCTGGAAGAAGGGAGGACATGGCCTGTTACTAATCTCTCAGCTCTGCCTCTACCTGGAAGAAGGGAGGACATGGCCTGTTACTAATCTCTCAGCTCTGCCTCTACCTGGAAGAAGGGAGAACGTGGCCTGTTACTAATCTCTCAGCTGTGCCTCTACCTGGAAGAAGGGAGGACATGGCCTGTTACTAATCTCTCAGCTCTGCCTCTACCTGGAAGAAGGGAGGACATGGCCTGTTACTAATCTCTCAGGTCTGCCTCTACCTGGAAGAAGGGAGAACATGGCCTGTTACTAATCTCTCAGCTCTGCCTCTACCTGGAAGAAGGGAGGACATGACCTGTTATTATTCTCTCAGCTGTGCCTCTACCTGGAAGAAGGGAGGACATGGCCTGTTACTAATCTCTCAGCTGTGCCTCTACCTGGAAGAAGGGAGGACATGGCCTGTTACTAACATCTCAGCTCTGCCTCTACCTGGAAGAAGGGAGGACATGGCCTGTTACTAATCTCTCAGCTCTGCCTCTACCTGGAAGAAGGGAGGACATGGCCTGTTACTAATCTCTCAGCTCTGCCTCTACCTGGAAGAAGGGAGCACATGACCTGTTATTATTCTCTCAGCTGTGCCTCTACCTGGAAGAAGGGAGGACATGGCCTGTTACTAATCTCTCAGCTGTGCCTCTACCTGGAAGAAGGGAGAACGTGGCCTGTTACTAATCTCTCAGCTCTGCCTCTACCTGGAAGAAGGGAGGACATGGCCTGTTACTAATCTCTCAGCTCTGCCTCTACCTGGAAGAAGGGAGAACGTGGCCTGTTACTAATCTCTCAGCTCTGCCTCTACCTGGAAGAAGGGAGGACATGGCCTGTTACTAATCTCTCAGCTCTGCCTCTACCTGGAAGAAGGGAGGACATGGCCTGTTACTAATCTCTCAGCTGTGCCTCTACCTGGAAGAAGGGAGGACATGGCCTGTTACTAATCTCTCAGCTGTGCCTCTACCTGGAAGAAGGGAGGACATGGCCTGTTACTAATCTCTCAGCTGTGCCTCTACCTGGAAGAAGGGAGGACATGGCCTGTTACTAATCTCTCAGCTCTGCCTCTACCTGGAAGAAGGGAGGACATGGCCAGTTACTAACATCTCAGCTGTGCCTCTACCTGGAAGAAGGGAGGACATGGCCTGTTACTAACATCTTAGCTGTGCCTCTACCTGGAAGAAGTAGAACATGGCCTGTTACTAACATCTTAGCTGTGCCTCTACCTGGAAGAAGGGAGGACATGACCTGTTATTATTCTCTCAGCTGTGCCTCTACCTGGAAGAAGGGAGGACATGGCCTGTTACTAATCTCTCAGCTGTGCCCCTACCTGGAAGAAGGGAGGACATGGCCTGTTACTAATCTCTCAGCTGTGCCTCTACCTGGAAGAAGGGAGGACATGGCCTGTTACTAACATCTCAGCTGTGCCCCTACCTGGAAGAAGGGAGGACATGGCCTGTTACTAATATCTCAGCTGTGCCTCTACCTGGAAGAAGGGAGGACATGGCCTGTTATTAACATCTCAGCTGTGCCTCTACCTGGAAGAAGGGAGAACGTGGCCTGTTACTAATCTCTTAACTGTGCCTCTACCTGGAAGAAGGGAGGACATGGCCTGTTACTAACATCTCAGCTGTGACTATACCTGGAAGAAGGGAGAACATGGTCTGTTACTAACATCTCAGCTGTGCCTCTACCTGGAAGAAGGGAGGACATGGCCTGTTACTAACATCTCAGCTGTGCCTCTACCTGGAAGGAGGAGAACATGGCCTGTTACTAACATCTCAGCTGTGCCCCTACCTGGAAGAAGGGAGGACATGGCCTGTTACTAATCTCTCAGCTGTGCCTCTACCTGGAAGAAGGGAGGACATGGCCTGTTACTAATCTCTCAGCTCTGCCTCTACCTGGAAGAAGGGAGGACATGGCCTGTTACTAATCTCTCAGCTGTGCCTCTACCTGGAAGAAGGGAGGACATGGCCTGTTACTAATCTCTCAGCTCTGCCTCTACCTGGAAGAAGGGAGGACATGGCCTGTTACTAACATCTCAGCTGTGCCTCTACCTGGAAGAAGGGAGGACATGGCCTGTTACTAACATCTCAGCTGTGACTATACCTGGAAGAAGGGAGGACATGGCCTGTTACTAATCTCTCAGCTGTGCCTCTACCTGGAAGAAGGGAGGACATGGCCTGTTACTAATCTCTCAGCTCTGCCTCTACCTGGAAGAAGGGAGGACATGGCCTGTTACTAATCTCTCAGCTGTGCCTCTACCTGGAAGAAGGGAGGACATGGCCTGTTACTAATCTCTCAGCTGTGCCCCTACCTGGAAGAAGGGAGGACATGGCCTGTTACTAATCTCTCAGCTGTGCCTCTACCTGGAAGAAGGGAGGACATGGCCTGTTACTAATCTCTCAGCTGTGCCTCTACCTGGAAGAAGGGAGGACATGGCCTGTTACTAATCTCTCAGCTGTGCCTCTACCTGGAAGAAGGGAGGACATGGCCTGTTACTAATCTCTCAGCTCTGCCTCTACCTGGAAGAAGGGAGGACATGGCCAGTTACTAACATCTCAGCTGTGCCTCTACCTGGAAGAGGGAGGACATGGCCTGTTACTAACATCTCAGCTGTGCCTCTACCTGGAAGAAGGGAGGACGTGGCCTGTTACTAATCTCTCAGCTCTGCCTCTACCTGGAAGAAGGGAGGACATGGCCTGTTACTAATCTCTCAGCTGTGCCTCTACCTGGAAGAAGGGAGGACATGGCCTGTTACTAATCTCTCAGCTGTGCCCCTACCTGGAAGAAGGGAGGACATGGCCTGTTACTAATCTCTCAGCTGTGCCTCTACCTGGAAGAAGGGAGGACATGGCCTGTTACTAATCTCTCAGCTCTGCCTCTACCTGGAAGAAGGGAGGACATGGCCAGTTACTAACATCTCAGCTGTGCCTCTACCTGGAAGAGGGAGGACATGGCCTGTTACTAACATCTCAGCTGTGCCTCTACCTGGAAGAAGGGAGGACGTGGCCTGTTACTAACATCTCAGCTCTGCCTCTACCTGGAAGAAGGGAGGACATGGCCTGTTACTAATCTCTCAGCTCTGCCTCTACCTGGAAGAAGGGAGGACATGGCCTGTTACTAATCTCTCAGCTCTGCCTCTACCTGGAAGAAGGGAGCACATGACCTGTTATTATTCTCTCAGCTGTGCCTCTACCTGGAAGAAGGGAGGACATGGCCTGTTACTAACATCTCAGCTGTGCCTCTACCTGGAAGAAGGGAGAACGTGGCCTGTTACTAATCTCTCAGCTCTGCCTCTACCTGGAAGAAGGGAGGACATGGCCTGTTACTAATCTCTCAGCTCTGCCTCTACCTGGAAGAAGGGAGGACATGGCCTGTTACTAATCTCTCAGCTCTGCCTCTACCTGGAAGAAGGGAGAACGTGGTCTGTTACTAATCTCTCAGCTCTGCCTCTACCTGGAAGAAGGGAGGACATGGCCTGTTACTAACATCTCAGCTGTGCCTCTACCTGGAAGAAGGGAGGACATGGCCTGTTACTAATCTCTCAGCTGTGCCCCTACCTGGAAGAAGGGAGGACATGGCCTGTTACTAACATCTCAGCTGTGCCTCTACCTGGAAGAAGGGAGGACATGACCTGTTACTAACATCTCAGCTGTGCCCCTACCTGGAATAAGGGAGGACATGGCCTGTTACTAACATCTCAGCTGTGCCTCTACCTGGAAGAAGGGAGGACATGGCCTGTTACTAACATCTCAGCTGTGCCTCTACCTGGAAGAAGGGAGGACATGGCCTGTTACTAATCTCTCAGCTGTGCCCCTACCTGGAAGAAGGGAGGACATGGCCTGTTACTAACATCTCAGCTGTGCCTCTACCTGGAAGAAGGGAGGACATGACCTGTTACTAACATCTCAGCTGTGCCCCTACCTGGAATAAGGGAGGACATGGCCTGTTACTAACATCTCAGCTGTGCCTCTACCTGGAAGAAGGGAGGACATGGCCTGTTATTATTCTCTCAGCTGTGCCTCTACCTGGAAGAAGGGAGGACATGGCCTGTTACTAATCTCTCAGCTGTGCCTCTACCTGGAAGAAGGGAGGACATGGCCTGTTACTAACATCTCAGCTGTGACTATACCTGGAAGAAGGGAGAACATGGTCTGTTACTAACATCTCAGCTGTGCCTCTACCTGGAAGAAGGGAGGACATGGCCTGTTACTAACATCTCAGCTGTGCCTCTACCTGGAAGGAGGAGAACATGGCCTGTTACTAACATCTTAGCTGTGCCTCTACCTGGAAGAAGGGAGGACATGGCCTGTTACTAATCTCTCAGCTGTGGCCCTACCTGGAAGAAGGGAGGACATGGCCTGTTACTAATCTCTCAGCTGTGCCTCTACCTGGAAGAAGGGAGGACATGGCCTGTTACTAACATCTCAGCTGTGCCCCTACCTGGAAGAAGGGAGGACATGGCCTGTTACTAATCTCTCAGCTGTGCCTCTACCTGGAAGAAGGGAGGACATGGCCTGTTATTAACATCTCAGCTGTGCCTGTACCTGGAAGAAGGGAGGACATGGCCTGTTACTAACATCTCAGCTGTGACTATACCTGGAAGAAGGGAGAACATGGTCTGTTACTAACATCTCAGCTGTGCCTCTACCTGGAAGAAGGGAGGACATGGCCTGTTACTAACATCTCAGCTGTGCCTCTACCTGGAAGGAGGAGAACATGGCCTGTTACTAACATCTCAGCTGTGCCCCTACCTGGAAGAAGGGAGGACATGGCCTGTTACTAATCTCTCAGCTGTGCCTCTACCTGGAAGAAGGAAGGACATGGCCTGTTACTAATCTCTCAGCTCTGCCTCTACCTGGAAGAAGGGAGGACATGGCCTGTTACTAATCTCTCAGCTGTGCCTCTACCTGGAAGAAGGGAGGACATGGCCTGTTACTAATCTCTCAGCTGTGCCTCTACCTGGAAGAAGGGAGGACATGGCCTGTTACTAACATCTCAGCTGTGCCTCTACCTGGAAGAAGGGAGGACATGGTCTGTTACTAACATCTCAGCTCTGCCTCTACCTGGAAGAAGGGAGGACATGGCCTGTTACTAACATCTCAGCTGTGCCTCTACCTGGAAGAAGGGAGGACATGGCCTGTTACTAACATCTCAGCTGTGCCTCTACCTGGAAGGAAGAGAACATGGCCTGTTACTAACATCTCAGCTGTGCCCCTACCTGGAAGAAGGGAGGACATGGACTGTTACTAACATCTCAGCTGTGCCTCTACCTGGAAGAAGGGAGGACATGGCCTGTTACTAATCTCTCAGCTCTGCCTCTACCTGGAAGAAGGGAGGACATGGCCTGTTACTAATCTCTCAGCTGTGCCTCTACCTGGAAGAAGGGAGGACATGGCCTGTTACTAATCTCTCAGCTGTGCCCCTACCTGGAAGAAGGGAGGACATGGCCTGTTACTAATCTCTCAGCTGTGCCTCTACCTGGAAGAAGGGAGGACATGGCCTGTTACTAATCTCTCAGCTCTGCCTCTACCTGGAAGAAGGGAGGACATGGCCAGTTACTAACATCTCAGCTGTGCCTCTACCTGGAAGAGGGAGGACATGGCCTGTTACTAACATCTCAGCTGTGCCTCTACCTGGAAGAAGGGAGGACATGGCCTGTTACTAACATCTCAGCTGTGCCTCTACCTGGAAGAAGGGAGGACATGGCCTTTTACTAATCTCTCAGCTGTGCCTCTACCTGGAAGAAGGGAGGACATGGCCTGTTACTAACATCTCAGCTGTGCCTCTACCTGGAAGAAGGGAGGACATGGCCTGTTACTAATCTCTCAGCTCTGCCTCTACCTGGAAGAAGGGAGGACGTGGCCTGTTACTAACATCTCAGCTCTGCCTCTACCTGGAAGAAGGGAGAACGTGGCCTGTTACTAATCTCTCAGCTGTGCCTCTACCTGGAAGAAGGGAGGACATGGCCTGTTACTAACATCTCAGCTGTGCCTCTACCTGGAAGAAGGGAGGACATGACCTGTTACTAACATCTCAGCTGTGCCCCTACCTGGAATAAGGGAGGACATGGCCTGTTACTAACATCTCAGCTGTGCCTCTACCTGGAAGAAGGGAGGACATGGCCTGTTACTAACATCTCAGCTGTGCCTCTACCTGGAAGAAGGGAGGACATGGCCTGTTACTAATCTCTCAGCTGTGCCTCTACCTGGAAGAAGGGAGGACATGGACTGTTACTAACATCTCAGCTGTGCCTCTACCTGTAAGAAGGGAGGACATGGCCTGTTACTAACATCTCAGCTGTGCCTCTACCTGGAAGAAGGGAGGACATGGCCTGTTACTAACATCTCAGCTGTGCCTCTACCTGGAAGAAGGGAGGACATGGCCTGTTACTAATCTCTCAGCTGTGCCCCCTACCTGGAAGAAGGGAGGACATGGCCTGTTACTAATCTCTCAGCTGTGCCTCTACCTGGAAGAAGGGAGGACATGGCCTGTTACTAACATCTCAGCTGTGCCTCTACCTGGAAGAAGGGAGGACATGGCCTGTTACTAACATCTCAGCTGTGCGCCTACCTGGAAGAAGGGAGGACGTGGCCTGTTACTAATCTCTCAGCTGTGCCTCTACCTGGAAGAAGGGAGGACATGGCCTGTTACTAACATCTCAGCTCTGCCTCTACCTGGAAGAAGGGAGGACATGGCCTGTTACTAATCTCTCAGCTGTGCCTCTACCTGGAAGGAGGAGAACATGGCCTGTTACTAATCTCTCAGCTGTGCCCCTACCTGGAAGAAGGGAGGACATGGCCTGTTACTAATCTCTCAGCTGTGCCTCTACCTGGAAGAAGGGAGGACATGGCCTGTTACTAACATCTCAGCTCTGCCTCTACCTGGAAGAAGGGAGGACATGGCCTGTTACTAATCTCTCAGCTGTGCCTCTACCTGGAAGGAGGAGAACATGGCCTGTTACTAATCTCTCAGCTGTGCCCCTACCTGGAAGAAGGGAGGACATGGTCTGTTACTAACATCTCAGCTGTGCCTCTACTTGGAAGAAGGGAGGACATGGCCTGTTACTAACATCTCAGCTGTGCCTCTACCTGGAAGAAGGGAGGACATGGCCTGTTACTAACATCTCAGCTGTGCCTCTACCTGGAAGAAGGGAGGACATGGCCTGTTACTAACATCTCAGCTGTGCCTCTACCTGGAAGAAGGGAGGACATGGCCTGTTACTAATCTCTCAGCTGTGCCCCCTACCTGGAAGAAGGGAGGACATGGCCTGTTACTAATCTCTCAGCTGTGCCTCTACCTGGAAGAAGGGAGGACATGGCCTGTTACTAACATCTCAGCCGTGCCTCTACCTGGAAGAAGGGAGGACATGGCCTGTTACTAACATCTCAGCTGTGCGCCTACCTGGAAGAAGGGAGGACATGGCCTGTTACTAACATCTCAGCTGTGCCCCTACCTGGAAGAAGGGAGGACATGGCCTGTTACTAACATCTCAGCTGTGCCTCTACCTGGAAGAAGGGAGGACATGGCCTGTTACTAACATCTCAGCTCTGCCTCTACCTGGAAGTCTGGAGACCCCTATAAGGATGAATTGTGCAGTGTGTAGGACCCCTCCCCCCCATCATACAGACACGCCAGGTTCTCAGAATGTCACTTTATTCCAATGATAACAAAGAAGATGATGTCACAAGGTTTCTCCTAATGATGTCACAAGGTTTCTCCTGATGACGTCACAAGGTTTCTCCTGATGATGTCACAAGGTTTCTCCTGATGATGTCACAAGGTTTATCCTGATGATGTCACAAGGTTTCTCCTGATGATGTCACAAGGTTTCTCCTGATGATGTCACAAGGTTTATCCTGATGATGTCACAAGGTTTCTCCTGATGATGTCACAAGGTTTCTCCTGATGATGTCACAAAGTTTCTCCTGATGATGTCACAAGGTTTCTCCTGATGATGTCACAAGGTTTCTCCTGATGATGTCATACATAATAAACATGTCCTCTGGATCTTCCATGGGAAGAAATGATAGAAAACTTCCAGTTCAGGCTGTTGGGAGTTGTAGATGTGCTGTGATCAGAGTCAGCAGACGTCCTGCCCTGTCAGTGCAGACCCAAGAACAATGCAGATATTGTAATTCCTATGAGGGCGCCACCTTCTGGGTAAAACACGGCCCGTGTACAAGGGGGGCCCCAAACCCTGGACTGCCACAAAGGGGGGCTCCTGACCACTATAAAGGGTGACTTCTGATTGGTTGTAAGGTGGTACTCGTGATCACTGTAGGGGGACTGGTGACTAGTGTAGGGGGGACATCTGCCCAGTGTAGGGGGTCATCTGTCCAGTGTAGGGGGGACATCTGCCCAGTGTAGGGGGACATCTGCCCGGTGTAGGGGGGACATCTGCCCGGTGTAGGGGGGACATCTGCCCAGTGTAGGGGGTCATCTGTCCAGTGTAGGGGGGACATCTGCCCAGTGTAGGGGGACATCTGCCCAGTGTAGGGGGGTCATCTGTCCAGTGTAGGGGGGACATCTGCCCGGTGTAGGGGGGACATCTGCCCAGTGTAGGGGGGGACATCTGCACAGTGTAGGGGGGGTCATGTGCTCGGTGTAGGGGGGGTCATGTGCTCGGTGTGGGGGGGGGGTCATCTGCCCGGTGAAGGGGGGGACATCTGCACAGTGTAGGGGGGGTCATGTGCTCAGTGTAGGGGGGGTCATCTGCCCGGTGTAGGGGGGACATCTGCCAGGTGTAGGGGGGACATCTGCTCGGTGTAGGGGGGACATCTGCACAGTGTAGGGGGGTCATGTGCTCGGTGTAGGGGGGGTCATCTGCCCGGTGAAGGGGGGACATCTGCTCGGTGTAGGGGGGACATCTGCTCGGTGTAGGGGGGACATCTGCACAGTGTAGGGGGGGACATCTGCCTGGTGTAGAGGGGTCATCTGCCCGGTGTAGGGGGGACATCTGCCCGGTGTAGGGGGGTCATCTGCCCAGTGTAGGGGAGTCATTTGCCCAGTGTAGGGGGGACATCTGCTTGGTGTAGGGGGGGACATCTGCCCAGTGTAGGGGGGACATCTGCCCGGTGTAGGGGGGTCATCTGCCCAGTGTAGGGGAGTCATCTGCCCGGGGTAAGGGGGTCATCTGCCCGGTGTAGGGGGGTCATCTGCCCAGTGTAGGGGAGTCATCTGCCCGGGGTAGGGGGGTCATCTGCCCGGTGTAGGGGAGTCATCTGCCCGGTGTAGGGGGGTCATCTGCCCGGTGTAGGGGGGTCATCTGCCCAGTGTAGGGGAGTCATCTGCCCGGGGTAGGGGAGTCATCTGCCCGGTGTAGGGGGGTCATCTGCCCAGTGTAGGGGAGTCATCTGCCCGGGGTAGGGGGGTCATCTGCCCGGTGAAGGGGAGTCATCTGCCCGGTGTAGGAGGGTCATCTGCCTGGTGTAGGAGGGTCATCTGCCCAGTGTAGGGGGGACATCTGCCCGGTGTAGGGGAGTCATCTGCCCGGTGTAGCGGGGTCATCTGCCCGGTGTAGGAGGGTCATCTGCCCGGTGTAGGGGGGACATCTGCCCAGTGTAGGGGAGTCATCTGCCCGGTGTAGGAGGGTCATCTGCCCGGTGTAGGGGGGTCATCTGCCCGGTGTAGGGGGGGGTCATCTGCCCAGTGTAGGGGAGTCATTTGCCCGGTGTAGGGGGGTCATCTGCCCGGTGTAGGGGGGTCATCTGCCCGGTGTAGGACGGTCATCTGCCCGGTGTAGGACGGTCATCTGCCCGGTGTAGGGGGGACATCTGCCCGGTGAAGGGGAGTCATCTGCCCGGTGTAGGGGGGTCATCTGCCCGGTGTAGGGGGGTCATCTGCCCGGTGTAGGGGGGTCATCTGCCCAGTGTAGGGGAGTCATTTGCCCGGTGTAGGGGGGGTCATCTGCCCGGTGTAGGGGGGTCATCTGCCCGGGGTAGGGGGATCATGTGCTTGGTGTAGGGGGGGTCATCTGCCCGGTGTAGGGGGGGTCATCTGCCCAGTGTAGGGGAGTCATCTGCCCAGTGTAGGGGGGTCATCTGCCCGGTGTAGGGGAGTCATCTGCCCGGTGTAGGGGAGTCATCTGCCCAGTGTAGGGGAGTCATCTGCCCGGTGTAGCGGGGTCATCTGCCCGGTGTAGGAGGGTCATCTGCCCGGTGTAGGGGGACATCTGCCCGGTGAAGGGGAGTCATCTGCCCGGTGTAGGGGGGTCATCTGCCCGGTGTAGGGGGGTCATCTGCCCGGTGTAGGGGGGGGTCATCTGCCCGGTGTAGGGGGGTCATCTGCCCGGTGTAGGGGAGTCATCTGCCCGATGTAGGGGAGTCATCTGCCCGATGTAGGGGGTCATGTGCCTGGTGTAGGGGGGGTCATGTGCCCGGTGTAGGGGGGGTCATGTGCCCGGTGTAGAGGGGTCATGTGCCCGGTGTAGAGGGGTCATGTGCCCGGTGTAGAGGGGTCATGTGCTCGGTGTAGGGGGACATCTGCCCGGTGTAGGGGGGGTCATTTGCCCGGTGTAGGGGGGGTCATTTGCCCAGTGTAGGGGGGTCATCTGCCCGGTGTAGGGGGCTCTATCTACTATGCAGCATTTAGGAAGGAGGGACTGTGTCTGCTGGGGGGGGGGGCAGGTCAGTTCTAAGGGGTGAGAGCCATAGCTGTGCCCAGACTTGGGGTATCTCAGTTAAGGGGCCCCCACTAAGCGGCTGGTTTTAAAGTGGAATGTTTTATATGGTGGAGGAGTGGGGGTGACGCATCTATTGGCAGCCATGTTTGTGGACCCCCCAATACTCAGACAGCCGGATAATAGAATTTGGGGTACCCGGCGCTGCCGGCAACCAGGAAAAGTCTCCAATTTTCACTCCAGATTGGTGAATTGATATCCACGGACTCCGGATTGATATCCACGGATGACTCCGGATTGATATCCATGGACTCCGGATTGATATCCACGGACTCCGGATCGATATCCACGGATGACTCCGGATCGATATCCATGGACTCCGGATTGATATCCACGGACTCCGGATCGATATCCACGGATGACTCCGGATTGATATCCACGGACTCCGGATTGATATCCACGGATGACTCCGGATCGATATCCATGGATGACTCCGGATCGATATCCATGGATGACTCCGGATCGATATCCATGGACTCCGGATCGATATCCACAGATGGCTCCGGATCGATATCCACGGATGACTCCGGATCGATATCCATGGATGACTCCGGATTGATATCCATGGACTCCGGATTGATATCCACGGATGACTCCGGATCGATATCCACGGACTCCGGATCGATCTGGTCTCGGGAAGCAGCAATACTTGTCATTGAGGTAAATGTCATGTTGGGGCCGTTCTGGCACAGTGTGCGCGGCGTGGCACCAACCTGCGGCACACCGCCGTCTCTTAACCCTTTCAGTGCCATCTGGATATGGGGAGCAGCTGACGGCACCGAAGGCGTCCAATCACACACCGGTCTCCAGTCTTTGGTAAGCAGCCAATCACATGGCTGGCTCAGTTCCCATCGCTCAGAGTGGACGCCCTCCGCGGTACATTTGGTGAGTTTGAGTGTCCGTAGTGTGAGACCCGTATTTCCCCCACATTGGGGGTCCCGTCTGAGGAGTTGGGGTGGAACGGGGGGCTGCCGATGACCAGATCTGTGCGTTTCGGATCTCGGCCGCCCGCCGTTCTCCGGTATCAGATGGAAGCTGGAAAATGTTCAAAAATGTCCTTTATATACAGGTATGGGCGGGGCCCGGCCTGGAGGTGTGTCTTGGGGGTGGTCCCTCCCTATATATAAAGGTAGAAAATACCCTGCATGATTGTAATATAGAGGAGGGAATTCCTGCCCCCGCTGGGGCGGGGCTTCAGACATATAGAAAAGTCTCATAAATAATTCATAGAACCTCTGTGTATATAGGACCCCTGTATATAAGACCCCTATATATATATAGAACCTCTGTGTATATAGGACCCCTGTCTATAGGACCTTTGTATATAAGACCCCTATATATATAGAACCTCTGTGTATATAGGACCTCTGTCTATAGGACCTCTGTATATAGGACCCCTGTACATAGGACCTTTATATATATATATATATATATATATATATATATATATATATATATATATATATATATATATATGGGTCTTATTTACAGAGGACCCCTGTGTATAGAACCTCTGTATATAGGGCCCCTGTCTATAGGACCTCTGTATATAGGACCCCTATATATATATATATAACCTCTGTAGATAGGACCTTTGTATATAGGACTCCTGTCTATAGGACCCCTGTATATATATATAGGGCCCCTGTATATAGGACCCCTGTATATATACATAGGGCCCCTGTATATAGGACCCCTGTATATGGGACCCCTGTCTATAGGACCCCTGTATATATATATAGGGCCCATGTATATAGGACCCCTGTATATATACATAGGGCCCCTGTATATAGGACCCCTGTATATGGGGCCCCTGTATATAGGACCCCTGTAAAAAGGAGGACCTCTGATTTGCCCCAGAACAATATTGCACACTTGCCCTTCTATTGCACAATGTGAGCCGCCATCTTCCTGCCATCACAGAATAAAATATAAAAAAGTGCAGTTGGTGATAACATGAAAACAGCGGTCTCCTAGCGGCCATTCTGAAGGGGAGGAGCTCAGCATAGAATGACCCCTCCCCCGGACCCACCCAGAGGTCATACTGAACCCGCGCCTGTCCACTGACATCATATCAGGGTCTTCCGAGAAGTCCATGTCATATTTCATTGGCTGGCACACCCAGCGGGGGAGGGCTCACTGAAGTCCATGTCATATTTCATTGGCTGGCACACCCAGCGGGGGAGGGCTCACTGAAGTCCATGTCATATTTCATTGGCTGGCACACCCAGCGGGGGAGGGCTCACTGAAGTCCATGTCATATTTCATTGGCTGGCACACCTAGCGGGGGAGGGCTCACTGAAGTCCATGTCATATTTCATTGGCTGGCACACCCAGCGGGGGAGGGCTCACTGAAGTCCATGTCATATTTCATTGGCTGGCACACCCAGCGGGGGAGGGCTCACTGAAGTCCATGTCATATTTCATTGGCTGGCACACCCAGCGGGGGAGGGCTCACTGAAGTCCATGTCATATTTCATTGGCTGGCACTGGAATCCATGTGAGATTCTATAGGTTGGCACACCTAGTGGAATGCATTTTCCGGCACACAGGCCCGCGAGGCGTGGCCCCACCCTGTATACATAAAGCACCCTGTATTTCCGAGATATACTATTGCTATATCGAGACCGCGGCACAAAGAGGTCTCTATGTAAACACATCACACGGGACCCGGAACACGATGGCTGCAATGAGATAAGAGAGGAAGGCCGATGGTTGGTCTGGTGACCTCTCAGTCACATGATCTCCGGAGAGGAAACAGGTCCTCTTTGCACATTCAGGTATCGGGCTCATTCAGAGTCTTCATCACAAGTGCATTCTGGGTCCTAATGTGTTGATGAGCTGAGCCCTCATTATCTGGATACTGGTGAGGATCTTCTTCTGGTGTCCTATCAGAGTGATGCCAAGTCTCCGAATGTCCCTGCAGAGAAGACACAACAAGTGTAAGAGACTCGCACCAACCGCCATTCTCATGAGGAGTACTAGAGTCCCCACACCAACCGCCATTGTCATATGAGGAGTACTAGAGTCCCCACACCAACCGCCATTCTCATGAGGATTACTAGAGTCCCCACACCAACGCCATTGTCATATGAGGAGTACTAGAGTCCCCACACCAACCGCCATTCTCATGAGGATTACTAGAGTCCCCACACCAACGCCATTGTCATATGAGGAGTACTAGAGTCCCCACACCAACCGCCATTCTCATGAGGATTACTAGAGTCCCCACACCAACGCCATTGTCATATGAGGAGTACTAGAGTCCCCACACCAACCACCATTCTCATGAGGATTACTAGAGTCCTCACACCAACCGCCATTGTCATATGAGGAGTACTAGAGTCCCCACACCAACCGCCATTCTCATGAGGATTACTAGAGTCCCCACACCAACCGCCATTGTCATGAGGAGTACTAGAGTCCTCACACCAACCGCCATTGTCATGAGGAGTACTAGAGTCCTCACACCAACCGCCATTGTCATGAGGAGTACTAGAGTCCTCACACCAACCGCCATTGTCATATGAGGAGTACTAGAGTCCCCACACCAACCGCCATTCTCATGAGGATTACTAGAGTCCCCACACCAACCGCCATTGTCATATGAGGAGTACTAGAGTCCCCACACCAACCGCCATTGTCATATGAGGAGTACTAGAGTCCTCACACCAACCGCCATTGTCATGAGGAGTACTAGAGTCCTTACACCAACCGCCATTCTCATGAGGAGTACTAGAGTCCTCGCACCAACCGCCATTGTCATGAGGAGTACTAGAGTCCCCACACCAACCGCCATTGTCATATGAGGAGTACTAGAGTCCCCACACCAACCGCCATTCTCATGAGGATTACTAGAGTCCCCACACCAACCGCCATTGTCATATGAGGAGTACTAGAGTCCTCACACCAACCGCCATTGTCATGAGGAGTACTAGAGAGCTCACACCAACCGCCATTCTCATGAGGAGTACTAGAGTCCCCACACCAACCGCCATTGTCATATGAGGAGTACTAGAGTCCCCACACCAACCGCCATTCTCATGAGGAGTACTAGAGTCCCCACACCAACCGCCATTGTCATATGAGGAGTACTAGAGTCCTCACACCAACCACCATTGTCATGAGGAGTACTAGAGAGCTCACACCAACCGCCATTCTCATGAGGAGTACTAGAGTCCTCGCACCAACCGCCATTGTCATGAGGAGTACTAGAGTCCTCACACCAACCGCCATTCTCATGAGGAGTACTAGAGTCCTCGCACCAACCACCATTGTCATGAGGAGTAATAGAGTCCTCACACCAACCGCCATTGTCATGAGGAGTACTAGAGTCCTCACACCAACCGCCATTGTCATGAGGAGTACTAGAGTCCCCACACCAACCGCCATTGTCATATAAGGAGTACTAGAGTCTCCGCACCAACCGCCATTGTCATATGAGGAGTACTAGAGTCCCCACACCAACCACCATTGTCATATGAGGAGTACTAGAGTCTCCGCACCAACCGCCATTGTCATATGAGGAGTACTAGAGTCTCCGCACCAACCGCCATTGTCATATGAGGAGTACTAGAGTCTCCGCACCAACCGCCATTGTCATATGAGGAGTACTAGAGTCTCCGCACCAACCACCATTGTCATATGAGGACTACTAGAGTCCCCACACCAACCGCCATTGTCATATGAGGAGTACTAGAGTACCTGCATCAACCGCAATTCTCATGAGGAGTACTAGAGTCTCTGCACCAACCGCCATTGTCATATGAGGAGTACTAGAGTCCCCACACCAACCGCCATTGTCATATGAGGAGTACTAGAGTCTCCGCACCAACCGTCATTGTCATATGAGGAGTACTAGAGTCTCCGCACCAACCGCCATTGTCATATGAGGAGTACTAGAGTCTCCGCACCAACCGCCATTGTCATATGAGGAGTACTAGAGTCTCCGCACCAACCGCCATTGTCATATGAGGAGTACTAGAGTCTCCGCACAAACCGCCATTGTCATATGAGGACTACTAGAGTACCTGCATCAACCGCCATTCTCATGAGGAGTACTAGAGTCTCTGCACCAACCGCCATTGTCATATGAGGAGTACTAGAGTCCCCACACCAACCGCCATTGTCATATGAGGAGTACTAGAGTCACTGCACCAACCGCCATTGTCATATGAGGAGTACTAGAGTCTCCGCACCAACCGCCATTGTCATATGAGGAGTACTAGAGTCACTGCACCAACCGCCATTGTCATATGAGGAGTACTAGAGTCTCCGCACCAACCGCCATTGTCATATGAGGAGTACTAGAGTCCCCACACCAACCGCCATTGTCATATGAGGAGTACTAGAGTCACTGCACCAACCGCCATTGTCATATGAGGAGTACTAGAGTCTCCGCACCAACCGCCATTGTCATATGAGGAGTACTAGAGTCTCCGCACCAACCGCCATTGTCATATGAGGAGTACTAGAGTCTCCGCACCAACCGCCATTGTCATATGAGGAGTACTAGAGTCACTGCACCAACCGCCATTGTCATATGAGGAGTACTAGAGTCTCCGCACCAACCGCCATTGTCATATGAGGAGTACTAGAGTCTCCGCACCAACCGCCATTGTCATATGAGGAGTACTAGAGTCTCCGCACCAACCGCCATTGTCATATGAGGACTACTAGAGTCTCCGCACCAACTGCCATTGTCATATGAGGAGTACTAGAGTCACTGCACCAACCGCCATTGTCCAATGAGGAGTACTAGAGTCCTCACAGTAACTGCTATTGTCATAAGGAGTACTTTTCCTTCCCCCAACATTCCAGAGAGAGTGTCAGTCAGCAGCCCCCTGGCTCAGGCAGGTGTCAGGACAGCCCCACAAACCCCCCCCCCCAAGAGGTAAGGCTGCACTAATCTGCTCTGGGGGAGGGGGGAATACAGCTGAGTAACAGAACACACAGTGCCCCTGAGAGGTACTTCTGCATAATGACAGCTTACGAATGGACATTAAGGCCCGGATTCAGGTAACACTTACGCCAACGTATCTTTATATACGCCGCGTAAGTGCACAGATGCGCCGTCGTATTTATGCGCCGGATTCTTAATGCTAGATACACCTGAAATGTGGCTCCATCCGACCGATATTTACGCTGGCTGCAAGGGGCGCTCCCATTGATTTACGCGTTGAATATGTAAATGACCGAGATACGCCGATTCACGAACGTACTTACGCCCGTCGCAGTAATCTATGCCGTTTAGGTAAGGCGTACGTCCGGCGTAAAGTTATTCCACCTATAGGAGGCGCATCCCATGCAAAGGTATGGACCAGGGAACAGCCGTCGTATTTTACGTCGTTTACGCAAGTCGTACGTGAATGGGACTAAGCGTAGGTTACGTTCACGTCGTAGGCATTGAGCCGTCGTATCTTAGGGGAGTATCTTCGACATGATTCTGAGCATGAGATGCGCTACGCCAGCAGAAAGATGCGCCGCTCTACGAGAATCCGGGCCTAAGATTCTAATCATTTCCAGATGGTTGTTCTTCAGGTTTAGGAAATGGGCTGAACTGCCATTTGTTCATTCACACCTGATGAGATTGGGGTAATTAAGCAGTGGGAGTGGCCTGTTCTGGGGAAGGTGGGGCTCCCCTCAATATGCCGCCCTATGCAGGTGACAAGTACACATTACAAGGTCCCCTATGATAGGCTGAATTGTATTCTGTGTCTTCTGCCAATGAAGGTGATCGGACTCACTCTATATTCATCCGCATGACCATCCCCAGGGTGCGGTAACCGCCCATCACGAAATTCTGCTTGTACTGGCCCATCTTAATGGAGTCCAGCCAGTCATTCACCGTGGCACAACTGGCAAAATCGAAGAGTCCCCGGTCCAGCCGCGGGTGGGTGAATCTAAGAGACAACAGAGAATGAGATCAGTGGAGGGGGAGGAGCAGGGGCCACAGGGTGAATTATGGACCTTTATGAGATCGTTTGTCTATAATCACATTATATAACCGAGACTCCTCCCTTCTTCTCCGAATATCATCTATAAACATCTCACCTCGCCCTCCATACACAGGGGAGCTCTTCTAGTCCTGAGAACCAGATTAGTTACCTAACAATGATGGAACTTTCCCTCTGCTGGAACCCACAATGAGAGGCAATGGAGCAGAGCCAGGAAACCAGCCGGGTACCTCCTGTCATTCGAGAGAATTTCTGGAACTTCAAAATAGTAGACCCCCCATTCCCGGGGTTACCTGAGGTCAGTCTTCTTTTGCATCTAATTCCCGGGGTCACATGGGATCAGTCTTCTTTGGGATCTTATTCCTGGGGTTACCTGAGGTCAGTTTTTTTCTGGATCTTATTCCCGGGGTCACCTGAGGTCAGTCTTCTTCTGGATCTTATTCCTGGGGTTACCTGAGGTCAGTCTTCTTCTGCATCTTATTCCCGGGGTCACATGAGGTCAGTCTTCTTCGGGATCTTATTCCTGGGGTTACCTGAGGTCAGTCTTCTTCTGCATCTAATTCCCGGGGTCACATGATGACAGTCTTCTTTGGGATCTTATTCCTGGGGTTACCTGAGGTCGGTTTTCTTCTGGATCTTATTCCTGGGGTTACCTGAGGTCAGTCTTCTTCTGGATCTTATTCCTGGGGTCACATGAGGTCAGTCTTCTTTGGGATCTTATTCCTGGGGTTATCTGAGGTCGGTTTTCTTCTAGATCTTATTCCTGGGGTTACCTGAGGTCAGTCTTCTTCTGGATCTTATTCCCGGGGTCACATGAGGTCAGTCTTCTTTGGGATCTTATTCCTGGTGTTACCTGAGGTCAGTCTTCTTCTGGATCTTATTCCTGGGGTCACATGAGGTCAGTCTTCTTCTGGATCTTATTCCTGGGGTTACCTGAGGTCAGTCTTCTTCTGCATCTAATTCCCGGGATCACATGAGGTCAGTCTTCTTTGGGATCTTATTCCTGGGGTTACCTGAGGTCGTTTTTTTCTGGATCTTATTCCTGGGGTCACATGGGGTCAGTCTTCTTTGGGATCTTATTCCTGGGGTTACCTGAGGTCAGTTTTCTTATGGATCCTATTCCTGGGGTTACCTGAGGTCAGTCTTCTTCTGGATCTTATTCCTGGGGTCACGTGAGGTCAGTCTTCTTCAGGATCTTATTTCTGGGGTTACCTGAGGTCAGTCTTCTTCTAGATCTTATTCCTGGGGTCACATGAGGTCAGTCTTCTTTTGGATCTTATTCCGGGGTCACATGGGATCTTCTTCTGGATCTCGTTGTTTTATATGGGTTAGAAATGTTATAAAAGGTTCCCCAATGGTAGCTCAGATGAGATTTGATCTTCTGGAACTTTTTTGTGACTTTGAAGATTAGATCTCAGAACAGATTCGGCACTTGAGTCTGTCGGACTGTGTGATGAATGTGTGAGTGTGGCAGAGGGCTCTGAGAAGATCTGGGATGGGGCACATGTGTTCATTCCTAGTTCTCTGCTGCAACATTAATACCATTCTCATTGGGGGGGGGGGGGGGGGGGTCGCTGTGCTGGGGGACTTAGAAAAGTCATAATGCAGTCACAAATGGTTTTAAAAAAAATGGAGTAATGAATATTGTAGGTGCGGTTCATACCGGTTGACGGTAGCGCTCAGTTTCAAGTGCTCCGGGTTGCGGATGAGTTTGTCCAAAATGCTGACGATCAGGGAAAATCGCGGACGCTCATTGCGGTCTCTTTGCCAACAGTCCAGCATGAGTTGATGTAATGCTGTGGGACAACCCATAGGCGCAGGAAGCCGGTAACCTTCCTCAACCGAATTTATTACCTAAAGCATGAAAGACATTATTAATACTCTTCATCCAGTGCTTCCAGTTAGTAGACACGCCGTGCACTCTGAACACACATTTCTCCTTTTATGTCTGCTGATCATTCATAAGACTTCCCTCCTCCTCCACCAGATCATGGTACGCCCTCCACCTCCATATACAGTATAGTAAGATGGGTCATATGTATGGGCAATGGGAGTATTCATGGTCAATGTGGGTATTTAAGGGCAATGTGGGTATTCATGGGCAATGTGGGTATTTAAGGGCAATGTGGGTATTTAAGGGCAATGTGGGTATTCATAGGCAATGTGGGTATTCATGGGCAATGTGGGTATTCATGGGTAATGTGGGTATTCATGGGCAATGTGGGTATTTAAGGGAAATGGGAGTATTCATGGGCAATGGGAGTATTCATGGTCAATGTGGGTATTCATGGGCAATGTGGGTATTTAAGGGAAATGGGAGTATTCATGGGCAATGGGAGTATTCATGGTCAATGTGGGTATTCATGGGCAATGTGGGTATTCATGGAAAATGTGAGCATTTAGGGCACGGTACAGAATATGCATGTAAATACTTTGCAGCTTATATAGGTTAATTGATTTGATACATCTGATAGATCTAATGGGGCCAGGTGTCTCTGGGGGCGTGTTCTGTTGGGAATGAGTATTAATCATGGCCATGCCCCATTCTCTCAATCCAGCCCACTAGGAGGAGAAATGAAAGTCATAATTATCATCAGTTGGTGGCAGATCGGTCTACTCACATCTCGGTTGGTCATGTTCCAATACGGTCTCTCGCCATACGCTAGGACCTCCCACGTGACAATTCCGTAACTCCACACATCGCTGGCAGAGGAGAATTTACGGTAGGTGATGGCTTCTGGGGCCGTCCAGCGGATGGGAATTTTACCGCCCTGAGAAAACAAAGAGCAGATCATTTTTCTTTTAGTCATCACACTTTTCTTCTGTTCCTGTGAAATTCTCGATATATTAGATAGTATGGCGGATACTCACTGTGGTGGTGTAGGCAGCTTCAGGGTCATCCTCCAAAATCCGAGAGAGGCCAAAGTCAGAGACTTTACATACCAGGTTGCTGTTTACCAGTATGTTGCGAGCGGCCAGATCCCGATGGACAAATCCCAAATCAGAAAGATATTTCATGCCTGAAGAAATTCCCCTCAACACGCCAACCAGCTGAATTATAGTGAACTGACCATCCCGGCTCTGAAACACAAAATACATCCCCAATCTCATTGTGATAGAACCTTTGATCTGAGTGTACCCCAAATCATGTCTTCCCTTCTTCCACATAAGTGTTTATTCTATTGCCATCCTATCCATTGTTCCTGATTGGAATAACTACATACAAGCAGTTACAATTGACCCCACTATGATCTGTGCTAGTCACACTCAATGTTGTATATATGTATATATCGTGTGTTGTCTCATATGCTGTTGTGGACTCTTTGCTGTGATGGTTTGGGTGTGATTGTATTCCATTGTTCTATTGTGGTGGCTGCCTTAACTATTATGGGATGTGTAAGTGTGTTTGCTGTGAGGAAAAAAGGAGGGGGATTCCAACAGCAGCCCCCCTGCAGATAAGACTGTTTACTGATGACAAGTTTGAACACACCCGACCTGTGTGTCCATTGTCATTGGTCAGTTTAACCCACCCTGTTTTCCAAGGGTGGGGGGAGGTGTCTTGAAGTGAGATATCTGTGTAACATGTGCTTGAATAAATTATTCTGCTGGTTTTTACCCTACACTGAAGTACGGCTGGTGACTGGGGGGGGGGGGTTAAAGAGTCTTCCTGGACAGAGGAAACATTGATGGCAGACATAGTCGTGGGTTTGTCACAATCTCGATTCTATGCATTCCATGGTTCAGAGACTTGCAGGTGGAACCTCCAGAAGCTCTCCATAGTGGAGCTTCTAGGAGTCCTCCTAGGTGGGGCTTCCAGGAGTCCTCCTAGGTGGGGCTTCCAGGAGTCCTCCTAGGTGGGGCTTCCAGGAGTCCTCCTAGGTGGGGCTTCCAGAGGTCCTCCTAGGTGGGATTGCTTGACAGACACCGTTGGAGATCTTCTGCACAGGTTTATCATCTCAATGAAGCTTATTTTGAGTTCTTACCCTGAGAAATGTATCCAGGGAGCCATTTTCCATATACTCTGTCACAATCATTGTTAACTTACCTGCAAACACAGAAGAAGAAAAGACATATAGCAATAAACAGCACCTGACTCTGACCCCACTAGGTCCATATTGGATGAAACATGTGGGACTGTTTTTAGGAACTTACTTCGGGTCACTACACCTTCAAGATGAATGACATTGGGGTGATCAAACTGAGCCATGATGCTGGCTTCACTCAGGAAGTCTCTTCGCTGCTTCTCACTGTAACCAACTTTTAATGTCTTGATGGCCACTGGGATTTCCCGTTTTCCGGGAAGTTTCAGACGACCGTAACAGACCTCTCCAAACTCCCCTAGAGACAGGAGTGAGAACAAGATGGAAGAAGTTGTGACTCCTAACCCCCCTATATGTGAAAAATGGTGGACATTGGAGTTTGGTCCTCAATGAACAGGACTGGGAAAGGTTATAGAAATATGGGTTTGGGTTTTTGTAGGTGACTTTCTTGGTATACCTGTATAGCATACAGAGTAACCCAGATCAGTGAGAAGTCAGACTTACCAGAACCAATTATCTTCTCAATTTTAATTCTGGAGGCCTCGATCTCCCGAGCAAACTCACGGACAGCCTGACAGGGGTCCTCATAGGTGTGGGGGTCCACATAGAGTTTGGGTTCAGTAAAGGTTACTGTTGAACAAACACACGAGAAAGAAGACTGAGCACCTGACCCTCTACTGCCCCATATTGGAAAGGATTTGTCCTCCACTCACACTGTCCATTCTGATAGTGCATCTTCTCCTCATCAGAGTCCTGGAAGGCCTTGCTGTACCCACAATGCCTAAGGACAGACATATGGAGGACATGTGTTAGGACATTGTGGACAGGTAACACGGGGAGATGAATTCCGCCACTTACCGCTTTTTGCAGATTAGAAAAGTCAGGAGAATAACCAGCCCCGTTATTAGCGTCAGACAGATCCAGACAATGGTCATCGTGTCGTATCGCAGGGCCGCTGCCGTAAAAACACAAAACAGATGGCATCATGGAGCTGAATACTGCCAAAATGTGAGACAGGAATATGTCTGTTCTATGGAAGGTCACCTATAGTTGGTTTCTCATGGGAGGTCTTTGGACATTACAGAGAGTCCAGATTTACTGAGCGGTTAGTGCCATGCTTTCGCCGACATATGACATGAACACTCTGACATAGTAAATATTGTATGTGTAGACAGATGTACATAACAACTCATGGTATTCCATCAGATACACATTCCACTATCTCAGGAGGTCAGTGCTATGTGTGGGATATTGGGGGATAAGAAACAAACCATCATTATAAGAACACAGGGGTCAGGGTCTCAGCTGTCCTTCAAGACTTACTTGCTTTACTCGTCTGAATCTCTACAGTTTGGCTAAACTTGCCACAGCCGGCTGAGGTTCGGGCCCTGACCTGGAAGACATAGCGGGTGGATGGTTTGAGGCTGGTCACTACAGCCTTGGTTTCCTTGGCCTTCAGGGTGGAATAACTCTGCATCTCCTTGTCCTGGAGGCCGAGAAGAGCACAAAGCAATCAAGAAACAAAAAGCCATTGGTGCCACCAACATCACATGACAATGAGGAAAATGACATCAGTCAGCCTGTCAGTCCAGGACTACAGGACCAGAATTTCCTAATACTGAGAAGTCCATTCCACATAGTAAAGTATGGCCCGGAGCGAGAGAGAATAAAAGGAAAGATAGTGCAGGGCCGGTAATCTGACGATCTGGTTCCGGCTAACGAGCTGGTTCCTGTAAGAACTGCGCAGGCGCAAACCTTTGCCGACGGAAATCATCCGAACCTCGGCCGGAATCCATGGCGGACGTGGAATTTGGAGGGAAAGTGGCCAGTGGGCCTTACGTCCTCGCTTCGCTCGGCCTTCTGGCTCTTTTTTTAACATCCTCAATCCACAGGGATGTTAAAGAATGAGCCTGGATGCCGGCCGAGGTTCGGAGATTCGTCGGCAAGGATTGCGCCCTGCGCAGTCCTTACAGGAACCAGCTTGTTAGGGAACCTTAACGACAAGTCACCGGCATAACAGTGTGAGAAGGGGAAGCAACTATGGGGTTAAGGATTGTAGGTGGAGAATGGAGGAGAGGTGGATTGGTTGGAAGCAACAGGATGAGGAGGGGTTGTGGTAGTTAGTTAAGGGATAGGTGGGGTTCTCCTGGACAGCAGAGAAGGGACTGGTGACAAGCAGGCAGTTTCCTGCCCACCCTCCCTGTGTTTTGTTTGGTTGGTTTTTTTTCATCTCTTTTTGTTGTGGAAATTTGAAGATGTATTTAATTATGTATTGTCATAATGGCACCCAGTCTTAGTACATCCGCAACCCGCTCTACAGAGCTGACTGGGGCAGTCTGAGACTGGTTGAGATACACTTTCTGATTTGGAGAAGGGTGTTTGTGGAGTGGGGGTATCGACCGGCGAAAGGGTCCCTGTGTCATGCACAGATATTCGCCTTGTGCGATGCGTCCGCTCTACGGGCACACTATCGGTTTATAGCGGATGTGTGCTTTTGTTCTCTCTGTGTCTGATCAACATAAATGTGGTGGCATGAGCATACAGCTGTTATATAGGCTCCCCTCATCAGGAACTGTGTTCATTGGTTATAGTATTATTGCTGTATCGTATCGTTATTGTGGTGTTGTTGTATTATATTGCATTCATGTATTATATGTATCTAATTATCCCTGTTAGAAGGGTTATCATGTATTATCACATGCTGTATTGTCAAATCCGTATATGGGCATCTGCTGGGTGGAGCTGACACCCTGTGAGCTCACTTCCTATGGAGGAGGTCACATGTTGTGACATCACTTCCTGCTGGGTTTTTAATAAAACTGCCTGTGAGGGCGTCGGCAAGGCAGTCTGGTGAGGATGTAAAACAAGCATGGTGTGATGGTCTCTTGACTTGAATGAATGGGCAGAGAATGTATTGTGAGTGAACTTATTGGGGTAGATTCATAAAGAAGTAACGCTGGCGTATCTACTGATACGCCGCGTAACTTCTAGGATGCTCTGGCGTATCTTTTTTCTGTATTCAGAAAACAAGATACGCTGGAATTTGGCTAAGATCCGACTGGCGTAAGTCTCTTACGCCATTGTATCTTAGTTGCATATTTACGCTGGCCGCTAGGTGGTGCTTCCGTCGATTTACACAAGGAATATGCAAATTAGGTAGATACGCCGATTCAGAAACGTACGTCCGCCCGGCGCATTTTTTTACATCGTTTACGTTAGGCTTTTTCCGGCGTAAAGTTACCCCTGCTATATGAGGCGTATCCTATGTTAAGTATGGACGTCGGGCCAGCGTCGAATTTTCCGTCGATTACGTTGTTTGCGTAAGTCGTTCACGAATAGGGCTGTGCATAATTTATGTTCACGTCGAAAGCATTGGCTTTTTGCGGGTTAATTTGGAGCATGTGCACTGGGTTACGTTCACGGACGGCGCATGCGTCCTTAGTCAAAAACGTCATTTACGTGGGGTCATGTTTTATTTACATAAACCACGCCCACCTCTTCACAATTTGAATTAGGCACGCTTACGCCAGCAGATTTAGGCTACGCAGGTTCTTGGTGAATACAGAACCTGCCTCACTAAGTTACGGTGGCGTAGTGTATCTGAGATACGCTACGCCCGCACAAAGTTACGGCGGGCTATCTGAATCTAGCCCATTTCGTTTAAAGATGGCTTATTTCACTAAGACGAAATGTGTGCGATTAGCACAGGACAAAATGGCTGTGTGCTCTGCATACAGCCAATTTTGCCATGACACTTTGCAGGTGCAGTATGAGCAAAGGACGTCATGGCAGCTGATGGTGTGGTGGTGGTCGGTCTTTTGATGGTGGAAGAAAATACGGTTGAAGTGGAAGTGTAGGGGGCTCATCAGTGGTATGTGCCCCATTGGTGTATTCCAGTTACTAAGGTTAGCTGGAATACGGTAATGGTTGCACGGCAGGGGTGGGTTGTTTCGGTGTGTCACGGCTAAAGGCCTGGTATGGTAAAAGGTCCCGCAGTGTTACAAGTGAAACAAGTCGGAATTCTGGTGCCGTCAGAAGACCAACAGGCCGATAAGTTGTTTTTGTTAATAAAAAGGCTGCTATGGCCATTTGTACTCCAATTCATGTGTGGTCTCATTATTAGCGAGGGGGGTGGTGAGTACTCATGGTCGGGCACACACAAGGTGGGGTATCTACACTGGTCATGTGTCGTACTTCAAGGCTCGGGATATATTGGTAGAATTTGTTTATAGAGTCGAACACTTTAGTTGGAAATTAAAATTGATGAAAAAATGATCAAACATTGGCAAAAAGATGATTTACCGCTAAAATGGCGAAGACATTAATAATCACCTTTTCAAAGTATTTGATCTCATATTCCAGGATAATTCCATTGGGCTGGTCAGGCTCCTGCCATACAAGCGTAATGGTGTCTGCGAAGTATTTTCTTTACGAATAGCGACTACCTGAGAAGGGGCTGACAGACGTAGAGTGTCATTTCTGCAGGGTTCATCTTTTATATAAACACATGCATTGGTCTGGGGGGCCTCTGATATGGACCAAGTGCGGTCACATGGCTTTCTGGCTCCACCCATACACTATTCTGGGGTTTTTCTGGCTGCCTGTTTTCTAGACGTATATCAGGTATTTACACAGCAGTATATGCAGACTTCACCTAGTCTCCTACCTGCCTGATTGTAGTTATATTCACAGTGGAGAACATCCGTTGCTCCAAGCTGAAGTCAGACACACCATTGACGGCCTCCACCCAGAAGGTATAGTTCATGTGGGCCTGGAGATTGGCTACAATAAGGGAGGTCTTAGCTAGACTCATCTGTTGAGGGGTATAGCGGACTCCTCCACCGCACGGCTCACACTGTCCGGCATCCCAAGCACAGCGGCGGCAAATTACATTGTAGGTGACATCCCTGCGCCCACCTGTATCCCGTGGTGGGTTCCACTCCAGGGTTACCGTTGTGCCATTTACACTTGAGATTAAATTGACTGGAGCAGAGGGAGGACCTAGAAGGATCAGAGGACACAGATTTACTGACCAGAAGACCTGAGCAGGACAGAGGACACAGAGACTGATTAGTGGACCAGAGAGTGATGGAGGACACATAGAGACTGGGAAGAGGATCAGAGAGTAATAGAAGACACAAAGAGACTGAGAAGAGGACCAGAGAGTAGATAAGAGCAAAGAACATGTATGGTAGAGGGTAGTCCCTCTTCCAAATATAGGGATTTTAATGTGAGGTGTCAATTGTGGTAATAGGGTACGCACACCAAACAACGAGGTTTAGAAGTTTAACAAAAAAAGTTTAACATATATATATATATATATATAATAGTCATAAAAACATATACTGTATATTGCATGAAATAGACCACAATAGTTACAAAACAGCGATAAAGTATCATGTGCAGAGTGCCAACTAGTTTCGCACTTTCGTGCTTCGTCAGGCCTTGCAACTTTAGCCTTTTTGGATACAGTGGTCTGTGTGTGACATAAAATATGCCGTTAGTACACATACAGTTGATACATAGTATATCATACATTTAAGTATCAAAAATAGAGAAAACATAATGATTGTGTGCTCACCAATTCTGTAACTGACTGAGTAGTTGCAAGGCCCTGACGAAGCACGAAAGTGCGAAACTAGTTGGCACTCTGCACATGATACTTTATCGCTGTTTTGTAACTATTGTGGTCTATTTCATGCAATATATATGTTTTTATGAACTATGTATATATATATATGTATTAAACTTTTTTTGTTAAACTTCTAAACCTCGTTGTTTGGTGTGCGTACCCTATTACCCCAATTGACACCTCACATTAAAATCCCTATATTTGGAAGAGGGGCTACCGTCTACCATACATGTTCTTTGTTCTTATCTGTTTCTCTTGATGGGATTGTGAGTTCTTGTCTATTGGCTTGGGAAACAATTCTCCCCACCTCCACCTTATTTTCTTTTTTAGGACCAGAGAGTAATAGAAGACACAAAGAGACTGAGAAGAGGACCCGAGAGTGATAGAGGACACATAGAGACTCATTAGTGGACCAGAGAGTGATAGAGGACACATAGAGACTCATTAGTGGACCAGAGAGTGATAGAGGACACATAGAGACTTATTAGTGGACCAGAGAGTGATAGAGGACACATAGAGACTCATTAGTGGACCCAAGAGTGATAGAGGACACATAGAGACTCATTAGTGGACCAGAGAGTAATAGAGTACACAAAGAGACTGAGAAGAGGACCCGAGAGTAATAGAGGACACAAAGAGACTGAGAAGAGGACCCGAGAGTAATAGAGGACACAAAGAGACTGAGAAGAGGACCTGAGAGTAATAGAGGACACATAGAGACTCATTAGTGGACCAGAGAGTAATAGAGGACACAAAGAGACTGAGAAGAGGACCCGAGAGTAATAGAGGACACAAAGAGACTGAGAAGAGGACCCGAGAGTAATAGAGGACACATGATTAGAGGACCAGAGAGAGATAGAAAACACAATAAAGACTAAAATAAGGACTTAAAGAGATTGAGAACACATAAAGATTGAGTTGAAGACCTAAGAAAGATGGAGGACACATAGAGACCAAATGGAAGACCTTAGAAAATTGGAGGGTACCTAGAGACTGTGCAGAGGACCTGGCAGAAAATATGACACACAGAGACTGAATAGGGGACCTGAGTGATGGAGATTGAAGAACACATGGAGACTGGGTTGAATACCTGAGAGGAATTGAGAACACATGGAGACTGATTAGAGGACCTGAGAGTGATCTAGGACACAGAGACTGATTAGAGGACACAGGGGTAATGGAGGACGCATAGAGACTGATTAGAGGACCAGAGGATGATAAGAGGACACATAGAGACTGAATGGAGAACATGAGAACGCCAACTGGGTGGAGGACATGTGAGAGATGACGGGCACACAGAGACTGAGTAAAAAATCTGGGGGGAGAGGAGGACACATACATACTGGACTGAGGACACGAGAAGGATTGTGGGCATACAGTAACTGAGTGGAGGACCTGAGAAGGATTAAAGAAGTATCGATGGAGAAGTGGAGAAAGATGGAGGATACATAGAGACTGAATTTAGGACCTGAGAAGGATGGGGGACACAAAGACTGAAGGGAGGACCGGAGAAGGATGGGGGACACAAAGACTGAAGGGAGGACCTGAGAAGGATGGGGGACACAGACTGAAGGGAGGACCTGAGAAGGATGGGGGACACAGACTGAAGGGAGGACCTGAGAAGGATGGGGGACACAAAGACTGAAGGGAGGATCTGAGAAGGATGGGGGACACAAAGACTGAAGGGAGGAACTGAGAAGGATGGGGGACACAAAGACTGAAGGGAGGACCTGAGAAGGATGGGGGACGCAAAGACTGAAGGGAGGACCTGAGAAGGATGGGTGACACAAAGACTAAAGGGAGGATCTGAGAAGAATGGGGGACACAAAGACTGAATGGAGGACCTGAGAAGGATGGGGGACACAGACTGAAGGGAGGATCTGAGAAGGATGGGGGACACAAAGACTGAAGGGAGGAACTGAGAAGGATGGGGGACACAGACTGAGGGAGGACCTGAGAAGGATGGGGGACACAAAGACTGAAGGGAGGATCTGAGAAGGATGGGGGACACAAAGACTGAAGGGAGGAACTGAGAAGGATGGGGGACACAGACTGAGGGAGGACCTGAGAAGGATGGGGGACACAAAGACTGAAGCGAGGATCTGAGAAGGACGGGGGACACAAAGACTGAAGGGAGGACCTGAGAAGGATGGGGGACACAAAGACTGAAGGGAGGACCTGAGAAGGATGGGGGACACAAAGACTGAAGGGAGGACCTGAGAAGGATGGGGGACACAAAGACTGAAGGGAGGACCTGAGAAGGATGGGGGACACAAAGACTGAAGGGAGGATCTGAGAAGGATGGGGGACACAAAGACTGAAGGGAGGATCTGAGAAGGATGGGGGACACAAAGACTGAAGGGAGGACCTGAGAAGGATGGGGGACGTAAAGACTGAAGGGAGGACCTGAGAAGGATGGGGGACACAAAGACTGAAGGGAGGATCTGAGAAGAATGGGGGACACAAAGACTGAAGGGAGGACCTGAGAAGGATGGGGGACACAGACTGAAGGGAGGATCTGAGAAGGATGGGGGACACAAAGACTGAAGGGAGGAACTGAGAAGGATGGGGGACACAGACTGAGGGAGGACCTGAGAAGGATGGGGGACACAAAGACTGAAGGGAGGACCTGAGAAGGATGGGGGACACAAAGACTGAAGGGAGGACCTGAGAAGGATGGGGGACACAAAGACTGAAGGGAGGACCTGAGAAGGATGGGGGGACACAAAGACTGAAGGGAGGACCTGAGAAGGATGGGGGACACAAAGACTGAAGGGAGGACCTGAGAAGGATGGGGGACACAAAGACTGAAGGGAGGACCTGAGAAGGATGGGGGACACAAAGACTGAAGGGAGGACCTGAGAAGGATGGGGGACACAAAGACTGAAGGGAGGACCTGAGAAGGATGGGGGACACAAAGACTGAAGGGAGGACCTGAGAAGGATGGGGGACACAAAGACTGAAGGGAGGACCTGAGAAGGATGGGGGACACAAAGACTGAAGGGAGGATCTGAGAAGGATGGGGGACACAAAGACTGAAGGGAGGATCTGAGAAGAATGGGGGACACAAAGACTGAAGGGAGGACCTGAGAAGGATGGGGGACACAAAGACTGAAGGGAGGACCTGAGAAGGATGGGGGACACAAAGACTGAAGGGAGGACCTGAGAAGGATGGGGGACACAAAGACTGAAGGGAGGACCTGAGAAGGATGGGGGACACAAAGACTGAAGGGAGGACCTGAGAAGGATGGGGGACACAAGACTGAAGGGAGGACCTGAGAAGGATGGGGGACACAAAGACTGAAGGGAGGACCTGAGAAGGATGGGGGACACAAAGACTGAAGGGAGGACCTGAGAAGGATGGGGGACACAAAGACTGAAGGGAGGATCTGAGAAGGATGGGGGACACAAAGACTGAAGGGAGGATCTGAGAAGAATGGGGGACACAAAGACTGAAGGGAGGACCTGAGAAGGATGGGGGACACAAAGTCTGAAGGGAGGATCTGAGAAGGATGGGGGACACAAAGACTTAAGGGAGGACCTGCGAAGAATATAGCAGGAGTGGGTCAACATATAGTTTTGCACTTCACATTATAATACATAGCTCCACTCACGTGTACAGGCAAGGATGGGAGAGTCACTCATTGCCCGGTAATAGTTGGGGTCACAGTCACAGATCTGGGAAGCCAATGTGTCAGAGTGACTGAAGGGCGGACACCTGGAGCACAGTTGGTCTCCCGGGGAGGCCTTGTAGTAGCCGAGGTCACAGGCTGCAGGAGAGATGGAGGCATCACACACAATCCCAACAGCATCTACTGACACCATTATCAACAAGACAAGATGGCTGATAGAGGACCTGACAAGGCCAGATGTAGGATGGTCTGAGCACTTTATATATATGTGTTCCTCAATTTATTCCTAATCTGCCGTAGATGGAAGGTTGGAGGACAGAGGAGATATCGGGTCATAGATGGAAGGTTGGAGGACAGAGGAGATATCTGTTCATAGATGGAAGGTTGGAGGACAGAGGAGATATCGGGTCATAGATGGAAGGTTGAAGGACAGAGGAGTAATCAGGTCATAGATGGAAGGTTGGAGGACAGGGGAGATATCGGGTCATAGATGGAAAGTTGAAGGACAGAGGAGTAATCAGGTCATAGATGGAAGGTTGGAGGACAGAGGAGATATCGGGTCATAGATGGAAGGTTGGAGGACAGAGGAGATATCGGGTCATAGATGGAAGGTTGGAGGACAGAGGAGATATCAGGTCATAGACGGAAGGTTGGAGGACAGAGGAGATATCGGGTGATAGATGGAAGGTTGAAGGACAGAGGAGATATCAGGTCATAGACGGAAGGTTGGAGGACAGAGGAGATATTGTTCATAGATGGAAGGTTGGAGGACAGAGGAGATATTGTTCATAGACGGAAGGTTGAAGGACAGAGGAGATATCGGATCATAGATGGAAGGTTGGAGGACAGAGGAGATATTGGGTCATAGACGGAAAGGTTGAATGACAGAGGAGATATCGGATCATAGATGGAAGGTTGGAGGACAGAGGAGATATCGGGTCATAGATGGAAAGTTGAAGGACAGAGGAGTAATCAGGTCATAGATGGAAGGTTGGAGGACAGAGGAGATTTCGGGTCATAGATGGAAGGTTGAAGGACAGAGGAGATATCAGGTCATAGACGGAAGGTTGGGGGACAGAGGAGATATCGGGTCATAGATGGAAGGTTGGAGGACAGAGGAGTAATCAGGTCATAGATGGAAGGTTGGAGGACAGGGGAGATATCGGGTCATAGATGGAAAGTTGAAGGACAGAGGAGTAATCAGGTCATAGATGGAAGGTTGGAGGACAGAGGAGATATCGGGTCATAGATGGAAGGTTGAAGGTCAGAGGAGTTATCGAATCATAGATGGAAGGTTGGAGGACAGAGGAGATATTGGGTCATAGATGGAAGGTTGGAGGACAGAGGAGATATCAGGTCATAGACGGAAGGTTGGAGGACAGAGGAGATATCCGGTCAAAGATGAAAGGTTGGAGGACAGAGGAGATATCGGGTCATAGATGGAAGGTTGGAGGACAGAGGAGATATCAGGTGATAAGAAGGGTATACACACTCATCTTTATTAGGTAGAGCTGTTCAATAGCTTGGTAACACAAATTATTAATCAGCCAATCACATGGCAATATACAAAAATATTCGGAAAAAGTCTTGGAGTTTTTAGGTACCACCCAATGAGTATTAAATGTATAAAAGTTTATTAAACATATCAAAAGGAAACATAAAATATATCCATCTTTGAAAAGTCAGTAAAAAACGAATACAAAGTTTATACTGTACAAAGCCGCTGGAAACTTGAAGACGAAGCCCCGAGGTCATCCCATCATTATATCAAAGTCCAGATCTGAGGCCAAGAATCAGCTAGAGATGAAGATCTTCTGGGCTCTACATGTTACGCGCCTCGTGCTTCTTCAAGAGCAAGAAAAAAACTGAGGCCCAGATTCTCGTACGAGTTACGCCGGCGTTTCTCCAGATACACCGTCGTAACTCTGAGTCCGAGCCGTCGTATCTATGCGCCTGATTCTTAGAATCAGTTACGCATAGATTTGTATTAGATCCGACCGGCGTAAGTGTCTTACGCCGTCGTATCTTAACTGCATATTTACGCTGGCCGCTAGGGGCGTGTACGCTGATTTACGCCTAGAAATATGTAAATCAGCTAGATACGCGAATTCACGAACGTACGCCCGGCCGACGCAGTAAATTTACGCCGTTTACGTTAGGCTTTTACCGGCGTATAGTTACCCCTGCTATATGGTGGCGTACGTACAGCGTACCAATGTTAAGTATGGCCGTCGTTCCCGCGACGAAATTTGAAAATTTTGCGTCGTTTGCGTAACTGGTCCGTGAATGGGGCTGGACGTAATTTACGTTCACGTCAAAACCAATACGTCCTTGCGGCGTATTAGGAGCAATGCACACTGGGAGATTTCCACGGACGGCGCATGCGCTGTTCGTTTAAAACGTCAATCACATCGGGTCACAGAAGATTAACATAAAACACGCCCCCCTGTCCCATATTTGAATTAGGTGGGCTTACGCCGGCCGATTTACGCTACGCCGCCGCAACTTACGGAGCAAGTGCTTTGAGAATACAGCACTTGCCCATCTAAGTTGCGGCGGCGTAACGTAAATCGGATACGTTACGCTGCCGCAAAGATACGCGCTCCTACGAGAATCTGGCCCTATGTATACCAGTGCAGCATCCTAATTATAAAGAAGAATCCAAAAGTCCCGACCAACGGAGCCGCCACCGCTATTGTAGTGATAGCCAGTGCGTTAACACACAGGGGGGGGCCATATAAGGAGTGACTCTGCTCAGCCTCCCATATAAGGAGTGACTCCGCTTGGCCGCCAATATAAGGAGTGACTCTGCTCAGCCTCCCATATAAATAAGGAGTGACTCTGCTCAGCCGCCAATATAAGGAGTGACTCTGCTCAGCCTCCCATATAAGGAGTGACTCTGCTCAGCCGCCAATATAAGGAGTGACTCCGCTTGGCCTCTGTGAAGGATATGCTTCAGTTTAATTCTCCCTGCTAGTAATGCTGTGTGTGTCTTGTTCCAGCAGTAAGCTTGGCTCATGTGTGGATTATTGGGCGATCCCAGGAATATTCCTCCTTGTGGAATATTGGGTGATTTTCTTTATGGGAAGAAGGGAATGTTTGACGGGGATATCATTCTGCTGTCATTCTCTGACAGCAGCGGGATTTTCCCTTCTACTCTCCTTTACACCCGGATTCCAAGCAGACACTGGAAGAACTACTGGAAGTTCATGGAAGGATCGCTAGCAACAAAACCAAGCGGGTCATCATAGCAGAATTAATGGAGCTAGACCAGGAGGACTTGGTTGCAGCAACGCCAGCAGTACAAGAGATAGAGACACCAGTGATTCAGGAAGAGGAATCGCCAGCCAACAAAGTAATGAGAGAGAAGCTAGCATGGTTCGGTCCGAACCCAACGGCGGATGTGGTGCTGAAAGTGATGGACCTGTTAGCGGAGGAGGCTAAACAAATAAGAGACGCAGAACTACAGAAGGATAAACAAATAAGAGACGCAGAACTACAGGAGGCTAAACAAATAAGAGACGCAGAGCTACAGAAGGATAAACAAATAAGAGACGCAGAACTACAGAAGGATAAACAAATAAGAGACGCAGAGCTACAGTTAAAACTGGCAGTAGTCCAACAAGCAGCCGCACATTCTCCAAACAGTGAGTACAGCACAGCAGACGCAAGGAAGATTCCGTTTAGCGCTTTTAAAGCTTTTGATGAAAAGGACTGTGAGATTGATAACTACCTGGCAGATTTTGAGCGACAATGTAACCTGCACCGAATAGCTAGAGGAGAGTGGGTTTCAATCATAGGCGTGCGCACAGGGTGTGCCAGGTGTGCCCAGGCACACCCTAGTCACTCTGTGCAGGACATATTCCCCTATTGCCCTGCCCCCCCCCATTTCCCCCACAGCGCTGCCAGCATTCCTCCTCTCCCACTGGCTGCTATGGGCACACAGAGGCGGATGGTATTGAAGGAGGGGGGGAAGGGGCAGGTAAATATGTAATTTACTGACCCCTTCCTTTTCTAAATTAACACAGTGATTGATCAGTATTTTTGAACTTTGGGGTGCAGACCCTAATGCTATAGGCTGCGCACACCTATGGTTTCAATATTGTCAGGCAAACTGTCAGGCAAAGCTTCTGATGCTTTCCGGACCGTGCCAGATCAGGATATCCATAGCTACGCCCGGGTTAAAGAAGTGCTCCTGGCTCGTTATGCAGTAACCCCAGAGTCCCACCGACAGAAGTTCAGGGACTCGTGCAAAACCACGGAAGACTCTTACGTGGAATGGGCATGCCAGTTATCCCTGTCGGCCTCTAACTGGGTTAACAGCAGCCAGGCCACCACCGCAGAGGACATTTTGCAACTAATGCTCTTGGAGCAATTTTACAATCACATCCAGACGGACGACAAAGACTGGGTGAGAGATCGCAGGCCCATGACTCTACCAGAGGCCGCGAAATTGGCGGATGAATATGCGGATACTCGCAAGACAAACCAGGTCACACCACGGGTACAACCTCCACGACCAACGGCGCCCTCACACCCACAAACCGCTAGATACCAACCTCCTAACAGACCGGTGACATCTAGCCCTCGCTATCCACGCCAGGAGGACAACGAACAACGCTGCTTCCGGTGCAAACAGCTGGGTCACTTCAAGCAGAATTGCCCCATGAACGACAACACCAGGTCAAATTGGTCTCAACCTGGGTACCGCCCACCAGCAGCAGCCCATTGTGTAGACTCGGCTTGAGATCCCCAGGAGCTGGGTCCGGAAGAACCATTGGGCACCCTTTACGAAGTCCTCACGGTACAATCTGTTATTACGGACAACAGGGAACACCATTGTCAGCTGGTCATGGGTAACGGAAAAACCGCCCAGGGATTAAGAGACAGCCGGGTGGGCGACAGCCATGAGCCGGAGGGGCCCTGGAGGGAGCTGGGCAGAAAGAGGCACTGCCGGCTACCCTCCAAGAAGAAGAGGTCCTGGAAGCCGTATAACAAGCTGACCTGGGAGGAGAAGAAGCGACTGGAGGAGAGGGAGTCGCAGCGGGCGTCCCAGATGCGGGCCGAGATGTTCGCCAAGGGCCCACCGGTGGCCCCTTACACCACCACCCAGTTCCTGATGATGAAGGACCATGTGGAGAGCCTGCAGGACATGAGCAAGCAGGAGCTGATCCGTGAGTACATAGAGCTGGAGGAGTGCATAAGCCGCATGGAGGAGGAGAACAACCACCTGAGGTCACAGCAGGCTGACCCCCCCAGGCTCCATGAACTGGAGATGGAGCTGGAGAAGCTCAAAGAGGAGAACCGGCGGCTGCGGAGGGAGCAGGGGGTGTCTGACCCTATGGGGCACTGATCCCCCCCCCGAACTCTGAGCACCGGTGCTACAGCATTTCAACAAATATAACTTTTTCTTTTTATGAATCTCCTGTGACTGTCACTTCAGAGCCATAACCTGCCCCCTCCCATAGCGGGACACCTAGACGGCGGCGCACAGACCCATTCGCCGTCTTCACACTGACTTCTGGTGACTCTGCAGATCACACAAAGACTTGGGGACTGACCGACGTGTGATCTGACGACCCGGTGGCATACCTGAGTCGGAAGCAGTTGCCAAGGGAGGTCAGTCACGCCACCATTGAAAAAGAGTGTTTGGCCTTGGTATGGGCACTCAAAGAGCTCACACCTTACCTTTATGGCCGGGCTTTCACTCTCATCACCGATCACAACCCCTTGGTGTGGCTTAACCGGGTTTCATGGGACAACGCCCGTTTGCTACGCTGGAGCTTGGCCTTACAGCCCTATGACTTTACGATTCATTATCGCCCAGGCAAGCAAAACGGGAATGCCGATGGATTGTCACGCCAAACGGAGTTAACCTCGGACTAAAAGCTCTGAACCCGTCAACCCTACTGGACCAGGAAAGGTCCAACCGAGTTGCCGGAGCAGGGAGAAAAAGGGGGGCCATTTTGAAGGATATGCTTCAGTTTAATTCTCCCTGCTAGTAATGCTGTGTGTGTCTTGTTCCAGCAGTAAGCTTGGCTCATGTGTGGATTATTGGGCGATCCCAGGAATATTCCTCCTCGTGGAATATTGGGTGATTTTCTTTATGGGAAGAAGGGAATGTTTGACGGGGATATCATTCTACTACCGTCACAGCCTCTGATATAAAGAGTGACTCCACTCGGCCTCCGATATAAAGAGTGACTCCGCTTGGCCGCCAATATAAGGAGTGACTCTGCTCGGCCGCCGATATAAGGAGTGACTCCGCTCGGCCGCCAATATAAGGAGTGACTCCGCTCGGCCGCCAATATAAGGAGTGACTCCGCTCGGCCGCCGATATAAGGAGTGACTCCGCTCGGCCGCCGATATAAGGAGTGACTCTGCTCGGCCGCCAATATAAGGAGTCACTCCGCTCGGCCGCCGATATAAGGAGTGACTCTGCTTGGCCGCCAATATAAGGAGTGACTCTGCTCGGCATATGACTCTCCCGCGCCGGGTGTAAATATTTCCTGATAATTAGCCTCCAATTGGAATCTAATGGATGGAGATAAGAGAGCGGCTCGGTAACCTTGAAGAAGACGTGTCGGAGGAGCGCGGCGGAGGCCGGCGGCGTCTCGGTAAACATCATTTCCATGTTTGAAGAAGAGGACACCTTCCACTAAGTGCCCATTATGAAACCCAACAAACAAGCAGAACAAACACCTCGCCCTCTAAAGGGGTCTCTCGGGGCCGTTATTTATACAGATTACCCGCTGGCCGGGCGAGGACGCTCCGCCGTCACCGTCACCGGCTATTATCAGCGTTTGCACAGCTGGAAAGTCAGCGCGGCGGTGTCTTGTGTGCGGCGGAGGAAATAATAGAAGGGCTGTGGGGGAGGGGGATGAGAAATGATTGTCACTCGTCTCTTCATCCCACCTGAGCGCTGAGGGCAAAGGTCAGTCCCCCCCCCAAGGGATCGCCGGGACCGCTGATTGTTCATTCAGGAGGGCCCCCCCCTATCCATAGGAGACAGAAAGGGGGGTAAAGGTGCGCCCCCCCTCCTTAACCATACCAGGCCACACACGTTCAACATGTCGGGGTCCCTTGCCAGGAATGGGGGGACTCCCCTGTCCCCATGGTGATGAAGATAAGGGCCTCCTCCCCATGACCCCGGCACATGACCCCGGTTTTGGGGATCTGCAGATAAAGGTGCCCATCTCAATAACAATGAATGATGGCCACTGACCCACCCAGGAGCAAAAACTCCACCCCCTCTGAGCCCCGACCAATCCTGTTACTTTCCTTGTGTCAGATGACATCTCCGGCCCCTCCCTTCCCCCGAGGAAGAAACTAGAGGAAGAGGTCACCCGGTGACATCACTGACCCTTAATTTCCACGATAGAAATACACCAGAGGAGGAGAGTACCCCGGGGGTATGTAGAGGGTATTATACTAGAGGAGGAGGGTACCCCGGGGGTATGTAGAGGGTATTATACTAGAGGAGGAGAGTACCCTGGGGGTATGTAGAGGGTATTATACTAGAGGAGGAGGGTACCCTGGGGGTATGTAGAGGGTATTATACTAGAGGAGGAGGGTACCCTGGGGGTATGTAGAGGGTATTATACTAGAGGAGGAGGGTACCCTGGGGGTATTTAGAGGGTATTATACTAGAGGAGGAGGGTACCCTGGGGGTATGTAGAGGGTATTATACTAGAGGAGGAGGGTACCCCGGGGGTATGTAGAGGGTATTATACTAGAGGAGGAGGGTACCCCGGGGGTATTTAGAGGGTATTATACTAGAGGAGGAGGGTACCCTGGGGGTATGTAGAGGGTATTATACTAGAGGAGGAGGGTACCCCGGGGGTATGTAGAGGGTATTATACTAGAGGAGGAGGGTACCCTGGGGGTATGTAGAGGGTATTATACTAGAGGAGGAGGGTACCCTGGGGGTATGTAGAGGGTATTATACTAGAGGAGGAGGGTACCCCGGGGGTATTTAGAGGGTATTATACTAGAGGAGGAGGGTACCCCGGGGGTATGTAGAGGGTATTATACTAGAGGAGGAGGGTACCCCGGGGGTATGTAGAGGGCATTATACTAGAGGAGGAGGGTACCCTGGGGGTATGTAGAGGGTATTATACTAGAGGAGGACGGTACCCTGGGGGTATGTAGAGGGTATTATACTAGAGGAGGAGGGTACCCCGGGGGTATGTAGAGGGTATTATACTAGAAGAGGAGGAGGGTACCCTGGGGGTATGTAGAGGGTATTATACTGGAGGAAGAGGGTACCCTGGGGGTATGTAGAGGGTATTATACTAGAGGAGGAGAGTACCCTTGGGGTATGTAGAGGGTATTATACTAGAGGAGGAGGGTACCCTGGGGGTATGTAGAGGGTATTATACTAGAGGAGGATGGTACCCTGGGGGTATGTAGAGGGTATTATACTAGAGGAGGAGGGTACCCTGGGGGTATGTAGAGGGTATTATACTAGAGGAGGAGGGTACCCCGGGGGGTATGTAGAGGGTATTATACTAGAGGAGGATGGTACCCTGGGGGTATGTAGAGGGTATTATACTAGAGGAGGAGGGTACCCCGGGGGTATGTAGAGGGTATTATACTAGAAGAGGAGGGTACCCTGGGGGTATGTAGAGGGTATTATACTAGAGGAGGAGGGTACCCCGGGGGTATGTAGAGGGTATTATACTAGAAGAGGAGGGTACCCCGGGGGTATTTAGAGGGTATTATACTAGAGGAGGAGGGTACCCTGGGGGTATGTAGAGGGTATTATACTAGAGGAGGAGGGTACCCCGGGGGTATGTAGAGGGTATTATACTAGAAGAGGAGGGTACCCCGGGGGTATTTAGAGGGTATTATACTAGAGGAGGATGGTACCCTGGGGGTATGTAGAGGGTATTATACTAGAGGAGGAGGGTACCCCGGGGGTATGTAGAGGGTATTATACTAGAAGAGGAGGGTACCCTGGGGGTATGTAGAGGGTATTATACTGGAGGAGGAGGGTACCCCGGGGGTATGTAGAGGGTATTATACTAGAGGAGGAGGGTACCCCGGGGGTATGTAGAGGGTATTATACTAGAGGAGGAGGGTACCCTGGGGGTATGTAGAGGGTATTATACTAGAGGAGGATGGTACCCTGGGGGTATGTAGAGGGTATTATACTAGAGGAGGAGGGTACCCTGGGGGTATGTAGAGGGTATTATACTAGAGGAGGATGGTACCCTGGGGGTATGTAGAGGGTATTATACTAGAGGAGGAGGGTACCCCTGGGGGTATGTAGAGGGTATTATACTGGAGGAGGAGGGTACCCCGGGGGTATGTAGAGGGTATTATACTAGAGGAGGAGGGTACCCCGGGGTATGTAGAGGGTATTATACTAGAGGAGGAGGGTACCCTGGGGGTATGTAGAGGGTATTATACTGGAGGAGGAGAGTACCCTGGGGGTATGTAGAGTGTAATATACTAGAGGAGGAGGGTACCCTGGGGGTATGTAGAGGGTATTATACTAGAGGAGGATTGTATGGAGGTTGTATGGACGCTGTATGGACGCTGTATGGAGGTTGTATGGAGGTTGTATGGAGATTGTATGGAGATTGTATGGAGATTGTATGGACGCTGTATGGAGGTTGTATGGAGGTTGTATGGAGGTTGTATGGAGGTTGTATGGAGGTTGTATGGACGCTGTATGGAGGTTGTATGGAGATTGTATGGAGGTTGTATGGAGATTGTATGGAGGTTGTATGGACGTTGTATGGAGGTTATATGGAGGTTGTATGGAGATTGTATGGAGGTTGTATGGAGATTGTATGGAGGTTGTATGGAGATTGTATGGAGGTTGTATGGAGATTGTATGGAGGTTGTATGGAGGTTGTATGGAGGTTGTATGGAGATTGTATGGACGTTGTATGGAGGTTATATGGAGGTTGTATGGAGATTGTATGGAGGTTGTATGGAGATTGTATGGAGGTTGTATGGAGGTTGTATGGAAGTTGTATGGAGGTTGTATGGAGATTGTATGGAGGTTGTATGGAGGTTGTATGGAGGTTGTATGGAGATTGTATGGAGGTTGTATGGAGATTGTATGGAGGTTGTATGGAGATTGTATGGAGGTTGTATGGAGATTGTATGGAGGTTGTATGGAGATTGTATGGAGGTTGTATGGAGATTGTATGGAGGTTGTATGGAGATTGTATGGAGGTTGTATGGAGGTTGTATGGAGGTTGTATGGAGATTGTATGGACGTTGTATGGAGGTTGTATGGAGGTTGTATGGAGGTTGTATGGACGCTGTATGGAGATTGTATGGAGGTTGTATGGAGGCTGTATGGAGGTTGTATGGAGATTGTATGGAGGTTGTATGGAGATTGTATGGAGGTTGTATGGAGGTTATATGGAGGTTGTATGGAGATTGTATGGAGATTGTATGGAGGTTGTATGGAGGTTGTAAGGAGATTGTATGGAGGTTGTATGGAGATTGTATGGAGGTTGTATGGAGGTTGTATGGAGGCTGTATGGACGCTGTATGGAGATTGTATGGAGGTTGTATGGAGGTTGTATGGAGGTTGTATGGAGGTTGTATGGACGCTGTATGGAGATTGTATGGAGGTTGTATGGAGGTTGTATGGAGGTTATATGGAGGTTGTATGGACGCTGTATGGACGCTGTATGGAGGTTGTATGGAGGTTGTATGGAGGTTGTATGGAGGTTGTAAGGAGATTGTATGGAGGTTGTATGGAGGTTGTATGGAGGTTGTATGGAGGTTGTAAGGAGATTGTATGGAGGTTGTATGGAGGTTGTATGGACCAGAATGTATGGTGCCCCTAGATGGACCTCCCGATGGTGAGGAAATTTTCAGTCTTACCCACACAGGAATCGCTGCGTTCCTCGAATCCGGCGCTACACACGCACTTCCCGATGGGAACCAGCCACTCGCCCTCAGCACTGCAGTACATTTTTGGGGTGTCTCTTTCCTCGGAATGGCCCACACATTCTCCACGCACCTCCACCAGGGAAGAGGAATCGGCACCGGTGACGGCCTCAGAAAAGGCGGCGAGGTTCCTGACCATGGAGGGGCACTTCTTATAATAAACTCTCACCGACACGATGGCGATACACGCCCCAATGTCCTGGAAGGCCAAATAAAAGCCCCGCCTACTCAGAGGCCCCACCTCCCGCACCTCGGTATTGAGCTTCAGCCTCCGCACCCCCAGATCCACGCTGGTGAAGCTCTCGTCGGCGGCAATGGTGTCGATCTTCATGAATTGGCTCTCCCGGGTGCCGAGGTCCCGGTCACTCTCCATGTAGTAGAGGTTGAAGGTCTCCTTACACGTGCCCAGCACCCCAGGCATGCTGTTACAATCTCGCAGGGTGAACTTGATCTCGGCGTAGGCTCGGCGGGCGCCGTCCCTCTGCACCCAGTTGGTTCGCAGCCAGTTGTTCTGATTGGGGGTCATCACATTGCACACTTGGTAGGTGTGTATGGGCGAGAAGAACTCGTCCATCTCATTGATGGAATCCCACTGCAAAGAGGAAGAAAGAGAGGTCCATGGAAAGAGGAGATACATCGAGGCCCCCCACACAGTGTCCCCGCACCCCAATATGACACAGGGTCCTCTGCCCCCCACACAGTGTCCCCGCACCCCAATATGACACAGGGTCCTCTGCCCCCCACACAGTGTCCCCGCACCCCAATATGACACAGGGTCCTCTGCCCCCCACACAACGTCCCTGCACCCCAACACAGGGTCCCCCAACACAGTGTCCCCCAACATGACACAAGGTCCCCGCCCCCCACACAGTGTCCCCGCACCCAACACAGTGTCCTCATCACCCCAATATAATACAGGGTCCCCCAACACAGTGTCCCTGCACCCCAACACAGGGTCCCCCAACACAGTGTCCCCATCACCCCAACACAGGGTCCCCCAACACAGTGTCCCCATCACCCCAACACAGGGTCCCCATCACCCCAACACAGGGTCCCCCAACACAGTGTCCCTGCACCCCAACACAGGGTCCCCCAACACAGTGTCCCCATCACCCCAACACAGGGTCCCCCAACACAGTGTCCCCATCACCCCAATATGACACAGGGTCCTCTGCCCCCCACACAGTGTCCCCGCACCCCAATATGACACAGGGTCCCCAACACAGTGTCCCCGCACCCCAACACAGTGTCCCCGCACCCCAATATGACACAGGGTCCCCAACACAGTGTCCCCGCACCCCAACACAGTGTCCCCGCACCCCAACATAATACAGGGTCCCCCAACACAGTGTCCTCATCACCCCAACATAATACAGGGTCCTCTGCCCCCCAACACAGTGTCCCCATCACCCCAATATAATACAGGGTCCCCAACACAGTGTCCCCGCACCCCAAAATAATACAGGGTCCCACCACACAGTGTCCCCGCACCCCAATATGACACAGGGTCCCCAACACAGTGTCCCCGCACCCCAACACAGGGTCCCCGCACCCCAACACAGTGTCCCTGCACCCCAATATGACACAGGGTCCCCAACACAGTGTCCCCGCACCCCAACACAGTGTCCCCGCACCCCAACACAGTGTCCCCGCACCCCAATATGACACAGGGTCCCCAACACAGTGTCCCCGCACCCCAACACAGTGTCCCCGCACCCCAACATGACACAGTGTCCCCGCACCCCAACACAGTGTCCCCGCACCCCAACATAATACAGGGTCCCCCAACACAGTGTCCTCATCACCCCAACATAATACAGGGTCCTCTGCCCCCCAACACAGTGTCCCCATCACCCCAATATAATACAGGGTCCCCAACACAGTGTCCCCGCACCCCAAAATAATACAGGGTCCCACCACACAGTGTCCCCGCACCCCAATATGACACAGGGTCCCCAACACAGTGTCCCCGCACCCCAACACAGGGTCCCCGCACCCCAACACAGTGTCCCTGCACCCCAATATGACACAGGGTCCCCAACACAGTGTCCCCGCACCCCAACACAGTGTCCCCGCACCCCAATATGACACAGGGTCCCCAACACAGTGTCCCCGCACCCCAACACAGTGTCCCCGCACCCCAACATGACACAGTGTCCCCGCACCCCAACACAGTGTCCCCGCACCCCAACATAATACAGGGTCCCCCAACACAGTGTCCTCATCACCCCAACATAATACAGGGTCCTCTGCCCCCCAACACAGTGTCCCCATCACCCCAATATAATACAGGGTCCCCCAACACAGTGTCCTCATCACCCCAACATAATACAACGTCCCCCGCCCCCCAACACAGTGTCCCCATCATCCCAACATAATACAACGTCCCCCAACAAGACACAACGTCCCCATCACCCCAATATAACAGTGTCCCCATCACCTCAACATAATACAAGGTCCCCTGCCCCCCAACATGATACAACGTCCCCATCACCCCAATATAACAGTGTCCCCATCACCCCAACATAATACAAGGTCCCCTGCCCCCCAACATGTCACAACGTCCCCATCACCCCAATATAACAGTGTCCCCATCACCCCAACATAATACAATGTCCCCTGCCCCCCAACATGACACAACATCCCCATCACCCCAATATAACAGTGTCCCCATCACCCCTACATAATACAACGTCCCCCGCCCCCCAACATGACACAACGTCCCCCAACATGACTCAACGTCCCCATCACCCCAATATAACAGTGTCCCCATCACCTCAACATAATACAAGGTCCCCTGCCCCCCAACATGACACAACGTCCCCATCACCCCAATATAACAGTGTCCCCATCACCTCAACATAATACAACGTCCCCTGCCCCCCAACATGATACAACGTCCCCATCACCCCAATATAACAGTGTCCCCATCACCCCAACATAATACAAGGTCCCCTGCCCCCCAACATTTCACAACGTCCCCATCACCCCAATATAACAGTGTCCCCATCACCCCAACATAATACAATGTCCCCTGCCCCCCAACATGACACAACGTCCCCAACACCCCAATATAGCACAACATCCCCCACCCCCCAACATGACACAACATCCCCATCACCCCAATATAACAGTGTCCCCATCACCCCTACATAATACAACGTCCCCCCCCCCCCCAACATGACACAACGTCCCCCAACATGACTCAACGTCCCCATCACCCCAATATAACAGTGTCCCCATCACCTCAACATAATACAAGGTCCCCTGCCCCCCAACATGACACAACGTCCCCATCACCCCAATATAACAGTGTCCCCATCACCCCAACATAATACAAGGTCCCCTGCCCCCCAACATGACACAACGTCCCCATCACCCCAATATAACAGTGTCCCTATCATCCCAACATAATACAACGTCCCCTGCCCCCCAACATGACACAACGTCCCCAACACCCCAATAGAGCACAACATCCCCCACCCCCCAACATGACACAACATCCCCATCACCCCAATATAACAGTGTCCCCATCACCCCAACATAATACAAGGTCCCCTGCCCCCCAACATGACACAACGTCCCCATCACCCCAATATAACAGTGTCCCTATCATCCCAACATAATACAACGTCCCCTGCCCCCCAACATGACACAACGTCCCCAACACCCCAATAGAGCACAACATCCCCCACCCCCCAACATGACACAACATCCCCATCACCCCAATATAACAGTGTCCCCATCACCCCTACCTAATACAACGTCCCCCGCCCCCCAACATGACACAACATCCCCATCACCCCAATATAACAGTGTCCCTATCATCCCAACATAATACAACGTCCCCTGCCCCCCAACATGACACAACGTCCCCAACACCCCAATATAACAGTGTCCCCATCACCCCTACATAATACAACGTCCCCTGCCCCCCAACACAGTGTCCCCATCACCCCAATATAACAGTGTCCCTATCATCCCAACATAATACAACGTCCCCTGCCCCCCAACATGACACAACGTCCCCAACACCCCAATATAGCACAACAACCCCCACCCCCCAACATGATACAACATCCCCCATCACCCCTATTTGTAGGATGGATGTGATGTGAAGACTCCAGTGAGTTGATGAATGGGGGCGCTCAGATTTCTGCCTCTGTAGTTAGGGTTGCCACCTGTCCGGGATTCGCCCGGACAGTACGGGTTTTGATTGGGCTCCTTATCAGACATTTCAGGATTATTTCCAGAAAGCACCAAATGTCCAACAATAACCTCTCTGCTCCAAGAACATCACCTGAGGGCCCAGCTCTGCTTCTACCTGGAGGTCCAGAGAACATGACCTGCTAATAATGATATGTGGTAGGTGCTAGAATAGGATTTCTCTAGGTTAAACTGTCAGCACAGGTAAATTTAGTCAGGCCTATGCTTCAGGCTAGGCCTGCTTGTTTTGTTCTGGGGGCAGGGAGTGGTTAGTGTAGCAGTGGGTGTGGCCACCTGTGCTCTAGTTCTGAGGCACCTCCCCTGTCTCTGTGGAGAATGTACAGAGAAGGAGGCAGGGCCTGGGACTGGAGTGGCAGGCCTCTGACCAATCCGCACGTGGTGTTGGCAGGGGGGCGGGCCTCCTATATAAGCTGAGGTAACATGCCCTGGGAGGAGTTGTCAGCATGGACTTGGCAGGAGAAGGTCAGTGAGGGGACCACAGTGGAGTGCCAGGGAGTCTGTGAGGGAATTTCCTCCATACACGCTCATTGGTGAGGGGACCACAGTGGAGTGCCAGGGAGTGGAGTGCCAGGGAGTCTGTGAGGGAACTTCCTCCATACACAGTCATTGGTGAGGGGACCACAGTGTAGTGCCAGGGTGTGGAGTGCCAGGGAGTCTGTGAGGGAACTTCCTCCATACACAGTCATTGGTGAGGGGACCACAGTGTAGTGCCAGGGTGTGGAGTGCCAGGGAGTCTGTGAGGGAACTTCCTCCATACACGCTCATTGGTGAGGGGACCACAGTGTAGTGCCAGGGAGTGGAGTGCCAGGGAACTTCCTCCATACACGCTCATTGGTGAGGGGACCACAGTGTAGTGCCAGGGAGTCTGTGAGGGAATTTCCTCCATACACGCTCATTGGTGAGGGGACCACAGTGGAGTGCCAGGGAGTGGAGTGCCAGGGGGTCTGTGAGGGAACTTCCTCCATACACGCTCATTGGTGAGGGGACCACAGTGGAGTGCCAGGGAGTGGAGTGCCAGGGAGTCTGTGAGGGAACTTCCTCCATACACAGTCATTGGTGAGGGGACCACAGTGTAGTGCCAGGGAGTGGAGTGCCAGGGAGTCTGTGAGGGAACTTCCTCCATACACGCTCATTGGTGAGGGGACCACAGTGTAGTGCCAGGGAGTCTGTGAGGGAATTTCCTCCATACACAGTCATTGGTGAGGGGACCACAGTGTAGTGCCAGGGAGTCTGTGAGGGAACTTCCTCCATACACGCTCATTGGTGAGGGGACCACAGTGGAGAGCCAGGGTGTGGAGTGCCAGGGAGTCTGTGAGGGAATTTCCTCCATACACAGTCATTGGTGAGGGGACCACAGTGGAGTGCCCGGGAGTGGAGTGCCAGGGAGTCTGTGAGGGAATCTCCTCCATACACAGTCATTGGTGAGGGGACCACAGTGTAGTGCCCGGGAGTGGAGTGCCAGGGAGTCTGTGAGGGAATCTCCTCCATACACAGTCATTGGTGAGGGGACCACAGTGGAGTGCCCGGGTGTGGAGTGCCAGGGAGTCTGTGAGGGAATCTCCTCCATACACAGTCATTGGTGAGGGGACCACAGTGTAGTGCCAGGGAGTGGAGTGCCAGGGGGTCTGTGAGGGAACTTCCTCCATACACGCTCATTGGTGAGGGGACCACAGTGGAGTGCCAGGGAGTCTGTGAGGGAACTTCCTCCATACACGCTCATTGGTGAGGGGACCACAGTGGAGTGCCAGGGAGTGGAGTGCCAGGGAGTCTGTGAGGGAACTTCCTCCATACACAGTCATTGGTGAGGGGACCACAGTGTAGTGCCAGGGAGTGGAGTGCCCGGGAGTCTGTGAGGGAACTTCCTCCATACACAGTCATTGGTGAGGGGACCACAGTGTAGTGCCCGGGAGTGGAGTGCCAGGGAGTCTGTGAGGGAACTTCCTCCATACACAGTCATTGGTGAGGGGACCACAGTGGAGTGCCAGGGAGTGGAGTGCCCGGGAGTCTGTGAGGGAACTTGAGGGGTCATTGATGAGGAGTCCTGGATCAGAGGAGTCACTGTGGGGAAGAGTGTCCAATCAATGTCCATTCCGGTTGATTGGAGTACTCGGGACATCTGGCTTCAAGTGCATTTGGGGCACTTTGGATCTCCATCACGCCCGGGACAGCTATTGAGAAGCTACCACAGAGACGGTGACTTGAGAGGGCGATCGGCCCACACAAGCCTTTAAGACCCCCCATGGTACGGTGGGCTGCGGGTCCACCACGTCTGGTAAGAGTACCTCATTTAAACTTATTTTCAAGTACTTGGGAAATTGCTCCTGGAAGTATATATCTTTACCTGGGATCACCAGGAAGGATACTCATACTCCCACCAAGGTGTACGGACTCATGACTCAGACTCTCTGTCCTTGGGATTCATACTCCCACCAAGGTGTACGGACTCATGACTCAGACTCTCTGTCCTTGGGATTCATACTCCCACCAAGGTGTACGGACTCATGACTCAGACTCTCTGTCCTTGGGATTCATACTCCCACCAAGGTGTACGGACTCATGACTCAGACTCTCTGTCCTTGGGATTCATACTCCCACCAAGGTGTACGGACTCATGACTCAGACTCTCTGTCCTTGGGATTCATACTCCCACCAAGGTGTACGGACTCATGACTCAGACTCTCTGTCCTTGGGATTCATACTCCCACCAAGGTGTACGGACTCATGACTCAGACTCTCTGTCCTTGGGATTCATACTCCCACCAAGGTGTACGGACTCATGACTCAGACTCTCTGTCCTTGGGATTCACCAGATAGTAATTTATATGTGATGTCTGCCCCCCCCCCCCCATGAGTATATGAGGTTCATTATTGCCGTTTATGACCGTTTTATATTCATTATTGCCATTTATGACCGTTTTATATTCATTATTGCCGTTTATGACCGTTTTATATTCATTATTGCCGTTTATGACCGTTTTATATTCATTATTGCCATTTATGACCGTTTTATTTTCATTATTGCCGTTTATGACCGTTTTATATTCATTATTGCCGTTTATGACCGTTTTATATTCATTATTGCCATTTATGACCGTTTTATATTCATTATTGCCGTTTATGACCGTTTTATATTCATTATTGCCGTTTATGACCGTTTTATATTCATTATTGCCGTTTATGACCGTTTTATATTCATTATTGCCATTTATGACCGTTTTATTTTCATTATTGCCGTTTATGACCGTTTTATATTCATTATTGCCGTTTATGACCGTTTTATATTCATTATTGCCGTTTATGACCGTTTTATATTCATTATTGCCGTTTATGACCGTTTTATATTCATTATTGCCGTTTATGACCGTTTTATATTCATTATTGCCATTTATGACCGTTTTATTTTCATTATTGCCGTTTATGACCGTTTTATATTCATTATTGCCGTTTATGACCGTTTTATATTCATTATTGCCGTTTATGACCGTTTTATATTCATTATTGCCATTTATGACCGTTTTATTTTCATTATTGCCATTTATGACCGTTTTATATTCATTATTGCCATTTATGACCGTTTTATATTCATTATTGCCGTTTATGACCGTTTTATATTCATTATTGCCGTTTATGACCGTTTTATATTCATTATTGCCGTTTATGACCGTTTTATATTCATTATTGCCGTTTATGACCGTTTTATATTCATTATTGCCGTTTATGACCGTTTTATATTCATTATTGCCGTTTATGACCGTTTTATATTCATTATTGCCGTTTATGACCGTTTTATATTCATTCATTTTGCTATTCTTTATTGTTCAATCTGAACAGCGACACGCGGATTCCTGGGATCAGGTGTGCTTTATATGCTGTTAGGTGTATTCACCATTGGGGAAGCACTTTGGTTTGCACTCTTTTGGTGACATTGGGATGGTGTCAGCTCCCCTGATTGGTTATTTGTATCACATGTGTGGAATAAAGTCATCCTGACAATCACATTGTCAATATTGGCCACTTTCACCCAAGTATTTGTACATTGTATATTACTTTATTGTGTTTTTCGGCACATGTAGGGGCGTTACTGCCTACAGATTGTGGATATATGTTTGTCCCCCTACACCAAATACTGGTCACCCTGGTAGTCGCCCACGTCACTGGACAGGGTATGATAATTCGGGTCGCCTAGTATAACAGGTCCACGGCATAGGGGGTCTTCTATTGGCTCTGCACTGTATAGGGGGTCTTCTATTGGCTCTGCACTGTATAGGGGGTCTTCTATTGGCTCTTCTATTGGCTCTGCACTGCATAAGGGGGTCTTCTATTGGCTCTGCACTGCATAGGGGGTCTTCTATTGGCTCTGCACGGCATAGGGGGTCTTCTATTGGCTCTGCACGGCATAGGGGGTCTTCTATTGGCTCTACGCTGCATAGGGGGTCTTCTATTGGCTCTGCACTGCATAGGGGGTCTTCTATTGGCTCTGCGCTGCATAGGGGGTCTTCTATTGGCTCTGCACTGCATAGGGGGTCTTCTATTGGCTCTGCACGGCATAGGGGGTCTTCTATTGGCTCTACACTGCATAGGGGGTCTTCTATTGGCTCTGCACTGCATAGGGGGTCTTCTATTGGCTCTGCACGGCATAGGGGGTCTTCTATTGGCTCTGCACGGCATAGGGGGTCTTCTATTGGCTCTGCACTGCATAGGGGGTCTTCTATTGGCTCTGCACGGCATAGGGGGTCTTCTATTGGCTCTGCACGGCATAGGGGGTCTTCTATTGGCTCTGCACGGCATAGGGGGTCTTCTATTGGCTCTGCACGGCATAGGGGGTCTTCTATTGGCTCTGCACGGCATAGGGGGTCTTCTATTGGCTCTGCACTGCATAGGGGGTCTTCTATTGGCTCTGCACGGCATAGGGGGTCTTCTATTGGCTCTGCACTGCATAGGGGGTCTTCTATTGGCTCTGCACGGCATAGGGGGTCTTCTATTGGCTCTGCACGGCATAGGGGGTCTTCTATTGGCTCTGCACTGCATAGGGGGTCTTCTATTGGCTCTGCACGGCATAGGGGGTCTTCTATTGTCTCTGCACTGCATAGGGGGTCTTCTATTGGCTCTGCACGGCATAGGGGGTCTTCTATTGGCTCTGCACTGCATAGGGGGTCTTCTATTGGCTCTGCACGGCATAGGGGGTCTTCTATTGGCTCTGCACTGCATAGGGGGTCTTCTATTGGCTCTGCACGGCATAGGGGGTCTTCTATTGGCTCTGCACGGCATAGGGGGTCTTCTATTGGCTCTGCACTGCATAGGGGGTCTTCTATTGGTTCTGCACTGCATAGGGGGTCTTCTATTGGCTCTGCACGGCATAGGGGGTCTTCTATTGTCTCTGCACTGCATAGGGGGTCTTCTATTGGCTCTGCACGGCATAGGGGGTCTTCTATTGGCTCTGCGCTGCATAGGGGGTCTTCTATTGTCTCTGCACTGCATAGGGGGTCTTCTATTGGCTCTGCACGGCATAGGGGGTCTTCTATTGGCTCTGCACTGCATAGGGGGTCTTCTATTGGCTCTGCACGGCATAGGGGGTCTTCTATTGGCTCTGCACGGCATAGGGGGTCTTCTATTGGCTCTGCACTGCATAGGGGGTCTTCTATTGGTTCTGCACTGCATAGGGGGTCTTCTATTGGCTCTGCACGGCATAGGGGGTCTTCTATTGTCTCTGCACTGCATAGGGGGTCTTCTATTGGCTCTGCACGGCATAGGGGGTCTTCTATTGGCTCTGCGCTGCATAGGGGGTCTTCTATTGTCTCTGCACTGCATAGGGGGTCTTCTATTGGCTCTGCACGGCATAGGGGGTCTTCTATTGGCTCTGCACTGCATAGGGGGTCTTCTATTGGCTCTGCACTGCATAGGGGGTCTTCTATTGGCTCTGCACTGCATAGGGGGTCTTCTATTGGCTCTGCACGGCATAGGGGGTCTTCTATTGGCTCTGCACTGCATAGGGGGTCTTCTATTGGCTCTGCACGGCATAGGGGGTCTTCTATTGTCTCTGCACTGCATAGGGGGTCTTCTATTGGCTCTGCACTGCATAGGGGGTCTTCTATTGGTTCTGCACTGCATAGGGGGTCTTCTATTGGCTCTGCACGGCATAGGGGGTCTTCTATTGTCTCTGCACTGCATAGGGGGTCTTCTATTGGCTCTGCACGGCATAGGGGGTCTTCTATTGGCTCTGCGCTGCATAGGGGGTCTTCTATTGTCTCTGCACTGCATAGGGGGTCTTCTATTGGCTCTGCACGGCATAGGGGGTCTTCTATTGTCTCTGCACTGCATAGGGGGTCTTCTATTGGCTCTGCACTGCATAGGGGGTCTTCTATTGTCTCTGCACTGCATAGGGGGTCTTCTATTGGCTCTGCACGGCATAGGGGGTCTTCTATTGTCTCTGCACTGCATAGGGGGTCTTCTATTGGCTCTGCACTGCATAGGGGGTCTTCTATTGGTTCTGCACTGCATAGGGGGTCTTCTATTGGCTCTGCACGGCATAGGGGGTCTTCTATTGTCTCTGCACTGCATAGGGGGTCTTCTATTGGCTCTGCACGGCATAGGGGGTCTTCTATTGGCTCTGCGCTGCATAGGGGGTCTTCTATTGTCTCTGCACTGCATAGGGGGTCTTCTATTGGCTCTGCACGGCATAGGGGGTCTTCTATTGTCTCTGCACTGCATAGGGGGTCTTCTATTGGCTCTGCACTGCATAGGGGGTCTTCTATTGTCTCTGCACTGCATAGGGGGTCTTCTATTGGCTCTGCACGGCATAGGGGGTCTTCTATTGTCTCTGCACTGCATAGGGGGTCTTCTATTGGCTCTGCACTGCATAGGGGGTCTTCTATTTGCTCTGCACTGTATTTTCATTTCGTTTCACAAGTTTCCTTTGTTGCGTTTCCTGCCTGAGCACATTTCACTTGCGGATTAGCGCAATATATTTATTATTATTATTTTTGGGTCAAATCAATGTCACCTGAGGAGGGCTGTCTGGGATCAGTAGTCCATCACCAAGTACAAGCTGTTTAACTACTAGGCCTCCCAGGGAGGGGTACTGCAGGCCTCGGGCCTAGTAACTAAGCAGTCACCTGCCACCAAGTACAACTACTTACAGCCAGTAATCTGGGACTATCCAGACGTCATAATGAAGACGATGAATAGTTTACAGTGGCAGTTTTGTGCAGGAAGAGAAAAGTCCTGGGAGTAATAGTCTGCATGGTGTGATGTAGAGGAGGAGGAGCAATAGTCTGCATGGTGTGATGTAGAAGAGGAGGAGCAATAGTCTGCATGGTGTGATGTAGAAGAGGAGGAGTAATAGTCTGCATGGTGTGATGTAGAGGAGGAGGAGTAATAGTCTGCATGGTGTGATGTAGAGGAGGAGGAGTAATAGTCTGCATGGTGTGATGTAGAAGAGGAGGAGCAATAGTCTGCATGGTGTGATGTAGAAGAGGAGGAGTAATAGTCTGCATGGTGTGATGTAGAGGAGGAGGAGCAATAGTCTGCATGGTGTGATGTAGAGGAGGAGGAGCAATAGTCTGCATGGTGTGATGTAGAGGAGGAGGAGTAATAGTCTGCATGGTGTGATGTTGAAGAGGAGGAGCAATAGTCTGCATGGTGTGATGTAGAGGAGGAGGAGCAATAGTCTGCATGGTGTGATGTAGAGGAGGAGGAGCAATAGTCTGCATGGTGTGATGTAGAAGAGGAGGACTGATAGTCTGCATGGTGTGATGTAGAGGAGGAGGAGCAATAGTCTGCATGGTGTGATGTAGAGGAGGAGGAGCAATAGTCTGCATGGTGTGATGTAGAGGAGGAGGAGCAATAGTCTGCATGGTGTGATGTAGAGGAGGAGGAGCAATGTGTTCTATGGGCATCCCATATCTAGGGTGACCACATTTCCAAACTACTATTCAGGGACACTCCCCTTGTGGTGTAACCAATCATAGCACAGTGATTGGACACAAGAGGCGGGATTTATGATTTCGCCAATCACAAGCAGGGGGCGGGGACTGTGCTCCTTTAGGCATTCCCGGCCAGGACAAGTACTGTCAGTAAAGCGGTGATGTGGCGGCCATTTTTGGGGGGCATTAGTTGGGCTTGGGGGGGGCTGTGTCAGTTTCATTGTCCTGGAATTAAGGTGCCCGGTACAGGCCTGAAAATGCGGGACTGTCCCAGGCAATCCGGGACACGTGGTCACCCTACCCATATCCCCCCAACAAAGTTCTATCCCCCAATAAACAAACGATTGTTCATTGTCTCTGAGGTGATAGATGGAGGTCTGGCAGCCGGGTGATAGATGGAGGTCTGGCAGCCGGGTGATATGGTGGATGTTTGTCATTGTCTCTGAGGTGATAGATGGAGGTCTGGCAGCCGGGTGATATGGTGGATGTTTGTCATTGTCTCTGAGGTGATAGATGGAGGTCTGGCAGCCGGGTGATATGGTGGATGTTTGTCATTGTCTCTGAGGTGATAGATGGAGGTCTGGCAGCCGGGTGATAGATGGAGGTCTGGCAGCCGGGTGATATGGTGGATGTTTGTCATTGTCTCTGAGGTGATAGAGGTCTGGCAGCCGGGTGATGTGGTGGATGTTTGTCATTGTCTCTGAGGTGATAGATGGAGGTCTGGCAGCCGGGTGATATGGTGGATGTTTGTCATTGTCTCTGAGGTGATAGATGGAGGTCTGGCAGCCGGGTGATAGATGGAGGTCTGGCAGCCGGGTGATAGATGGAGGTCTGGCAGCCGGGTGATAGATGGAGGTCTGGCAGCCGGGTGATAGATGGAGGTCTGGCAGCCGGGTGATATGGTGGATGTTTGTCATTGTCTCTGAGGTGATAGATGGAGGTCTGGCAGCCGGGTGATATGGTGGATGTTTGTCATTGTCTCTGAGGTGATAGATGGAGGTCTGGCAGCCCGGTGATAGATGGAGGTCTGGCAGCCGGGTGATATGGTGGATGTTTGTCATTGTCTCTGAGGTGATAGATGGAGGTCTGGCAGCCGGGTGATAGATGGAGGTCTGGCAGCCGGGTGATAGATGGAGGTCTGGCAGCCGGGTGATAGATGGAGGTCTGGCAGCCGGGTGATATGGTGGATGTTTGTCATTGTCTCTGAGGTGATAGATGGAGGTCTGGCAGCCGGGTGATGTGGTGGATGTTTGTCATTGTCTCTGAGGTGATAGATGGAGGTCTGGCAGCCCGGTGATAGATGGAGGTCTGGCAGCCGGGTGATATGGTGGATGTTTGTCATTGTCTCTGAGGTGATAGATGGAGGTCTGGCAGCCGGGTGATAGATGGAGGTCTGGCAGCCGGGTGATAGATGGAGGTCTGGCAGCCGGGTGATAGATGGAGGTCTGGCAGCCCGGTGATAGATGGAGGTCTGGCAGCCGGGTGATATGGTGGATGTTTGTCATTGTCTCTGAGGTGATAAATGGAGGTCTGGCAGCCGGTGATATGGTGGATGTTTGTTACTAGTAGCAACCAAGTGCCACACATGATTGATGGGAACGTCAGTGACTGAAGCCTGAATCCTCCAGACACCATGACGGCGAATGTCCTGGGGGGGGCGGAGCTGGCGATTCTCGCTCTGTGGGTTACCATGCATGACCGCATCTCATTATTCAATGTGATTAAAGTCTCGCCTTCTCCGGAAACTTCCACACTTTGTATTGTTCCACTTTCACATTCTAAAATTATTTCTAACCAGAATTTGAATACAGTAATTTCCGCCGGCAGATGCAGTTCAGCCCCCGAAATAAAGGAAACCGGAGAATCCATTAGAATATAACTTCCCCCTAGACTGACCGGGTCCTGCCCTGCCCCCATATGTCCATACCTGCGTGCAAATCCAACGCATTTCATAAGGTACTCTCTACCTGTATGGGGGGCTCTCTACGTGTATGGGGGGCTCTCTACATGTATGGGGGGCTCTCTACATGTATGAGGGCTCTCTACATGTATGGGGGGCTCTCTACCTGTATGGAATATTCTGCCTGTATGGGGGGCTCTCTACATGTATGGGGGGCTCTCTACCTGTATGGAATATTCTGCCTGTATGGGGGCTCTCTACATGTATGGGGGGCTCTCTACCTGTATGGAATATTCTGCCTGTATGGGGTGCTCTCCACCTGTATGGGGGGCTCTCCACCTGTATGGGGGGCTCTCTACCTGTATGGAATATTCTGCCTGTATGGGGTGCTCTCTAAATGTATGGGGGGCTATCTACCTGTATGGAATATTCTGCCTGTATGGGGGGCTCTCTACATGTATGGGGGGCTATCTACCTGTATGGAATATTCTGCCTGTATGGGGGTCTCTCTACATGTATGGAATATTCTGCCTGTATGGGGTGCTCTCTACATGTATGGGGGGCTATCTACCTGTATGGAATATTCTGCCTGTATGGGGGTCTCTCTACATGTATGGAATATTCTGCCTGTATGGGGTGCTCTCTACATGTATGGGGGGCTATCTACCTGTATGGAATATTCTGCCTGTATGGGGGTCTCTCTACATGTATGGAATATTCTGCCTGTATGGGGTGCTCTCTACATGTATGGGGGGCTATCTACCTGTATGGAATATTCTGCCTGTATGGGGTGCTCTCTACATGTATGGAATATTCTGCCTGTATGGGGTGCTCTCTACATGTATGGAATATTCTGCCTGTATGGAGGGCTCTCTACATGTATGGGGGCTCTCTACCTGTACGGGGGACTCTCTACCTGTATGGAATATTCTGCCTGTATGGGGGACTCTCTACCTGTATGGGGGGCTCTCTACATGTATGGGGGGCTATCTACCTGTATGGAATATTCTGCCTGTATGGGGGTCTCTCTACATGTATGGAATATTCTGCCTGTATGGGGTGCTCTCTACATGTATGGGGGGCTATCTACCTGTATGGAATATTCTGCCAGTATGGGGTGCTCTCTACATGTATGGAATATTCTGCCTGTATGGGGTGCTCTCTACATGTATGGAATATTCTGCCTGTATGGGGTGCTCTCTACATGTATGGGGGGCTATCTACCTGTATGGAATATTCTGCCTGTATGGAGGGCTCTCTACATGTATGGGGGCTCTCTACCTGTACGGGGGACTCTCTACCTGTATGGAATATTCTGCCTGTATGGGGGACTCTCTACCTGTATGGGGGGCTCTCTACATGTATGGGGGCTCTCTACCTGTACGGGGGACTCTCTGCCTTTGACTATTTTCTAAATACAGAACTGCACTTATTTTTATGTAATCTGTCTGGAGTTCAGCTTGAAAGAGTCAACCAGTGGAAGTGGTCAGAACACGAGAAGAGAGGAACTAAACATTTCGCTTTCTCTGACAGAGACCCTTCTTAGGAGAGCAATCACTGAGGCAGATCACTGAAGGATCTACTGGATCATAGTAAGATACAAAAAATCAATGCCGAGAAACTCTGGGGCAGATATGGTGTGTCCCAGGTTCTGGAGTCTGTCTTCTGGGTTGTGGAAAGTCTTCTCATGTTCTGATCTTCTGGCATTCTTGGGTTTTGGAGACAGTCTTCTGAGGTCCTTAGGTTCTAGAGCCAGTCTTTTGGGGTTCTTGGGTCCTGGAGACAGTCTTTTGGGGTTCTTGGTTCCTGGGGTCGATCTTTTGGGGTTCTTGGGTCCTGGAGCCAGCCTTTTGGGGTTCTTGGGTCCTGGGGTCGATCTTTTGGGGTTCTTGGGTCCTGGAGCCAGCCTTTTGGGGTTCTTGGGTCCTGGGGTCGATCTTTTGGGGTTCTTGGGTCCTGGGGTCGATTATTTGGGGTTCTTGGGTTCTGGAGCTGGTGTTCTGGGGTTCTTGGGTCCTGGCGACAGTCTTCTGGGATTCTTAGGTCCTGGAGCCAGTCTTCTGGGGTTATTGAGTCTTGGAGCCGGTCTTCTGGAGCCTGTGTGTCCGACTATATGAGGATAAAATGAATGGATTGGTAAGGTTCAGGACTTCTTGGAGGTGATCTGCTTTCCTTTTATACAGAAGGATGAAGATCTCATCATGTTGTGGCAGACGGAAGGACAAGTCATTCCCCCACCCGAGAAGGCCGATGACCCAGACGCGTGCCGTCACTGACGGGGACTTTACAGTTTGGATATCAGGGCCGGCAGCAGAAAGTGGGAGACAAAAGCTGTGTCTGGAGGACCTCCATGTCTCTCTTGTGAGGCCTGAGCCAGCCATACATGAGCCATACATAAATCCGATGCGGACGGCCCTCTGCCCATACTGTGTGACTTTGTATTCCAGAGAGATTAATCCCAGGCTGACGGCTCGCCGAATCCTCGTTTAATGATATGCTTATTTCAAAGTATCAGCATTGCGCTAAATGTCTTGTTTGGGAAATGAAATGAGCCAGAAGCAGCAGGTACCATTCTTAAGCCTATAAACACCGAGCCGGTGGGACGTCGTCTGTTCTACAGCTGGTGCAATTCCTCACATAGGTACACGTCCCCCACTGGTGAATTAGTGAGACAATCTGCTTTATTATGGGGGATTCAGACAGGACGGAGCCACCCCAGAGGGCCGGGAGGAAGCAGGCGGCTAAATGCAGATTTTCAGCTCTTTAATACATTAATTGCCATCTCCAGAACAAAACATCCATTAACGTTTTATCCTTTCAGATAAACGAATTAGACCTGAAAATATCCTTCTCCTCCTCAGACTTCTTTCTGAGCGTCTTCCTTGCGTGTGGTAGAAGGCAGAGGGCAGCTATGGTTCATTCCGGCGGACCAGAGAAGGTGGAGAGAGGGGACCCCTGGGGGACCAGGGTAGATGGAGAGAGGAGACCCCTGGGGGACCAGGGAAGGTGGGGAGAGGAGACCTCCGGGGGACCAAAGAAGGTGGGGAGAGGAGACCTCCGTGGGACCAAAGAAGGTGGAGAGAGGAGACCCCCGGGGGACCAGGGAAGGTGGAGAGACGAGACCCCCAGGGGACCAGGGAAGGTGGAGAGACGAGACCACTGGGGGACCAGAAAATTGTGGGGGGGGGGGGAGACCTCCGGGGGAATGGAGAACGTGGAGAGAGGAGACCCCCGGGGGACCAGGGAAGGTGGAGAGAGGAGACCCCCGGGGGACCAGGGAAGGTGGAGAGACGAGACCCCCAGGGGACCAGGGAAGGTGGAGAGACAAGACCACTGGGGGACCAGAAAATTGTGGGGGGGGGGGAGACCTCCGGGGGAATGGAGAACGTGGAGAGGAGACCCCTGGACACTGTGGTCCAGATTCTCGTAGATCGGCGTATCTTTGTGCGGGCGTAACGTATCCTATTTACGTTACGCCTCCGCAACTTAGACGGGCAAGTGCAGTATTCTCAAAGCACTTGCTCCGTAAGTTGCGGCGGCGTAGCGTAAATAGGCCGGCGTTAGCCCGCCTAATTTAAATTTGGAAGATGTGGGCGTGTGTTATGTAAATGTTATGTAACCCTACGTAAATGACGCTTTTTACGAACGGCGCATTTTTCAAAATTCGACGTGGGAACGACGTCCATACTTAACATTGGTACGCCGCATGTACGCCACCATATAGCAGGGGTAACTTTACGCCGGGAAAAGCCTAACGTAAACGGCGTATCTGTACTGCGTCGGCCGGGCGTACGTTCGGGAATTTGCGTATATAGCTGATTTACATATTTCTAGGCGTAAATCAGCGTACACGCCCCTAGCGGCCAGCGTAAATAGGCAGTTAAGATCCGACGGCGTAAGAGACTTACGCTGGTCGGATCTAATAGAAATCTATGCGTAACTGATTCTAAGAATCAGGCGCATAGATACGACGGCTCAGACTCAGCGATACGATCCCGCACACTCAGAGATACGACGGCTCAGACTCAGAGATACGACCCCGCACACTCAGAGATACGACGGCTCAGACTCAGCGATACGACGGCTCAGACTCAGAGATACGACCCCGCACACTCAGAGATACGACGGCTCAGACTCAGAGATACGACCCCGCACACTCAGAGATACGAAGGCTCAGACTCAGAGATACGACCCCGCACACTCAGAGATACGACGGCTCAGACTCAGAGATACGACCCCGCACACTCAGAGATACGACGGCTCAGACTCAGAGATACGACCCCGCACACTCAGAGATACGACGGCTCAGACTCAGCGATACGACGGCTCAGACTCAGAGATACGACGGCTCAGACTCAGAGATACGACGGCTCAGACTCAGAGATACGACGGCTCAGACTCAGAGATACGACGGCTCAGACTCAGAGATACGACGGCTCAGAGATACGACCCCGCACACTCAGAGATACGACGGCTCAGACTCAGAGATACGACGGCTCACACTCAGAGATACGACGGCTCAGACTCAGCGATACGACGGCTCAGACTCAGCGATACGACGGCTCAGACTCAGTGATACGACGGCTCAGACTCAGAGATACGACGGCTCAGACTCAGAGATACGACGGCTCAGACTCAGAGATACGACGGCTCAGACTCAGAGATACGACGGCTCACACTCAGAGATACGACGGCTCAGACTCAGCGATACGACGGCTCAGACTCAGAGATACGACGCCTCAGACTCAGAGATACGACGGCTCAGACTCAGAGATACGACGGCTCAGACTCAGAGATACGACGGCTCAGACTCAGAGATACGACGGCTCAGACTCAGCGATACGACGCCTCAGACTCAGAGATACGACCCCGCACACTCAGAGATACGACGGCTCAGACTCAGCGATACGACGGCTCAGACTCAGAGATACGACGGCTCAGACTCAGAGATACGACGGCTCAGACTCAGAGATACGACCCCGCACACTCAGAGATACGACGGCTCAGAGATACGACCCCGCACACTCAGAGATACGACGGCTCAGACTCAGAGATACGACCCCGCACACTCAGAGATACGACGGCTCAGACTCAGAGATACGACGGCTCAGACTCAGCGATACGACGCCTCAGACTCAGAGATACGACCCCGCACACTCAGAGATACGACGGCTCAGACTCAGCGATACGACGGCTCAGACTCAGAGATACGACGGCTCAGACTCAGAGATACGACGGCTCAGACTCAGAGATACGACCCCGCACACTCAGAGATACGACGGCTCAGAGATACGACCCCGCACACTCAGAGATACGACGGCTCAGACTCAGAGATACGACGGCTCAGACTCAGAGATACGACCCCGCACACTCAGAGATACGACCCCGCACACTCAGAGATACGACGGCTCAGACTCAGAGATACGACGGCTCAGACTCAGAGATACGACCCCGCACACTCAGAGATACGCCGTCGTATCTCCTTTGAGAATCTAGGCCAGAGATGGAATCTGGATATAACAAGGTCTGGATCGGGGTCTATAACTAGAACATGATGTGAAACCGATCTCCAGAATAAAACAATCTCTGACCTTTGAGTGAATCTTCTGGATGGACGGGATTTTGGTCTCTCTGCATTTGATGAAAAGTTTCCATCTGACATCAGATTGGACAGTCTGTGAACACCCAGAAGAGATTCTATCAGCCAGACTTGGTGTTCCCGGAGGAGCCGGACATCGGACATGAGACCATCAGAATTAACATCGGACGTCTCTGAGTGACTTCACATTCCGCCTCTCTGCAGCTGCAATATTGAAGAGTCTCCTTATCTCTTATTAGACTCACAAAACTCATTTCATTCCCACATTTCACAGGTGAGTTCTTACAATAAGACAGTCCAGTCCTCTGCGGGGCTAATTGGAGTTGAGGAGAGTCGGGAAGATTACATTTGTTGATGTCAATAATCGCACATTGCTGCGGGGAAAATAATCACATATTTATTAAAACTCATAAACAGACATTTGAGTCCGGCGAGTCCGGTGACGTACGGAGGCGTCTGCTGCCCGGGACATGAAGAATTTCATTAACACCTTCACCGGCGAGCAGAACGGCGCTAATTCTCTACAACGCAAAGTTCCTCTCAGGACGGTGAGAAGGAAGACGCTTTCCAATATACAGAGCTGACCCAGAGGACCAGGGTTAGTGATGAGCCGAACAAACGTTCCTGGATTGGGTTCGATGAACATGAATAAAGTTCTGGGGCCAAATCTGAACCCCATTAAACTCAATGGAAGCCAAATGTTAAAAATCCATTCTGGCCATTAGCTAGGCTACCGGGCGAAGGCTTCCCAGACAAACGCCATTGGGGCTGGGCACTGCCCAGGAGGACATGGACCAAAGCAAAACACTTGTGGACCGCCCGTAATGTCCGGCAGACGGGGGATCCGGGCTGACAAAGTGATTGAACACAGCGGGAGTCTGTCAGCAAGTCCCGGACAATTATTTCAGATCACAGAGGATACATGGGTCCAATTCTGAAAAAATTGTAATTATGAATTTTTGTGGTGATTTCGCAGCAGTGGCTGGTTTTGTATTTTCTGGAGCACGAGACGACATTGAAGGTTTGGTTGGTCGAATTTCAAAATCAATTTTCTGACGCTGGAGACGGTAATTACCGGTGGGATTGCCGTCCTTGTGTCGTAGACCCTCCAAACCATGAAGACCGGGAAATCTCTTGTAGAAAGACAAGACTCCACCAATTAGGGAGCCTGCGCTCTGCCATGACTGCAGTGGGGTGACCAGGGCTTTTTTTCTCAAACAATAGGTGCTGGAAAGGGATGCACACAGAGTACAGAGTTCAGGAGGGGCACACACAGAGTACAGAGTTCAGGAGGGATGCACACAGAGTACAGAGTTCAGGAGGGTTGCACACAGAGTACAGAGTTCAGGAGGGATGCACACAGAGTACAGAGTTTAGGGGGGATGCACACAGAGTTCAGGGGGGTCACACACACAGAGTGCAGAGTTCAGGAGGGATGCACACAGAGTTCAGGGGGGTCACACACAGAGTGCAGAGTTCAGGAGGGATGCACACAGAGTTCAGGGGGGTCACACACAGAGTGCAGAGTTCAGGAGGGATGCACACAGAGTGCAGAGTTCAAGAGGGTTACGCACAATGCAGATTTCAGGAGGGGCGCACACAGAGTGCAGAGTTCAAGAGGGATGCACACATAGTGCTGAGTTCAGGAGGGTTACGCACAATGCAGATTTCAGGAGGGGCACACACAGAGTTCAGGGGGGTCGCACACAGAGTACAGAGTTCAGGAGGGATGCACACAGAGTACAGAGTTCAGGAGGGATGCACACAGAGTACAGAGTTTAGGGGGGTCGCACACAGAGTACAGAGTTCAGGAGGGATGCACACAGAGTACAGAGTTTAGGGGGGATGCACACAGAGTTCAGAGTTTAGGGGGGTCGCACACAGAGTGCAGAGTTCAGGGGGGTCGCACACAGAGTGCAGAGTTTAGGGGGGTCGCACACAGAGTGCAGAGTTCAGGGGGGTCGCACACAGAGTGCAGAGTTCAGGGGGGTCGCACACAGAGTGCAGAGTAAAGGGGGGTCGCACACAGAGTGCAGAGTTCAGGGGGGTCGCACACAGAGTGCAGAGTTCAGGAGGGGCGCACACAGAGTGCAGAGTTCAGGAGGGATGCACACAGAGTTCAGGGGGGTCACACACAGAGTGCAGAGTTCAGGAGGGATGCACACAGAGTGCAGAGTTCAAGAGGGATGCACACATAGTGCTAAGTTCAGGAGGGTTACGCACAATGCAGATTTCAGGAGGGGCGCACACAGAGTGCAGAGTTCAGGAGGGGCGCACACAGAGTGCAGAGTTCAGGGGGGATGCACACAGAGTGCAAAGTTCAGGAGGGGCGCACACAGAGTGCAGAGTTCAGGAGGGATGCACGCAGAGTTCAGGAGGGGCACACACAGAGTTCAGGAGGGGCGCACACAGAGTGCAGAGTTCAGGAGGGGCGCACACAGAGTGCAGAGTTCAGGAGGGGCGCACACAGAGTGCAGAGTTCAGGGGGGTCGCACACAGAGTGCAGAGTTCAGGAGGGGCGCACACAGAGTGCAGAGTTCAGGGGGGTCGCACGCAGAGTTCAGGGGGGTCGCACACAGAGTGCAGAGTCCAGGGGGGTCGCACACAGAGTGCAGAGTTCAGGGGGGTCGCACACAGAGTGCAGAGTTCAGGGGGGTTGCACACAGAGTTCAGGGGGGTCGCACACAGAGTGCAGAGTTCAGGGGGGTCGCACAGAGTGCAGAGTTCAGGGGGGTCGCACAGAGTGCAGAGTTCAGGGGGGTCGCACACAGAGTGCAGAGCTGCCACTTGTAAACACAGAAACTAGACTTCTATGTTTACAAGTGATTGTGGTGAGCAGGGAGCAGAGGGTCTGAGCCCGAGGTGGTGGAACCAAGTTCCAACAAGTTCCACCTGGAAAAAAGCCCTGGGGGTGACAATGATTGGCTGTGATCCTACCTATCCATGGCATGGAGCCGATTGGAAAACTCTGAGTGACCTCTGCGGAATATTCCGGCAAGGTGGAGGAACACCTCGGTGAGGAGAGGCGCTCGTCAGGTGGAGGCCGGAAGCCGCACTGAAGACGCTTTTGATGTTTTATTCTTAAATAAAAAAAGAAAAGAAAACTAATTAAGGGTTTGAAAAGCACTTGACTTCCTGATGGGAGCGTCCAGGAGAAGGTTGTTTGGGCCGGAATGAGCGAACGGCGAGATTGCGATCGGCGTCATATCTCACCGAATACCTGGCCTCTCCGCCGCTCTTTCATCCACACTGTTAGTTTGAAGTATTTCTTCATAAATGAACTTCAGTGCGTCTCGTCTGCCGCCATCGTGATAACATCCCCCAGCGGGTACAAAACGAGGACGTCTTAATTAACTGGGGGAGGTTCTAATTCCATGGTTTTCAGACGTCTTCTAATGCTGGAAAGATGGACGCCGGTGATCGGCAGAAACTTGGCAAAGTGGAGGATCTGCTGAACGTCTCTTCATTCTGCCGCTCTTATCTCCTGTGGTCAGTGGAATCCTCCATCTCTCGCCTCTTATCTCTGTGTCTCTTCAGTCAGACCGCGCGCGCGCGCAGCTCAGCGCTTTGTTCCTTCTCTTCTGGCAAAGCCAATTCTCCCATTGACAGCCAATCTCAGATCTGTCTTTTGTCTCCACCAACGTCTCGCTGTGTCTGGCCTATTATTCCGAGAGGCTTCTTCACAGAGAGTCCCTGAGGATCATGGGGGACGTCCAATCGCTTTGTTCTCCTGTACCGCGAATATCTCACACGTCTGTCCAGGAGGAGCTTGTACCGCCTCCGAAAATGGCAGTACTAAGAAATGTATAGCCCTCACCTTCTGAAAATGCTGGTCGCCTGGCTGCTGTTTTTTGACCAGCCATACACGTGTCGATTTTTTAAAACAATCGTTTGATTTTCGATCATTAGTGGGGCCGCAGCAACCGCCGATTTTCATGCAGCCATCAAGTTTGAGTGATGGGCATGTTGGAATTTTTTATGAAAAACGATGGGAGAATCGTGTGAGAAATATAATAGAAGACATGAGTTGTGACCTGGAAAGAAAAGACTCCCGACCACAAAATTCCTTTTCCTAACACCACAAGGTGACATCCAAGGCTTGCTTGGTAGCGCCATCGGATTACAAAATCCAAGAAATGTTTGATCATTGATCGACAAATCGTTGGGAATCGGGGGCCCATGTATGGCCTGCGGTCATCCAATGGCAAATGTTATTTTCGAAGACAACCCCCATCATCCTCTTCCTACAAGAGAACTTTTGAGGCTGCGTACACACGATCAGTTAACCGATGAAGCTGACTGATGTGCCTACACACCATAGGTTAAATAACCGATCGTGTCAGATTGCGGTGACGTAAAACACAACAACGTGCTGAAAAAAACGTTCAATGCTTCCAAGCATGCGTCAACTTGATTCTGAGCATGCGCGGGTTTTTAACGGATGCTTTTGGATACTAACGATCGGTTTTGACCTATCGGTTAGGCGTCCATTGGTTACATTTTAAAGCAAGTTCTCATTTTTTTGACCGAAGGATAACTGACCGATGGGGCCCACACACGATCGGTTTGGACCGATGAAACGGTCCTTCAGTCCGTTTTCATCGGTTTTGACCGATCGTGTGTACGCGGCCTTAGTCTTCTTGGCTCTTTGCCAATGGAGAAGAAAAATGTTATTTCGATAAATTCGATCATTCAAAAGAGCCAACCATTGGCGATCCAGGGAAAAATACAAAACCTGACCAATCCTAAGATTCAATATGGCAAAGAACATTATCACCCCATCAATGACCCCCCCCCCTCAATGCTGGCTGCAGATAGGAAACACCCTGGGGGGAGGGGCTCGGAGTAATTAGACCAGTATGGGGGATCAGGAAGGAATTTTCCCCCCACTGTAGAAAATAAGATCATTCTTTGTTGGGTCACCTGTGGGTATAGAATTATGTATATGGGATTGTGCGATATTTTTTATTTTATATTTTTATGGTTGAACTGGATGGACTTGTGTCTTTTTTTCAACCTAACAATGTATGGAAAGTTTGTGTGAGGACCAGAGGTGTGCACAGGGGGATGTGCCTGGGCACACCCTAATCACCCAGGGTCACCACTGATAAGGCAGTACAGCCGGCCCTCCTGTAACGGGCCTATCAGTTTAAAAGGGGGCTTGGGCTGGAGGACCGGCTGCACTGCCCTATTGGGGATACCAATCCTCTTGTTCCTCCTCCTGCAGCACTGCCAGCATCTCCTCATCTCCCTCTATCCAACTGCGGGGGGGGGGGGGGGGGGGATCAGGGGGGAGGAGCTGGTAAATCTGTCATTTGCTGGCCCCTCTTGTTTCTGAATGAACACAGTGAGCGATCGGGAACAGACGCTCCTGTGTCCATTCATCACTGAAGTATAGTAAACTGTTTACTATGCTTCAGTTTGTGAATGAATAGGAAGCCTGTAAGTACTTCCTATTCATTGATCTGTGCAGCTGAGGCTCTTAAATGTGAGACATTAGGGGCCTGTTTAGACCCCCGATATTTCACCAAAGCCCCCAACCGTGCACTTGATTAAAAATAAAATTTAAAAATAAAATAAAAAATAAATTTCCAAAAAAATATTGCTTTGCTCTCTATAACCACTTTCCGACGGCCGCATGTATATGTACGTCCACAGAATGGCACGTACAGGCAGATGGGCGTTCATGTACGTCCTTGCCTTCTAGCGGGTGGGGGGTCTGATCGGGACCCCCCCCGCTACATGCGGCGGTCGGGTTCCCGGGGGGAGCGATCCGGGACGATGGCGCTGCTATTTGTTTATAGCCGCTCCGTCGCGATCGCTCCCCGGAGCTGAAGAAACGGGGAGAGCCGTATGTAAACACAGCTTCCCCGTGCTTCACTGTGGCGGCGCATCGATCGTGTGATCCCTTTTATAGGGGAGCAGGGCTTTTTTTCAGGGGGAACTTGGGGGAACTCAGTTCCACCACCTCTGGCTCAAACCCTTTGTTGTCTGCTCACCACAATCGCTTGTAAACAGAGAAGTCTGGTTTCTGTGTTTACAAGTGACAGCTCTGCACTCTGTGTGTAACCCCCTGAACTCTGCACTCTGTATGTAATGCAATCCTGGTATTTAATGCCCCTTTAAGACCCTCCTATTGTTTTTGAAATCTGAATGGGGTCGTGGTTGAGTTCCTGCACCTATTTTCTGAGAAAAAAAGCTCTGTAGGGGAGACACAATCGATGATGTCACACCTACAGCCACACCCCCCTACAGTTGTAAACACACATTAGGTGAACACTAACTCCTACAGCGCCCCCTTGTGGTTAACTCCCAAACTGCAACTGTCATTTTCACAATAAAGAATGCAATTTAAATGCATTTTTTGCTGTGAAAATGACAATGGTCCCAAAAATGTGTCAAAATTGTCCGAAGTGTCCGCCATAATGTCGCAGTCATGGAAAAAATCGCTGATCGCCACCATTAGTAGTAAAAAAAAAATAATTAATAAAAATGCAATAAAACTATCCCCTATTTTGTAAATGCTATCAATTTTGCGCAAACCAATCGATAAACGCTTATTGCGATTTTTTTTACTAAAAATTGGTCGAAGAATATGTATCGGCCTAAACTGAGGGAAAAAAATGTTTTTTATATGTTTTTGAGGGATATTTATTATAACAAAAAGTAAAAAATATTGCATTTTTTTCAAAATTGTCGCTTTATTTTTGTTTATAGCGCAAAAAATAAAAACCGCAGAGGTGATCAAATACCACCAAAAGAAAGCTCTATTTGTGGGGAAAAAAAGGACGCCAATTTTGTTTGGGGGGCCATGTCGCATGACCGCGCAATTGTCTGTTAAAGCGACGCAGTCCCGAACTGTAAAAACACCTTGGGTCTTTAGGCAGCATTTTGGTCCGGGGCTTAAGTGGATAATTTGTGCCGTGGCTATCCGTGGCCTGTGCACACCCCAACCACTGCCTCTGTTGCTGGGTGTTTGGGTGTTGGGGTGCAATAGTCTGCACACACCTATGGGGGGGGGGGGGGATTTGTTATATGGACATGGACCGTACTCCTGGATTGGTCCATTTATTTCATTGTAGAGGTCAATAGATCACATATCAGGCTCCTCCCACATAAGACAAATCATAAAAACTCTTCTACAGGTCAGAACATAGACATAGACCATGACAGACCATTATATAGACCATAAGGCCTCGTACACACGACCGAGCTTCTCGGCAAAAACCAGCAAGAAACTTGCTGGGAGATATTTTTTTGCCGAGGAAACCGGTCGTGTGTACATTTTCATAGAGGAAACTGTCGAGAAACTCGACGAGCCAAAAAGAAAGCATGTTCTCTATTTCCTTGACGGTAATGGAGAAAATTGGCTTGTCGAGTTTCTCAACGAGCAAAACGATGTGTTTCGCCCGTCGAGTTTCTCGGGAATCTTTTCTTTCCAGGTCGTGTGTACGAGGCCTTATAGATTTGTGATGATATGGGGGGGTTCACTTTTTCCAGTCAGCTGTGTGCGTGATCTGGGCTGATGGGCTCCTGGGCTCCTGTCCCATCTCACATAGAACCATCCTCCCGATGTACCAGGATGAGAGCCATATCCACATTAGAACCTCATTTGAGAAAACTCATCTACATTCCTTTCCAGGTGATGGGACTGAGCAAAGGTCCAGGTGACAGGACCATATGCAGGTCCAGGTGGCAAGAAGATAAGGGAGCCCAGTTGATGGGTCCATGGGACAGGGTGGGGGTTTAGATGATGAACCCATTTAGATGACAGGCAGGGGGGAAAGTCCAGGTGACAGAACTGTGGAGAGTTTCAGGGGATTGGATGATGCAGATGTCCAGATGAGGGTTACATAGGGAGGTCCAGGTGATTAAACCATGATGGGTTGTCTAGGGGATAGGACAGTGTGGAGGTTTAGATGACAGAATGATAGCCAGGTTTAGGTGGTGGCACTCAGGGTAACATGTTCAAGTAACAAAGATGTGGGGTGATTCAGGTAAAAGGGACCTTAGGGATGTCCAGATGGTGGGACTACAGAGAGGCCCAGGTGGTGAGACCGCGGGGAGGCCCAGGCGGTGAGACCGCGGGGAGGCCCAGGCGGTGAGACCGCGGGGAGGCCCAGGCGATGAGACCGCGGGGAAGCCCAGGCGATGAGACCGCGGGGAGGCCCAGGCGATGAGACCGCGGGGAGGCCCAGGCGATGAGACCGCGGGGAGGCCCAGGCGATGAGACCGCGGGGAGGCCCAGGCGATGAGACCGCGGGGAGGCCCAGGCGATGAGACCGCGGGAAGGCCCAGGCGATGAGACCGCGGGGAGGCCCAGGCGATGAGACCGCGGGGAGGCCCAGGCGATGAGACCGCGGGGAGGCCCAGGCGATGAGACCGTGGGGAGGCCCAGGTGGTGAGACCGCGGGGAGGTCAAGGTGGTGAGACCACGAGGAGGTCCAGGTGGCGGGACCACGGGGAGGCCCAGATGGTGAGACCACGGGGAGGTCCAGTCATAATTACTATAGTAAAAGCCAGGTAGTGAGTCCTTTTTAGCTAAAAGAAAATGTTTTAAAAAACAGGCCGACATCCTGAATGACGGTAAATGTGTGAAAGGGTTATTGCCGATAGCCGAGGTTCGAGGGAACGACTAGCTGGATAAGTGAAGTGTTGAGTTGGCAGTGCCGTGTTTCTGTCTCCTGTAGAAGCTCCATGGGTGATGATTGGTGGACGGCGACACGTCTGTCAGCCAGTCCGGAGCCTTCGGTGTGCGGCTTGTTTGTTCGTATTTTCCGGTGATGGTGACATGTCTTCTGACATTCATTATCAAGGTGTGCGGTCAGATGTCACCTCAGAGCCTCTCGCTGTCACTTATCTGTGACGTCTCTTTCAGGGAATGCGGTCAGTGATGGTTCAGCCTCAGGGGTCTCCCTAGAAGACGGTGACGGGGTCAGGCCTACATACTGACCCTTCTTCCTGCCTGCAGGCGGCAGAGAAACGCCACCAATTACCCTCCTCTACAATCTGCAGCCATTTTACAGACAATTACACCCCTGACTAGAGCAGATGACATTTCCACCCGCTTCTCGGCCTGTCAGGGGGCCTCATGCTGCTTACCCACAAATCCTGGAGATCTTACAGGTAATTGGCTTCCAACAAGAGCCAAAGGTGGAATGGGCTACACACAGCAACTTCAATCCCCACCAAAAACATTCCCCAAAAGGCTGAAATATTCTCATCTACACAATGCGCAACCCGGGATATCGGAGGCCAAAACCCCCCGATTAATTCTCATCTACATAATGCAAAACCCGGGATATTAGAGGCCAAGAGCTCCGGATTAATTCTCATCTACACAATGCAAAACCCGGGATATTGGAGGCCAAGAGCTCCGGAAATATTCTCTACTACATAATGCAAAACCTGGGATATTGGAGGCCAAGAGCTCCGGAAATATTCTCTACTACATAATGCAAAACCCGGGATATTGGAGGCCAAGAGCTCAGGAAATATTCTCATCTACACAATGCAAAACCCGGGATATTGGAGGCCAAGAGCTCCAGAAATATTCTCATCTACATAATGCAAAACTCGGGATATCGGAGGCCAAAACCCCCGGATTAATTCTCATCTACATAATGCAAAATCCGGGATATTGAAGGCCAAGAGCTCCGGAAATATTCTCATCTACACAATGCCAAACCAGGGATATTGGAGGCCAAGAGCTCCGGATATATTCTCATCTACACAATGCCAAACCAGGGATATCGGAGGCCAAGAGCTCCGGAAATATTCTCATCTACACCATGCCAAACCAGGTATATGGGAGGCCAAGAGTTCCAGATATATTTTCATCTACACAATGCAAAACCAGGGATATCGGAGGCCAAGAGCTCCGGAAATATTCTCATCTACACAATGCAAAACCAGGGATAGCGGAGGCCAAGAGCTCCGGAAATATTCTCATCTACACAATGAGAAACCAGGGATAGCGGAGGCCAAGAGCTCCGGAAATATTCTCATCTACACAATGAGAAACCATGGATATCAGAGGCCAAGAGCTCCGTAAATATTTTCATCTACACAATGCAAAACCAGGGATAGCGGAGGCCAAGAGCTCCGGAAATATTCTTATCTACACAATGCAAAACCCCCCAAAAACCACATTTCCCTACATGTTTGACCATAACCTTGACCTACCTTCTCCCCACCCCCAGCCCATCTATGTTAAACTTATTACCCAACCCCAATACATATCTGGACACCCCCCCCCCCCTAATCATCATACCCAACCATTTATTGAACGCTTCTCAATAAAACACTTGACTTTTTAGCACCAAAAATGATCCTCATCTGCCCTGCAATTCCCAATATTCATCATCATGGACTTGAATTGCACACTCACCCCATGCGGCGGGTACGTCAGCCACCCCCAGTCTCCAGGAATTGTAGATGTATCCAATAGATTGACTGGAAGAAGAAAGAGATCTCCATCAGATGACAGTTGTCGACACAAACATGTCATAAAACATACAACAGAGAAGAAGAATGATGACAAACTGACCAATCCCATCATTCTACAATGCTGGCCCATCAATCAGGAATATTAAGGGGGAACTCTGCTATAACCTCCCCCTCCTCCACACTGGCCAATCCCATTAGAGCTCCACAGATCACGGATTGTCAAATATAAAAGATTCCCTCTGATACCTGACAGTGAAAAACTTTCGGTGTCTGTGCTAGGACTGATAGGAGAGAGATGGGGTGTCAGGTGTGCACCCCACTTTGGACAGTAATGTGGACATTTTATGAAGATGTATGTAATATGTATTGTCACAGTGTCACCCGGTGTTAATTCTCCCGCTCTAAAGAGCTGACTGGGGCAGACTGACGTTGGTTGAGACCCGTCTTGAGGTTGGAGATGATGTTTGCGGCGTGGGGATATGTCCGCCAGCGAAGGGCCCCTGTGCGATGCACAGAACGATCGTCTGGGGTGGATATGTTCACTCTGCAGAGACATTATTGGTTATAGGCGGATGTACGCTCTTGTCTCTGTGTGTCTGCGGGACGCGTGGCGGGACGCGTGGCATACACCTGCAGATAACCTCTCACTCATAGGAACGGTAGTATAATCTGGGTATGTGTTTGTTCTCTGAACAACGGAGAATAAGGATTCCTATCAGCGGTGATACAGGAGTCTTTGAATTGTTATGGGCAGGGAGAGCGCCCATGTCGTACACCCTGTCCCTACCCAGACACGCCCATAACACTCCCCCAGCCATTATTCATCCTGTTGGAAGGATTTCCTGTGTTGACATTCATATCCTGTGAGGTCATTTCCTGTGATGTCATTTGCCATGGAGCCATCACTTCCTGTTGGTCATTGCTTTTGTTGTGTTGGAACAAAAACCAAGTGCGGTGCTGGGGAGAGGCCAGAAGAGGATGGTACCGAGGACGTAAGGAATGGGGTTGTCTGTTTACTGGAAGACGCATTATATCAAGAGACGGAATGTGGGCTTATCAACCACTTGGCAACCGGCCCATAGCCGAATGGCTGCTTAACTCTGGGAGGGCGTACATGGATGTCCTCCTAGAATCGCGTTCCCACACGCCCCCTGGGGCGCGCACCAGGGAGTGTCCGTGACCGCCGGGTCCATCACGGTAAATGGTCGCTGATAGCGGCTGTTTACCACGTGATCGCTCCGTCAAATGAGATGACGCCGGTTCCTCTCTTCCGTCTCTGTACTGATCTGTACAGTGTGAGAGGAGAGGGGGAGGGAGAGAGCGGATTGCAGCAGCACTGTGGGCTGGATCTGTGACAATTGCAGTCACAGATCCATCCATCCATGCTCAGCCATCCCTACCAATACTCTGCAACACCCTGCCCATACCCCCCGCCTCCCTCTGGTGCTTCTTTCTACCGACTCACCTCTACGATCGAAGCCAGGATTGTTTTTTTTATTTCAGGCTTCCCAGCCCAGAGGTGAGATGTGAGGTCTTATTGGCCCCTCCCCCATATCTCCCTGTAAAGAGGACCTGTCATGCCATATTCCTATTACAAGGGATGTTTACATTTCTTGTATTAGGAATAAAAGTGATCCAAAAATGTATTTTTGCAGAAAAACGTGTAAAACTAAAATAAATAAAGTAAAATGAACAATAAAATATATTTTTTATAAAGCGCCCCTGTGCCCGGTAGCTCGCATACAGAAGCGAACGCAAACGTAAGTCCCGCCTACATATGAAAATGGTGTTCAAACCACACACGTGAGGTATCGCCGCAAATGTTAGAGCGAGAGCAATAATTCTAGCACTAGACCTCCTCTGTAACTAAAAAATTGTAACCAGTAAAAATATTTAAAGCGTTGCCTATGGGGAATTTTAAGTAATGAAGTTTGGCGCCATTCTACGAGCGTGCGCAATTTTGAAGAGTGACATGTTAGGTATCTATTTACTCGGCGTAACTTCATCTTTCACATTATGCAAAAACATTGGGCTAACTTTACTGTTTTGTTTTTTTTTAAACCACAAAACTTTTTTTCCCGTAAAAAAAGCATTCGAAAAATTGCTGCGCAAATACAGAGCGAGATAAAAAGTTGCAATGACCACCATTGTATTCTCTATGGTCTTTGCTAAAAAAGCATATATATATAATGTTTTGGGGTTCTATGTCATTTTCTAGCAAATAAATGATGATTTTTCCATGTAGGAGAGAAATGTCAAAATTGGCCTGGGTGCTCCAGAACGCCTGAAGGTGCTCCCTGCATGTTGGGCCTCTGTATGTGGCCACGCTGTGTAAAAGTATCACACATGTGAAGGTGCTCCCTGCATGTTGGGCCTCTGTATGTGGCCACGCTGTGTAAAAGTCTCACACATGTAAAGTTGCTCCCTGCATGTTGGGCCTCTGTATGTGGCCACGCTGTGTAAAAGTCTCACACATGTGAAGGTGCTCCCTGCATGTTGGGCCTCTGTATGTGGCCACGCTGTGTAAAAGTCTCACACATGTGAAGGTGCTCCCTGCATGTTGGGCCTCTGTATGTGGCCACGCTGTGTAAAAGTCTCACACATGTGAAGGTGCTCCCTGCATGTTGGGCCTCTGTATGTGGCCACGCTGTGTAAAAGTCTCACACATGTGAAGGTGCTCCCTGCATGTTGGGACTCTGTATGTGGCCACGCTGTGTAAAAGTGTCACACATGTAAAGGTGCTCCCTGCATGTTGGGTCTCTGTATGTGGCCACGATGTGTAAAAGTCTCACACATGTGAAGGTGCTCCCTGCATGTTGGGCCTCTGTATGTGGCCACGCTGTGTAAAAGTCTCACACATGTAAAGGTGCTCCCTGCATGTTGGGCCTCTGTATGTGGCCACGCTGTGTAAAAGTCTCACACATGTGAAGGTGCTCCCTGCATGTTGGGCCTCTGTATGTGGCCACGCTGTGTAAAAGTCTCACACATGTGAAGGTGCTCCCTGCATGTTGGGCCTCTGTATGTGGCCACGCTGTGTAAAAGTCTCACACATGTAAAGGTGCTCCCTGCATGTTGGGCCTCTGTATGTGGCCACGCTGTGTAAAAGTCTCACACATGTGAAGGTGCTCCCTGCATGTTGGGCCTCTGTATGTGGCCACGCTGTGTAAAAGTCTCACACATGTAAAGGTGCTCCCTGCATGTTGGGCCTCTGTATGTGGCCACGCTGTGTAAAAGTCTCACACATGTAAAGGTGCTCCCTGCATGTTGGGCCTCTGTATGTGGCCACGCTGTGTAAAAGTCTCACACATGTGAAGGTGCTCCCTGCATGTTGGGCCTCTGTATGTGGCCACGTTGTGTAAAAGTCTCACACATGTGAAGGTGCTCCCTGCATGTTGGGCCTCTGTATGTGGCCAGGCTGTGTAAAAGTCTCAAACGCAATTCTGTATCCTGGCCTAGGCCAACAAGGCCCAGGCCTAGGGCAGCACTTTGCAGGGGGGGTCCCCGCCGGCTTGCGCTACACTGTTAGGTAAATTAGATTAGCGCCCCCATAAATCGTCCGCACTGCTTCCAGTATGTGGGCGTTTGGCATTCTGCAACTGTGGGAGGGGGGGGGGGGGTCGTTGCTTCTAATTTTTTATCATCCCTGTCCCATTGCAGAGATTTACCTTCACTTCATGTCCCATAGCCAAACAGGAAGTGAGAGGAAATCTATGCAAAATAAGGGAAAAAAGTTGCCCCTCCCCCAGGCCATCAGAACTAGTGTCCCCACTTAAAAAATTTCAGGGTGGGTCTTAAACCGCAAGGGGTGTGGCCTTGACAGGAAGGGGTGGGTCATATTTAAATTAGGGGGTGCACACGTTTAGTCAGGCCTAGGCCAGCACAAAACCTAAATACACCCCTGCTCACACATGTGAAGGTGCTCCCTGCATGTTGGGCCTCTGTATGTGGCCACGCTGTTTAAAAGTCTCACACATGTGAAGGTGCTCCCTGCATGCTGGGCCTCTGTATGTGGCCACGCTGTGTAAAAGTCTCACACATGTGGTATCGCCATACTTGGGAGGAATAGCAGAATGTGTTTTGGGGTGTATTTTGTGGTATGCATATGCTGTCTGTGAGAAATAACCTGCTAATATGACAATTTTGGGGAAAAAAAGAAATAAAAATCTTGATTTTGCAAAGAATTGTGGGAAAAAATGACAACTTCAAAAAACTCACCATGCCTCTTTCTAAATACCTTGGAATGTCTACTTTCCAATAAGGGGTCATTTGGGGGGTATTTGTACTTTTCTGGCATGTTAGGGTCTCAAGAAATGAGATAGGCCGTCAGTACTTTAGGTGTGATCAATTTTGAGATATTGGCACCATAGCTTGTGGACTCTATAACTTTCACAAAGACCAAATAATATCCACCAATTTGTACTTATTTTTACCAAAGATATGTAGCAGTATACATTTTGGCCAAAATTTATAAAGAAAAATCACTAATTTGCTAAATTAAACGGAAACGAAGAAGGAAGGATGATGGAAATGTACGATGTGAAGGATGATGGAAATGTACGATGTGAAGGATGATGGAAATGTACGATGTGAAGGGAAGGATGATGGAAATGTACGATGTGAAGGAAGGATGATGGAAATGTACGATGTGAAGGGATGGATGATGGAAATGTACGATGTGAAGGGAAGGATGATGGAAATGTACGATGTGAAGGATGATGGAAATGTACGATGTGAAGGATGATGGAAATGTACGATGTGAAGGATGATGGAAATGTACGATGTGAAGGATGATGGAAATGTACGATGTGAAGGGAAGGATGATGGAAATGTACGATGTGAAGGAAGGATGATGGAAATGTACGATGTGAAGGGATGGATGATGGAAATGTACGATGTGAAGGGAAGGATGATGGAAATGTACGATGTGAAGGATGATGGAAATGTACGATGTGAAGGATGATGGAAATGTACGATGTGAAGGGAAGGATGATGGAAATGTACGATGTGAAGGATGATGGAAATGTACGATGTGAAGGAAGGATGATGGAAATGTACGATGTGAAGGATGATGGAAATGTACGATGTGAAGGATGATGGAAATGTACGATGTGAAGGATGATGGAAATGTACGATGTGAAGGGAAGGATGATGGAAATGTACGATGTGAAGGATGATGGAAATGTACGATGTGAAGGATGATGGAAATGTACGATGTGAAGGATGATGGAAATGTACGATGTGAAGGATGATGGAAATGTACGATGTGAAGGATGATGGAAATGTACGATGTGAAGGGAAGGATGATGGAAATGTACGATGTGAAGGAAGGATGATGGAAATGTACGATGTGAAGGAAGGATGATGGAAATGTACGATGTGAAGGGAAGGATGATGGAAATGTACGATGTGAAGGAAGGATGATGGAAATGTACGATGTGAAGGAAGGATGATGGAAATGTACTATATGAAGGGAAGGATGATGGAAATGTACCATGTGAAGGATGATGGAAATGTACGATGTGAAGGGAAGTCCTCAGAGGGATGAAGATGTCGGATGATGTATGGGATAAATCCAGACATGTGGAGAAGGGCTGGGAAGGCGTTTGGCCTCATTATGGAGGAAGATCTCATCGTTGCAGTAATCTGCTCTCCCCGATCCTCGGATATCGCACTCATTAATAGTCAGCATGGAGTCGCTTCTCACAGATTAGAAATATTCAAAGTTTAAGCCGCTGGAAATGGGTCAGAGGGGAGCAGAAATATACACTGAAGAAAAATAATTGGGGGAGGGGTATCTTCTGACTCACTAACTCTGAGCTGTCCCATAGAAACTTCAACCCTCAGAAAGACAGACAGAATCCAGAGAACATCCAGCTCAATTCTGCCCCAGGAGATGGGGGCATCCTGAGAACATCCAGCTCAATTCTGCCCCAGGAGATGGGGGGCATCCTAAGAACATCCAGCTCAATTCTGCCCCAGGAGATGGGGGCATCCCGAGAAAATCCAGCTTAATTCTGCCCCAGGAGATGGGGGGCATCTCTAGTGTGACAGACTCCCCCGGGACAGAGGCTTTTGGAGGGGACTGAATGCTAGCCTCTTGCCTTGCGATTATGGGCCCTGGCATTTGGGGGGATGGTGCTCTTTGTGAGCTGTATTCCTGGGGATCCTTGAGGTGGTGTTACTTTGGATTCAGGTCCATGTCCCCCCAAGACACAGACTCTGGGGACCCTGTATATGCCATATGAGAAATAGTGACCGATTCATAATGTTGGGACACATACTGTTAAATGCTGATGATGTAATCACCTCCAGCCACCTGTCTGTCTGTTGCCTGTTATAATGTAAATGAGTCTAGGATAACTTCTAAGGGTCTTTCATTGTGACTTGTGCTAATTGACCCTGTAATTGTGTGAAGGAGTTCTGTGTTGATTGGTGATAATGTTGATTGTGTCTTCTGAGCTACAAGACGGCAAGTCTAGCCTAAAGGTCATGTCTCTGAGTCATCTTAGCTGCTTAAAGGGATTTATTAGCTCATGTTAATTAGATCTGGTCACAGGTGTATTTTCATATGAGCAGGATATGTAGGCACCTCCCCTTTTACTGTATATAAGCCTGTAGTCTTTCAATAAAGCTTGTATTCCTGTTTGACCTTCAACACGGAGCTTTGTTTCGTATTTGGGGGAGAATTATTCGTCTGGGGTTCTTATACAGCTGGTTGGAGTGTTCGGTAGATGCCTTTGTGTTCGGGAATGTAATTGTCCTAAATGGCTTTAACCCCTTTCATACCCGGGGTGTCGTTACAATGTGTATTGTAGTGAGGGAGTCACACCGGCTACTTTAAGAAGGGATTAGTTAATTAGCTCATGTTAATTTATGTTTCTGGTTACAGTTGTATTGTTAGAGTAATATGAGCAGGAGGGGTAAACCTCCCCTTCTACTGTATATAAGACGTGTATTCTGGTTCTAATAAACAGTTCATGTTCAGCAACTAAACAAGTATCGTCTCGTTTTGTGCTTGTGAGCAGCTGGAATATCTGATATCTATATTCAGACTGGGAGGAAGCACTCAAGCGGAGTGTGGGACAATTCGTTACATCTAGAACATCCAGCTCAGTGCTATCCCAGGAGATGTGGGCATCTATAGAACATCCAGCTCAGCGCTATCCCAGGAGATGGGGACATCTCTAGAACATCCAGCTCACTGCTGCCCCAGGAGATGGGGACATATCTAGAACATCCAGCTCAATGCTGCCCCAGGAGATGGGGGCATCTCTAGAACATCCAGATCAATGCTTCCCCAGGAGATGAGGGAATCTCTAGAACATCCACCTCAGTGCTATCCCAGGAGATGTGGGCATCTCTAGAACATCCAGCTCAGTGCTATCCCAGGAGATGTGGACATCTCTAGAACATCCAGCTCAGTGCTATCCCAGGAGATGTGGACATCTCTAGAACATCCAGCTCACTGCTGCCCCAGGAGATGGGGACATATCTAGAACATCCAGCTCAGTGCTATCCCAGGAGATGGGGACATATCTAGAACATCCAGCTCACTGCTGCCCCAGGAGATGGGGACATATCTAGAACATCCAGCTCAGTGCTATCCCAGGAGATGTGGGCATCTATAGAACATTCAGCTCAGCGCTATCCCAGGAGATGTGGACATCTCTAGAACATCCAGCTCACTGCTGCCCCAGGAGATGGGGACATATCTAGAACATCCAGCTCAGTGCTATGCCAGGAGATGGGGACATCTCTAGAACATCCAGCTCAGTGCTATCTCAGGAGATGTGGACATCTCTAGAACATCCAGCTCAATGCTGCCTCAGGAGATGGGGGCATCTCTAGAACATCCAGATCAATGCTGCCCCAGGAGATGGGGACATCTCTAGAACATCCAGCTCAGCGCTATCCCAGGAGATGGGGACATCTCTAGAACATCCAGCTCAGTGCTATCCCAGGAGATGGGGACATATCTAGAACATCCAGCTCAGTGCTATCCCAGGAGATGGGGGCATCTCTAGAACATCCAGATCAATGCTGCCCCAGGAGATGTGGCATCTCTAGAACATCCAGCTCAGCGCTATCCCAGGAGATGGGGGCATCTCTAGAACATCCAGATCAATGCTGCCCCAGGAGATGTGGCATCTCTAGAACATCCAGCTCAGCGCTATCCCAGGAGATGGGGCATCTCTAGAACATCCAGATCAATGCTGCCCCAGGAGATGTGGCATCTTTAGAACATCCAGCTCAGCGCTATCCCAGGAGATGGGGGCATCTCTAGAACATCCAGCTCCTGGGAACATAGCGTGACAGAGACTACTACACGGAACATAGTGTGACTGAGACTACTCCACGGAACATAACGTGACAGAGACTACTACACGCAACATAACGTGACAGAGACTACTCCACGGAACATAACGTGACAGACTACTACACGGAACATAATGTGACTGAGACAACTACACGGAACATAGCGTGACTGAGAGTGCTGCACAGGATGTTGCGTGACTTCGGCTCGGTGGAGTTCTGTGAAGCGGAAGATGAAGATATCAAACGAGTCTCTGTGGCAGAATATTCCCGGATCTCATCATTCTGACACCCTGAGGGGCCCCACACGTGCACTGCGGGGGACTTACCTGCTTCATGCTGTATGTATGTTACACGTGTCTGATTCCTCATATAAACCTCCCTCATCTATATCTATAGGTGTCATCACCCCTCCCCCACACTCAGAGGACGGAGGGGACCCATCTATAGGTGTCATCACCCCTCCCCCACACTCATAGGACGGAGGGGACCCAGCTGTACGGATCTCCACTCTTTGTGCTCATCTATCATCAATAGCGATGAGACAATTATCTTCTCCAGATCTCCTTCATCCTCATAGATTGGTGTGGATGGGATTGTACAGATCGGTTCCCCGGTATTTCCTGGACATATCAGTTTGGTTTTCAGGGAAAAATTTAGGAAAATGTTTCTATTGCCTGACATTGTACACCAGAGCAGGAAAAGATCCGTCACAAATCCCGGGGGGAAAACCGAGAAGCGGCTCGGCAACTTTCCCCCACACACGAGAGGCTTTCCCATCAGGGAAACTGAGGAGAGCTTTGGTCAGGAACCCCGGCCGTGTGTTTGCTTCTCGCAGTTTTTCCAACAGGAATCCCGGCCGTGTGTTTGCTTCTCGCAGTTTTTCCAACAGGAATCCCGGCCGTGTGTTTGCTCCTCGCAGTTTTTCCCGTCGGGAATCCCGGCCGTGTGTTTGCTCCTCGCAGTTTTTCCCATTGGGAATCCCGGCCGTGTGTTTACTCCTCGCAGTTTTTCCCGTCGGGAATCCCGGCCGTGTGTTTACTCCTCGCAGTTTTTCCCGTCGGGAATCCCGGCCGTGTGTTTGCTCCTCGCAGTTTTTCCCATTGGGAATCCCGGCCGTGTGTTTGCTCCTCGCAGTTTTTCCCGTCGGGAATCCCGGCCGTGTGTTTACTCCTCGCAGTTTTTCCCGTCGGGAATCCCGGCCGTGTGTTTACTCCTCGCAGTTTTTCCCATCGGGAATCCCGGCCGTGTGTTTACTCCTCGCAGTTTTTCCCGTCGGGAATCCCGGCCGCGTGTTTGCGCCTTGCAGTTTTTCCCATCGGGAATCCCGGCCGTGTGTTTGCTCCTCGCAGTTTTTCCCGTCGGGAATCCCGGCCGTGTGTTTGATCCTCGCAGTTTTTCCCGTCGGGAATCCCGGCCGTGTGTTTGCTCCTCGCAGTTTTTCCCATCGGGAATCCCGGCCGTGTGTTTGCTCCTTGCAGTTTTTTCCCCACAGGAAAACTGCCAAAAACTGCTGGGAAAAAGTCAGCCGGGAAATTAGAGTGCAAGTTCTTTTTTTTTTTTGTCCGGCGTTTTTTGGGCAGTTTTCCCATCAAAAAATCTGCGAGGAGCAAAATCACGGGCGGAATTCCCGATAGGAAAAACTGCGTGGAGCAAACACACGGCCGGGATTCCTGACAGGAAAACTGCGAGGAGCAAACACACGGCCGGAATTCCCGGTGGGAAAACTGCAAGGAGCAAAATCCCGGGCGGAATTCCCGACAGGAAAAACTGCGAGGAGCAAACACACGGCCGGGATTCCCGACAGGAAAACTGCAAGGAGCAAACACACGGCCGGAATTCCCGGCGGGAAAAACTGCGAGGAGCAAACACACGGCCGGGATTCCCGACGGGAAAACTGCGAGGAGCAAACACACGGCCGGAATTCCCGGCGGGAAAAACTGCGAGGAGCAAACACACGGCCGGGATTCCCGATGGGAAAAACTGCGAGGAGCAAACACACGGCCGGGATTCCCGATGGGAAAAACTGCGAGGAGCAAACACACGGCCGGGATTCCCGATGGGAAAAACTGCGAGGAGCAAACACACGGCCGGAATTCCCGGAGGGAAAAACTGCGAGGAGCAAACACACGGCCGGGATTCCCGATGGGAAAAACTGCGAGGAGCAAACACACGGCCGGGATTCCCGATGGGAAAAACTGCGAGGAGCAAACACACGGCCGCGATTCTCGTTGGAAAAACTGCGAGGAGCAAACATGGCCGGGATTCCCGATGGGAAAAACTGCGAGGAGCAAACACACGGCCGGGATTGCCGATTCCTGACCAAAGCTCTCATCAGAGTTTTCCCGTCCGGAATCCTGGCCGTGTGTACAAGGCTTATAGGCAAAGAAATGTCCTCTGTATGTGGAACCCTTGTGATCGGAGATCTCGGGATACAAGGAGAAGACAACCACATCAATACCAATAATCTGAGGACTGACCCCCAATCACTGCAGGGAATTGTGTGAGACGACACGACCATGTAAGTCATCTGATAAAGAGATCACGGTTGTCCACACATGAGGAGATCTCCGTGTCACCCCCAATGGAGATCTGTGAGATGTCTATCATTCTTCAAAGAAGAACGTGCTTCTCCCCCGACCAGGTCCAGCCGGACCTCTGAGAGATTCCACCGGAGAAATTCCGGGGACCTAATGGAGGGGAACACAGATTCCCTATACAATCTAGACAACGAAGACTCCCTATACAATCTAGACAACGAAGACTCCCCATACAATCTAGACAACGACGACACCCGATACAACCTAGACAACGAAGACTCTCCATACAATCTAGACAACGAAGACTCCCCATACAATCTAGACAACGAAGACTCCCCATACAATCTAGACAATGAAGACTCCCCATACAATCTAGACAACGAAGACTCCCCATACAATCTAGACAACGAAGACTCCCCATACAATCTCGACAACCTAGACTCCCCATACAATCTCGACAACCTAGACTCCCCATACAATCTCGACAACGAAGACTCCCTATACAATCTAGACAACGAAGACTCTCCATACAATCTAGACAATGAAGACTCCCCATACAATCTAGACAACGAAGACTCCCCATACAATCTAGACAACGAAGACTCCCCATACAATCTAGACAACGAAGACTCCCCATACAATCTCGACAACCTAGACTCCCCATACAATCTCGACAACCTAGACTCCCCATACAATCTCGACAACCTAGACTCCCCATACAATCTCGACAACGAAGACTCCCTATACAATCTAGACAACGAAGACTCCCTATACAATCTAGACAACGATGACTCCCTATACAATCTAGACAATGAAGACTCCCCATACAATCTAGACAATGAAGACTCCCCATACAATCTAGACAATGAAGACTCCCCATACAATCTAGACAACGAAGACTCCCTATACAATCTAGACAACGAAGACTCCCCATACAATCTAGACAACCCAGACTCCCTATACAATCTAGACAACGAAGACTCCCCATACAATCTAGACAACGAAGACTCCCCATACAATCTCGACAACGAAGACTCCCTATACAATCTAGACAACGAAGACTCCCCATACAATCTAGACAACGAAGACTCCCCATACAATCTAGACAATGAAGACTCCCCATACAATCTAGACAACGAAGACTCCCCATACAATCTAGACAACGAAGACTCCCCATACAATCTCGACAACCTAGACTCCCCATACAATCTCGACAACCTAGACTCCCCATACAATCTCGACAACGAAGACTCCCTATACAATCTAGACAACGAAGACTCCCTATACAATCTAGACAATGAAGACTCCCCATACAATCTAGACAATGAAGACTCCCCATACAATCTAGACAATGAAGACTCCCCATACAATCTAGACAACGAAGACTCCCTATACAATCTAGACAACGAAGACTCCCCATACAATCTAGACAACCCAGACTCCCTATACAATCTAGACAACGAAGACTCCCCATACAATCTAGACAACGAAGACTCCCCATACAATCTCGACAACGAAGACTCCCTATACAATCTAGACAACGAAGACTCCCCATACAATCTAGACAACGAAGACTCCCCATACAATCTAGACAATGAAGACTCCCCATACAATCTAGACAACGAAGACTCCCCATACAATCTAGACAACGAAGACTCCCCATACAATCTCGACAACCTAGACTCCCCATACAATCTCGACAACCTAGACTCCCCATACAATCTCGACAACGAAGACTCCCTATACAATCTAGACAACGAAGACTCCCTATACAATCTAGACAATGAAGACTCCCCATACAATCTAGACAACGAAGACTCCCCATACAATCTAGACAACGAAGACTCCCCATACAATCTAGACAACGAAGACTCCCCATACAATCTCGACAACCTAGACTCCCCATACAATCTCGACAACCTAGACTCCCCATACAATCTCGACAACGAAGACTCCCTATACAATCTAGACAACGAAGACTCCCTATACAATCTAGACAACGATGACTCCCTATACAATCTAGACAATGAAGACTCCCCATACAATCTAGACAATGAAGACTCCCCATACAATCTAGACAATGAAGACTCCCCATACAATCTAGACAACCTAGACTCCCCATACAATTTAGACAACGAAGACTCCCTATACAATCTAGACAACGAAGACTCCCCATACAATCTAGACAACCCAGACTCCCTATACAATCTAGACAATGAACACACCCGATACAACCTAGACAACGAAGACTCCCCATACAATCTAAACAGCGAAGACTCCCCATACAATTTAGACAACCTAGACTCCCCATACAATCTAGACCAGTGTTTCTCAACTCCAGTCCTCAAGGCGCCCCAACAGGTCATGTTTTCAGGATTTCCCACCGATGAAACAGCTGTGGTAATTACAAGGAAGTGTAACTGATTAAATCACCTGTGCAAAATAATGGAAAGCCTAAAAACATGACCTGTTGGTGCGCCTTGAGGACTGGAGTTGAGAAACCCTGATCTAGACAACCTAGACTCCCCATACAATCTAGACAACCTAGACTCCCCATACAATCTAGACAACCTAGACTCCCTATACAATCTAGACAACGAAGACTCCCTATACAATCTAGACAACGAAGACTCCCTATACAATCTAGACAACGAAAACTCCCCATACAATCTAGACAACGAAAACTCCCCATACAATCTAGACAACGAAGACTCCCTATACAATCTAGACAACGAAGACTCCCCATACAATCTAGACAACGAAGACACCCGATACAACCTAGAGAACATAGATTCTCTGTACAATCTAGAGGAGAATGAAGACCGTACAATCGAGGAGAGGAACATAAACTCTGTACTATATAAAGGAGAAGCAAATAAGTGGTACAATCTGGTGGAGAACGTAGACTCGGTACAATCTGGTGGAGAACGTAGACTCGGTACAATCTGGTGGAGAACGTAGACTCGGTACAATCTGGTGGAGAACGTAGACTCGGTACAATCTGGTGGAGAACCTAGAGTCGGTACAATCTGGTGGAGAACCTAGAGTCGGTACAATCTGGTGGAGAACCTAGAGTCGGTACAATCTGGTGGAGAACCTAGAGTCGGTACAATCTGGTGGAGAACCTAGAGTCGGTACAATCTGGTGGAGAACCTAGAGTCGGTACAATCTGGTGGAGAACCTAGAGTCGGTACAATCTGGTGGAGAACCTAGAATCGGTACAATATAATCTAATGGAGAATACAGACTTGGTGAATTGTAGAGGAGGAGGTAAGTGTGGTGGAGAACATAAACGTGGTACAATCTAAAGAATGTAAACCCCCCCCTGTACAATTTAGTGGAGAACATAAACGTGGTACAATCTAAAGAATGTAAACCCCCCCCCCCCCTGTACAATCTGTTGGAGAACTCTATACAATCTAGAGAACACAAACCCCTCTGTACAATCTATTGGAGAACCATCGGTACAATCTAAAGGGTATAGTAGACTCAGTGCAATCTGTCGGAGAACGTGGACCCTCGGTACAATCTACGGGGGACAGAAGACCCTCGGTACAATGAATGTAGAGGAAATAGTAGACCCTCTGTCCAATCTATAGAGGACAGAAGACCCTTGGTCCAATCTATGGGGAACAGAAGATCCTCGGTCCAATCTACGGGGGACAGAAGACCCTCGGTCCAATCTACGAGGGACAGAAGACCCTCTGTACAATCTATAAAGAAAAGAAGACCCTCTGTACAGTCTATAGGGGACAGAAGATCCTTGGTATAATCTATGGGGGACAGAAGACCCTCGGTACAATCTAAGGGGGACAGAAGACCCTCGGTACAATCTACGGGGGACAGAAGACCCTCAGTCCAATCTATAGAGGACAGAAGACCCTTGGTCCAATCTACGGGGGACAGAAGACCCTCGGTACAATCTATGGGGTACAGTAGATCCTCGGTCCAATCTATGGGGTACAGAAGACCCTCGGTCCAATCTATAGAGGAAAGAAGACAATCGGTACAATCTACGGGGGACAGAAGATCCTCGGTACAATCTATAGAGGAAAGAAGACAATCGGTCCAATCTACGGGGGGACAGAAGACCCTCAGTCCAATCTACGGGGGACAGAAGACAATCGGTCCAATCTCTCGGAGAACATAGACCCTCGGTCCAATCTATGGGGGACAGAAGACCCTCGGTCCAATCTACGGGGGACAGAAGATCCTCGGTCCAATCTATGGGGGACAGAAGACCCTCGGTCCAATCTACGGGGGACAGAAGACCCTTGGTCCAATCTACTGGGGACAGAAGACCCTCGGTCCAATCTACGGGGGACAGAAGACCCTCGTCCAATCTATGGGGGACAGAAGACCCTCGGTCCAATCTATGCGGGACAGAAGACCCTTGGTCCAATCTACGGGGGACAGAAGACCCTCGGTCCAATCTATGGGGGACAGAAGACCCTCGGTCCAATCTATGGGGGACAGAAGACCCTCGGTCCAATCTATGCGGGACAGAAGACCCTCGGTCCAATCTATGGGGGACAGAAGACCCTCGGTCCAATCTACGGGGGACAGAAGACCCTTGGTCCAATCTACTGGGGACAGAAGACCCTCGGTACAATCTATATGGGGGACAGAAGACCCTCGGTACAATCTTCGGGGGACAGAAGACCCTCGGTACAATCTATATGGGGGACAGAAGACCCTCGGTACAATCTATGGGGGACAGAAGACCCTCGGTACAATCTATGGGGGACAGAAGACCCTCGGTACAATCTATATGGGGGACAGAAGACCCTCGGTACAATCTATATGGGGGACAGAAGACCCTCGGTACAATCTTCGGGGGACAGAAGACCCTCGGTACAATCTATATGGGGGACAGAAGACCCTCGGTACAATCTATATGGGGGACAGAAGACCCTTGGTACAATCTTCGGGGGACAGAAGACCCTCGGTACAATCTATATGGGGGACAGAAGACCCTCGGTACAATCTTCGGGGGACAGAAGACCCTCGGTACAATCTATATGGGGGACAGAAGACCCTCGGTACAATCTATATGGGGGACAGAAGACCCTCGGTACAATCTATATGGGGGACAGAAGACCCTCGGTACAATCTTCGGGGGACAGAAGACCCTCGGTCCAATCTTCGGGGGACAGAAGACCCTCGGTCCAATCTTCGGGGGACAGAAGACCCTCGGTACAATCTATATGGGGGACAGAAGACCCTCGGTACAATCTATATGGGGGACAGAAGACCCTCGGTCCAATCTATATGGGGGACAGAAGACCCTCGGTACAATCTATATGGGGGACAGAAGACCCTCGGTACAATCTATATGGGGGACAGAAGACCCTCGGTACAATCTTCGGGGGACAGAAGACCCTCGGTACAATCTATATGGGGGACAGAAGACCCTCGGTACAATCTATATGGGGGACAGAAGACCCTCGGTACAATCTATGGGGGACAGAAGACCCTCGGTACAATCTTCGGGGGACAGAAGACCCTCGGTACAATCTATGGGGGACAGAAGACCCTCGGTACAATCTATATGGGGGACAGAAGACCCTCGGTACAATCTATATGGGGGACAGAAGACCCTCGGTACAATCTATATGGGGGACAGAAGACCCTCGGTACAATCTATATGGGGGACAGAAGACCCTCGGTACAATCTATATGGGGGACAGAAGACCCTCGGTACAATCTATATGGGGGACAGAAGACCCTCGGTACAATCTTCGGGGGACAGAAGACCCTCGGTCCAATCTCTCGGAGAAGCTGGTGTAGAGTCGGGGGTAGGAGGGTCTTACCTTGGTTGCCGGGCACACAGGACACCACAGAGAAGCCAATACACAGTATGCAGGCAGCGGACGCAGCGTGTGCCATTGGAAACGATCGCTCGGCTCGGACGATCACCACCAAATCCTTCTCCACTTTAAACCTATTTTCTCACATTCACAGAGCAGGCGGCCCCCAGGAGGAGGGGGAGGGGCCTGTCAAATAGTGTCAGCCAATGGAGAGTGAATCTCCTCCACCTTCATCCCCCCCACCGCACATTCACCGGGCGGCACACACCATGGAGGCTCTTCTCACCTCTAATAGTGGAGGCCACCGACATCTGCCCAGATCACCCGGCCTCACTTAACCCTTTACTGAGCGCTCCACATTACTCCGTGTGACCTAACCAGCCTCCATTAACCCCTTCATCCCCCTCTACAACCAAACCAGCCTCCATTAACCCCTTCATCCCCCTCTACAACCAAACCAGCCTCCATTAACCCCTTCCCCCCTACAACCAAACCAGCCTCCATTAACCCCTTCATCCCCCTCTACAACCAAACCAGCCTCCATTAACCCCTTCATCCCCCTCTACAACCAAACCAGCCTCCATTAACCCCTTCATCCCCCTCTACAACCAAACCAGCCTCCATTAACCCCTTCCCCCCTACAACCAAACCAGCCTCCATTAACCCCTTCATCCCCCTCTACAACCAAACCAGCCTCCATTAACCCCTTCATCCCCCTCTACAACCAAACCAGCCTCCATTAACCCCTTGCCCCTCTCTACAACCAAACCAGCCTCCATTAACCCCTTCCCCCTCTACAACCAAACCAGCCTCCATTAACCCCTTCATCCCCCTCTACAACCAAACCAGCCTCCATTAACCCCTTCCCCCCTACAACCAAACCAGCCTCCATTAACCCCTTCATCCCCCTCTACAACCAAACCAGCCTCCATTAACCCCTTCATCCCCCTCTACAACCAAACCAGCCTCCATTAACCCCTTGCCCCTCTCTACAACCAAACCAGCCTCCATTAACCCCTTCCCCCCTACAACCAAACCAGCCTCCATTAACCCCTTCACCCTCTACAACCAAACCAGCCTCCATTAACCCCTTCATCCCCCTCTACAACCAAACCAGCCTCCATTAACCCCTTCCCCCTCTCTACAACCAAACCAGCCTCCATTAACCCCTTCCCCCTCTCTACAACCAAACCAGCCTCCATTAACCCCTTCCCCCTCTACAACCAAACCAGCCTCCATTAACCCCTTCATCCCCCTCTACAACCAAACCAGCCTCCATTAACCCCTTCACCCCCCTCTACAACCAAACCAGCCTCCATTAACCCCTTCATCCCCCTCTACAACCAAACCAGCCTCCATTAACCCCTTCACCCCCCTACAACCAAACCAGCCTCCATTAACCCCTTCATCCCCCTCTACAACCAAACCAGCCTCCATTAACCCCTTCATCCCCCTCTACAACCAAACCAGCCTCCATTAACCCCTTCATCCCTCTACAACCAAACCAGCCTCCATTAACCCCTTCATCCCCCTCTACAACCAAACCAGCCTCCATTAACCCCTTCCCCCTCTACAACCAAACCAGCCTCCATTAACCCCTTCATCCCCCTCTACAACCAAACCAGCCTCCATTAACCCCTTCACCCCCCCTACAACCAAACCAGCCTCCATTAACCCCTTCACCCCCCTACAACCAAACCAGCCTCCATTAACCCCTTCCCCCCTCTACAACCAAACCACCTCCATTAACCCCTTCCCCCTCTACAACTAAACCAGCCTCCATTAACCCCTTCATCCCCCTCTACAACCAAACCACCTCCATTAACCCCTTCATCCCCCTCTACAACCAAACCAGCCTCCATTAACCCCTTCCCCCCTCTACAACCAAACCAGCCTCCATTAACCCCTTCATCCCCCTCTACAACCAAACCAGCCTCCATTAACCCTTCATCCCCCTCTACAACCAAACCAGCCTCCATTAACCCCTTCCCCCCCTCTACAACCAAACCAGCCTCCATTAACCCCTTCACCCCCCCCTCTACAACCAAACCAGCCTCCATTAACCCCTTTATCCCCCTCTACAACCAAACCAGCCTCCATTAACCCCTTCCCCCCTCTACAACCAAACCAGCCTCCATTAACCCCTTCATCCCCCTACAACCAAACCAGCCTCCATTAACCCCTTCATCCCCCTCTACAACCAAACCAGCCTCCATTAACCCCTTCATCCCCCCCTACAACCAAACCAGCCTCCCCCCTACAACCAAACCAGCCTCCATTAACCCCTTCATCCCCCCTCTACAACCAAACCAGCCTCCATTAACCCCTTCCCCCCCTCTACAACCAAACCAGCCTCCATTAACCCCTTCATCCCCCTCTACAACCAAACCAGCCTCCATTAACCCCTTCCCCCCTCTACAACCAAACCAGCCTCCATTAACCCCTTCATCCCCCTCTACAACCAAACCAGCCTCCATTAACCCCTTCCCCCCTACAACCAAACCAGCCTCCATTAACCCCTTCATCCCCCTCTCTACAACCAAACCAGCCTCCATTAACCCCTTCACCCCCCTCTACAACCAAACCACCTCCATTAACCCCTTCCCCCTCTACAACCAAACCAGCCTCCATTAACCCCTTCATCCCCCTCTACAACCAAACCAGCCTCCATTAACCCCTTCATCCCCTCTACAACCAAACCAGCCTCCATTAACCCCTTGCCCCTCTCTACAACCAAACCAGCCTCCATTAACCCCTTCCCCCCTACAACCAAACCAGCCTCCATTAACCCCTTCATCCCCCTCTACAACCAAACCAGCCTCCATTAACCCCTTCCCCCTCTACAACCAAACCAGCCTCCATTAACCCCTTCATCCCCCTCTACAACCAAACCAGCCTCCATTAACCCCTTCACCCCCCTCTACAACCAAACCAGCCTCCATTAACCCCTTCCCCCTCTACAACCAAACCAGCCTCCATTAACCCCTTCATCCCCTCTACAACCAAACCAGCCTCCATTAACCCCTTCCCCCTCTACAACCAAACCAGCCTCCATTAACCCCTCCATCCCCCTCTACAACCAAACCAGCCTCCATTAACCCCTCCATCCCCCTCTACAACCAAACCAGCCTCCATTAACCCCTTCCCCCCTCTACAACCAAACCAGCCTCCATTAACCCCTTCCCCCTCTACAACCAAACCAGCCTCCATTAACCCCTTCATCCTCCTCTACAACCAAACCAGCCTCCATTAACCCCTCCATCCCCCTCTACAACCAAACCAGCCTCCATTAACCCCTTCATCCCCCTCTACAACCAAACCAGCCTCCATTAACCCCTTCATCCCCCTCTACAACCAAACCAGCCTCCATTAACCCCTTCCCCCTCTCTACAACCAAACCAGCCTCCATTAACCCATTCATCCCCCTCTACAACCAAACCAGCCTCCATTAACCCCTTCATCCCCCTCTACAACCAAACCAGCCTCCATTAACCCCTTCACCCCCCCCTCTACAACCAAACCAGCCTCCATTAACCCCTTCCCCCCCTCTACAACCAAACCAGCCTCCATTAACCCCTTCCCCCCCCCTCTACAACCAAACCAGCCTCCATTAACCCCTTCCCCCTCTCTACAACCAAACCAGCCTCCATTAACCCCTTGCCCCTCTCTACAACCAAACCAGCCTCCATTAACCCCTTCCCCCCTACAACCAAACCAGCCTCCATTAACCCCTTCATCCCCCTCTACAACCAAACCAGCCTCCATTAACCCCTTCCCCCCTACAACCAAACCAGCCTCCATTAACACCTTCATACCCCTCTACAACCAAACCAGCCTCCATTAACCCCTTCCCCCCCCTCTACAACCAAACCAGCCTCCATTAACCCATTCATCCCCCTCTACAACCAAACCAGCCTCCATTAACCCCTTCCCCCCCTCTACAACCAAACCAGCCTCCATTAACCCCTTCATCCCCCTCTACAACCAAACCAGCCTCCATTAACCCCTTCATCCCCCTCTACAACCAAACCAGCCTCCATTAACCCCTTCCCCCTCTACAACTAAACCAGCCTCCATTAACCCCTTCATCCCCCTCTACAACTAAACCAGCCTCCATTAACCCCTTCCCCCTCTACAACTAAACCAGCCTCCATTAACCCCTTCATCCCCCTCTACAACCAAACCAGCCTCCATTAACCCCTTCATCCCCCTCTACAACCAAACCAGCCTCCATTAACCCCTTCATCCCCCCCTACAACTAAACCAGCCTCCATTAACCCCTTCATCCCCCTCTACAACCAAACCAGCCTCCATTAACCCCTTCACCCCCCCCTCTACAACCAAACCAGCCTCCATTAACCCCTTCCCCCCTCTACAACCAAACCAGCCTCCATTAACCCCTTCCCCCCCCTCTACAACCAAACCAGCCTCCATTAACCCATTCATCCCCCTCTACAACCAAACCAGCCTCCATTAACCCCTTCCCCCCCTCTACAACCAAACCAGCCTCCATTAACCCCTTCCCCCCCCCTCTACAACCAAACCAGCCTCCATTAACCCCTTCATCCCCCTCTACAACCAAACCAGCCTCCATTAACCCCTTCCCCCCCCTCTACAACCAAACCAGCCTCCATTAACCCATTCATCCCCCTCTACAACCAAACCAGCCTCCATTAACCCCTTCCCCCCCTACAACCAAACCAGCCTCCATTAACACCTTCATACCCCTCTACAACCAAACCAGCCTCCATTAACCCCTTCCCCCCCTCTACAACCAAACCAGCCTCCATTAACCCATTCATCCCCCTCTACAACCAAACCAGCCTCCATTAACCCCTTCATCCCCCCCTACAACTAAACCAGCCTCCATTAACCCCTTCACCCCCCTCTACAACCAAACCAGCCTCCATTAACCCCTTCATCCCCTCTACAACTAAACCAGCCTCCATTAACCCCTTCATCCCCCCCTACAACCAAACCAGCCTCCATTAACCCCTTCCCCCCCTCTACAACCAAACCAGCCTCCATTAACCCATTCATCCCCCTCTACAACCAAACCAGCCTCCATTAACCCCTTCATCCCCCCCTACAACTAAACCAGCCTCCATTAACCCCTTCATCCCCCTCTACAACCAAACCAGCCTCCATTAACCCCTTCCCCCCTCTACAACCAAACCAGCCTCCATTAACCCCTTCATCCCCCTCTACAACCAAACCAGCCTCCATTAACCCCTTCACCCCCCCTCTACAACCAAACCAGCCTCCATTAACCCCTTCACCCCCCTCTACAACCAAACCAGCCTCCATTAACCCCTTCCCCCTCTACAACCAAACCAGCCTCCATTAACCCCTTCATCCCCCTCTACAACCAAACCAGCCTCCATTAACCCCTTCCCCCCCTCTACAACCAAACCAGCCTCCATTAACCCCTCCCCCCCTCTACAACTAAACCAGCCTCCATTAACCCCTTCATCCCCCTACAACTAAACCAGCCTCCATTAACCCCTTCACCCCCCTCTACAACCAAACCAGCCTCCATTAACCCCTTTATCCCCCTCTACAACCAAACCAGCCTCCATTAACCCCTTCATCCCCCTCTACAACCAAACCAGCCTCCATTAACCCCTTCATCCCCCCCTACAACCAAACCAGCCTCCCCCCTACAACCAAACCAGCCTCCATTAACCCCTTCATCCCCCCTCTACAACCAAACCAGCCTCCATTAACCCCTTCCCCCCTCTACAACCAAACCAGCCTCCATTAACCCCTTCATCCCCCCCTACAACCAAACCAGCCTCACCCCTACAACCAAACCAGCCTCCATTAACCCCTTTATCCCCCTCTACAACCAAACCAGCCTCCATTAACCCCTTCACCCCCCCCCACAACCAAACCAGCCTCACCCCTACAACCAAACCAGCCTCCATTAACCCCTTCATCCCCCTCTACAACCAAACCAGCCTCCATTAACCCCTTCACCCCCCCCCTACAACCAAACCAGCCTCCATTAACCCCTTCCCCCCTCTACAACTAAACCAGCCTCCATTAACCCCTTCACCCCCCCCTACAACCAAACCAGCCTCCATTAACCCCTTCATCCCCCTCTACAACCAAACCAGCCACCATTAACCCTTTCACTCCCCCTACAACCAAACCAGCCTCCATTAACCCCTTCCCCCTCTACAACCAAACCAGCCTCCATTAACCCCTTCCCCCCTACAACCAAACCAGCCTCCATTAACCCCTTCACTTCCTCTACAACCAAACCAACCTCTTTTAACCCCTTCCCCCCTCTACAACCAAACCAGCCCCCATTAACCCCTTCACCCCCCTACAACCAAACCAGCCTCCATTAACCCCTTCACCCCCCTACAACCAAACCAGCCTCCATTAACCCCTTCACTCCCTACAACCAAACCAGCCTCCATTAACCCTTTCATCCCCCTACAACTAAACCAGCCTCCATTAACCCCTTCACCCCCCCTACAACCAAACCAGCCTCCATTAACCCCTTCATCCCCCTCTACAACCAAACCAGCCTCCATTAACCCCTTCACCCCCTCTACAACCAAACCAGCCTCCATTAACCCCTTTCCCCCCTCTACAACCAAACCAGCCTCCATTAACCCCTTCATCCCCCTCTACAACCAAACCAGCCTCCATTAACCCCTTCACCCCCTCTACAACCAAACCAGCCTCCATTAACCCCTTTCCCCCTGTACAACCAAACCAGCCTCCATTAACCCCTTCCCCCCTACAACCAAACCAGCCTCCATTAACCCCTTCACTCCCTCTACAACTAAACCAGCCGCCATTAACCCCTTCATCCCCCTCTACAACCATACCAGTCTTCATTAACCCCTTCATCCCCCTCTACAACCAAACCAGCCTCCATTAACCCCTTCATCCCCCTCTACAACCAAACCAGCCTCCATTAACCCCTTCATCCCCCTCTACAACCAAACCAGCCTCCATTAACCCCTTCCCCCCTCTACAACTAAACCAGCCTCCATTAACCCCTTCCCCCCCTCTACAACCAAACCAGCCTCCATTAACCCCTTCATCCCCCTCTACAACCAAACCAGCCTCCATTAACCCCTTCCCCCCTACAACCAAACCAGCCTCCATTAACCCCTTCATCCCCCCTCTACAACCATACCAGCCTCCATTAACCCCTTCATGGCTGGGTAGTTACAGGTACGGAGTTTGGTAAATACAGTGGAGGAGCTGGGTGGGTACATGTGAGGGGCTGGGTTGGTACGGGATGGGAGCTGGGTAAATACTAGGGTTGCCAACTGTCCAGGGTTCACCCGGACAGTTCGGGTTTTAAATCATGCGTCCGAGTTTTAGTCTTCCTGAAACCTGGACACAATATTCAGACAGAAATGTGGCTGAGAACAGGGCCCGGTAGGAGGGTGAGGGGGCACTATGTGCGCCACATTACTGTTCTCTTTGGACCGCACAGAGGTGTCCCAGGTCTGTTACAATTCACTAGTGTATGCTAAATAAATAAAACAAATTAAGTGTTCCGGTTTGGCTGGAAGAAAAAGTGGCAACTCTAATTACAGGTGAGGGGCTGGGAAAATACAGGTGAGGGGCTGGGAAAATACAGGTGAGGGGCTGGGAAAATACAGGTGAGGGGCTGGGAAAATACAGGTGAGGGGCTGGGAAAATACAGGTGAGGGGCTGGGAAAAGACAGGTGAGGGGCTGGGAAAATACAGGTGAGGGGCTGGGAAAATACAGGGAAGGAGCCAAGTTGGTAGAGGTCGGAAACTGTGAAAATACAGGCAAGGAGCCAAGTTGGTAGAGGTCGGAAACTGTGAAAATACAGGCAAGGAGCCAAGTTGGTAGAGGTCGGAAACTGGGAAAATACAGGCAAGGAGACAAGTTGGTAGAGGTCGGAAACTGGGAAAATACAGGCAAGGAGACAAGTTGGTACAGGTCGGAAACTGGGAAAATACAGGCAAGGAGCCAAGTTGGTAGAGGTCGGAAACTGGGAAAATACAGGCAAGGAGCCAAGTTGGTAGAGGTCGGAAACTGGGAAAATACAGGCAAGGAGCCAAGTTGGTAGAGGTCGGAAACTGGGAAAATACAGGCAAGGAGCCAAGTTGGTAGAGGTCGGAAACTGGGAAACTACAGGGAAGGAGCCAAGTTGGTAGAGGTCGGAAACTGGGAAAATACAGGCAAGGAGCCAAGTTGGTAGAGGTCGGAAACTGGGAAAATACAGGCAAGGAGCCAAGTTGGTAGAGGTCGGAAACTGGGAAAATACAGGCAAGGAGACAAGTTGGTAGAGGTCGGAAACTGGGAAAATACAGGCAAGGAGCCAAGTTGGTAGAGGTCGGAAACTGGGAAAATACAGGCAAGGAGCCAAGTTGGTAGAGGTCGGAAACTGGGAAAATACAGGCAAGGAGCCAAGTTGGTAGAGGTCAGAAACTGGGAAAATACAGGCAAGGAGCCAAGTTGGTAGAGGTCGGAAACTGGGAAAATACAGGCAAGGAGCCAAGTTGGTAGAGGTCGGAAACTGGGAAAATACAGGCAAGGAGCCAAGTTGGTAGAGGTCGGAAACTGGGAAAATACAGGCAAGGAGCCAAGTTGGTAGAGGTCGGAAACTGGGAAAATACAGGCAAGGAGCCAAGTTGGTAGAGGTCGGAAACTGGGAAAATACAGGCAAGGAGCCAAGTTGGTAGAGGTCGGAAACTGGGAAAATACAGGCAAGGAGCCAAGTTGGTAGAGGTCGGAAACTGGGAAAATACAGGCAAGGAGCCAAGTTGGTAGAGGTCGGAAACTGGGAAAATACAGGCAAGGAGCCAAGTTGGTAGAGGTCGGAAACTGGGAAAATACAGGCAAGGAGCCAAGTTGGTAGAGGTCGGAAACTGGGAAAATACAGGCAAGGAGCCAAGTTGGTAGAGGTCGGAAACTGGGAAAATACAGGCAAGGAGCCAAGTTGGTAGAGGTCGGAAACTGGGAAAATACAGGCAAGGAGCCAAGTTGGTAGAGGTCGGAAACTGGGAAAATACAGGCAAGGAGCCAAGTTGGTAGAGGTCGGAAACTGGGAAAATACAGGCAAGGAGCCAAGTTGGTAGAGGTCGGAAACTGGGAAAATACAGGCAAGGAGACAAGTTGGTAGAGGTCGGAAACTGGGAAAATACAGGCAAGGAGCCAAGTTGGTAGAGGTCGGAAACTGGGAAAATACAGGCAAGGAGACAAGTTGGTAGAGGTCGGAAACTGGGAAAATACAGGCAAGGAGCCAAGTTGGTAGAGGTCGGAAACTGGGAAAATACAGGCAAGGAGCCAAGTTGGTAGAGGTCGGAAACTGGGAAAATACAGGCAAGGAGCCAAGTTGGTAGAGGTCGGAAACTGGGAAAATACAGGCAAGGAGCCAAGTTGGTAGAGGTCGGAAACTGGGAAAATACAGGCAAGGAGCCAAGTTGGTAGAGGTCGGAAACTGGGAAAATACAGGCAAGGAGCCAAGTTGGTAGAGGTCGGAAACTGGGAAAATACAGGCAAGGAGCCAAGTTGGTAGAGGTCGGAAACTGGGAAAATACAGGCAAGGAGCCAAGTTGGTAGAGGTCGGAAACTGGGAAAATACAGGCAAGGAGCCAAGTTGGTAGAGGTCGGAAACTGGGAAAATACAGGCAAGGAGCCAAGTTGGCAGAGGTCGGAAACTGGGAAAATACAGGCAAGGAGCCAAGTTGGTAGAGGTCGGAAACTGGGAAAATACAGGCAAGGAGCCAAGTTGGCAGAGGTCGGAAACTGGGAAAATACAGGCAAGGAGCCAAGTTGGTAGAGGTCGGAAACTGGGAAAATACAGGCAAGGAGCCAAGTTGGTAGAGGTCGGAAACTGGGAAAATACAGGCAAGGAGCCAAGTTGGTAGAGGTCGGAAACTGGGAAAATACAGGCAAGGAGCCAAGTTGGTAGAGGTCGGAAACTGGGAAAATACAGGCAAGGAGCCAAGTTGGTAGAGGTCGGAAACTGGGAAAATACAGGCAAGGAGCCAAGTTGGTAGAGGTCGGAAACTGGGAAAATACAGGCAAGGAGCCAAGTTGGTAGAGGTCGGAAACTGGGAAAATACAGGCAAGGAGCCAAGTTGGTAGAGGTCGGAAACTGGGAAAATACAGGCAAGGAGCCAAGTTGGTAGAGGTCGGAAACTGGGAAAATACAGGCAAGGAGCCAAGTTGGTAGAGGTCGGAAACTGGGAAAATACAGGCAAGGAGCCAAGTTGGTAGAGGTCGGAAACTGGGAAAATACAGGCAAGGAGCCAAGTTGGTAGAGGTCGGAAACTGGGAAAATACAGGCAAGGAGCCAAGTTGGTAGAGGTCGGAAACTGGGAAAATACAGGCAAGGAGCCAAGTTGGTAGAGGTCGGAAACTGGGAAAATACAGGCAAGGAGCCAAGTTGGTAGAGGTCGGAAACTGGGAAAATACAGGCAAGGAGCCAAGTTGGTAGAGGTCGGAAACTGGGAAAATACAGGCAAGGAGCCAAGTTGGTAGAGGTCGGAAACTGGGAAAATACAGGCAAGGAGCCAAGTTGGTAGAGGTCGGAAACTGGGAAAATACAGGCAAGGAGCCAAGTTGGTAGAGGTAATACAGGTAAGGGCTTGGTAGATACAGGTAAAGGGGTGGTAGGTACAGGTATGGAGCGGGGTAGATACACATGTCAGGCTGGGTAGGTAAGAAGTGGGGTAATTGCGAGTTGGAGACTGAATTGGTACAGATAGAGAAAAAAGTGAAATTATGCGCACGCTCAGAACATGGAAATACATATAAATACAAAGTAATGACAACAAAACAAATAATAATGATAATAAGACGTGAATTTCATGGGCCGTCATACAAAAGTGGTTTTAAAACAAACATGGCAGGCTTTAAATAAACGGTGAAAATAAATAATATGACTAGAAGTGGGATTCCACATGACATCGATGTCGAGGACAATAGAACCCCCACCGGTTAGTGAGGAGGCTCACCGGAGTGCAAAGACTCAAGGTTTATGGTGCAACCACCAAAATATGGGACCTCCACGTCTGGGTTCCACATCAAGTTGTAAGGCGATCCAATTGGTGAAGAGATGTCACCAAGAAACGGTCTTCAGAAGCAGCCAACTTGTCACACCAAATCCTCTCAAGAGTTCAAAATAGCACAACCAAAAAAGACAATACTCCACATGGTGTGATTCCGTATGAACGTAAAATTTATTGAAAGATAATTAGAAACACTCACATTTAGAGAGTTCATTAAGCGATTAAAATTGAAGTTTGTGTGTATTGCAATGACATAGGCAGGGCTCGTCACAACGCGTTTCGTCTAAAGAGACATGATCTGGGATATGAGCCTACGGTAGTCACTGTGTATATATATCTTATGAGGCCCAATAGTAAAATTACCAACCTGTGATCATAATTGATGCTTCCTGCATTTAGACACTTCACTTCCTGGTTTGAACAAAATGGCGCTGTGGCTTGCATTCCAATCCTCACTCTAGATAGAGTTGTAAAATCCATTAACATGTGAGGAGGCAGGCTTTTGCGAGTCAAGCCTCACTGTGATCCACATAGGAAATAACAAGATCAGCTGACGCAAAGCATCCTATGAGGACGTGGACACAAACCAAGCCTCATATACTCATGGACAGAATGCGGTTCAAGCCTCACTTTGAGAATATGGAATCAACAGACACATCCATCACATCGTCAACAGGAAATACAATGATCATCAGCATTTGGCTCGCATTTCCCGCCTTCTCCTCCACCCACTGTGTGCTCATTGGAGGCCATTCCCAGCCTCCTCCTCCAACCACTGTGTGCTCATTGATGGACATTCCCCGCCTTCTCCTCCAACCACTGTGTGCTCATTGGTGGACATTCCTCGCCTTCTCCTGCAACCACTGTGTGCTCATTTTGGGACATTCCCCGCCTTCTCCTCCAACCACTGTGTGCTCATTGGAGGCCATTCCCAGCCTCCTCCTCCAACCACTGTGTGCTCATTGATGGACATTCCCCGCCTTCTCCTCCACCCACTGTGTGCTCATTAATGGACATTCCCCGCCTTCTCCTCCACCCACTGTGTGCTCATTAATGGACATTCCCCCACCTTCTCCACCAACCACTGTGTGCTCATTGGTGGACATTCCCAGCCTCCTCCTCCAACCACTGTGTGCTCATTGGTGGATATTCCCGGCCTCCTCCTCCAACCACTGTGTGCTCATTGGTGGATATTCCCGGCCTCCTCCTCCAACCACTGTGTGCTCATTGATGGACATTCCCCGCCTTCTCCTCCAACCACTGTGTGCTCATTGGTGGACATTCCTCGCCTTCTCCTGCAACCACTGTGTGCTCATTTTGGGACATTCCCCGCCTTCTCCTCCACCCACTGTGTGCTCATTGGAGGCCATTCCCAGCCTCCTCCTCCAACCACTGTGTGCTCATTGATGGACATTCCCCGCCTTCTCCTCCACCCACTGTGTGCTCATTAATGGACATTCCCCGCCTTCTCCTCCACCCACTGTGTGCTCATTAATGGACATTCCCCCACCTTCTCCACCAACCACTGTGTGCTCATTGGTGGACATTCCCAGCCTCCTCCTCCAACCACTGTGTGCTCATTGGTGGATATTCCCGGCCTCCTCCTCCAACCACTGTGTGCTCATTGGTGGATATTCCCGGCCTCCTCCTCCAACCACTGTGTGCTCATTGGTGGACATTCCTCGCCTCCTCCTCCAACCACTGTGTGCTCATTGGTGGACATTCCTCGCCTTCTCCTCCAACCACTGTGTGCTCATTTTGGGACATTCCCCGCCTTCTCCTCCAACCACTGTGTGCTCATTGGTGGACATTTCCCGCCTTCTCCACCAACCACTGTGTGATCATTTCGACATTCCCCGCCTTCTCCTCCAACCACTGTGCTCTCATTGGTGGACATTCCCAGCTTTCTCCTCCAACCTCTGCGTGATCATTGGTGGACATTCCCCGCCTTCTCCTAAAACCAGAGTGTGCTCATTGTTGAATATTATCACCTTCTCCTTCAACCACAGTGTGCTCATTGGTGGATATTCTCACCTTCTCCTTCAACCACTGAGAGTTCATTGGTGGACATTCCTCACCTTCGCCTCCAACCACTGTGTGCTCATTGGTGGACATTCCTGGCCTTCTTCTCCAACCACTGAGTGTTCATTGGTGGACATTCCCCGCCTTCTCCTCCAACCACTGGGTGCTCATTGGTGGACATTCCTCACCTTCTTCTCCAACCACTGTGTGCTCATTGGTGGACATTCCCCGACTTCTCCAACTACTGTGTGCTCATTGGTGGACATTCCCTGCCTTCTTCTCCAACCACTGTGTTCATTGGTGGACATTCCCTACCTTCTCCTCCAACCACTGTGTGCTCATTGGTGGACATTCTCCGCCTTCTCCTCCAACATTCCAGTTCCTGCTGCAGAGAAACACCCCCATACCAGGATATTACCACCCCCCCCCCCCATACTAGGATATTACCAAGATCGTACCACCTCCATGCTTTACTGTAGGAGTAAATTAGACTTTTCCTCCAGGTTCCATAGGATTGGGTCTACTGATTATCTTTGTGGGGTCCACTCACTGATGGTGATACTTGGTGTAAAGCGCTAAGGACTCACAATTGAAAACAAAGCCCCGCCCCTGGGCTGTAATTGGCTGTACTGGGTCATCCCTAAAAACACAGGAAAGTTGAGTATACATTTTTTGTCAATTTCTGGAATTCCCACTTGTTGTCACTTCTTCATTCCTGGATGGGCTTCCATTTGCAGTTTTTCTTTTCAGAATAGAGGCTATTGGGGGACCCCAGCCATGCATTGCCTCCTGCTCGTGTATAGGTCCCCTTATGATTTGTGTATTATTCTGCTCTGAGACCTCTCTATACATTAATGTAGGTAACAGAAGCTCCATTCATACACCGCAGAACAATAGGACCTCTTTGCGAAGGTCGCCGGTTCAGGGAGGCGCACTGCTCCATGTTCTGTCTTCAGGTATCACTAGTGACTCCGTGTCCTGTCTATCTTCTGGAGGTTTTATGTCCAGTGTTATCCCCATTCTGTTCTAAAGTACCACCTAAAAGTGTCCGGATGTCTCCACCCAGAGACCTGACTTGGGCCCTATTCACCAAATTCCGCGCCTTCTGGAGACGGCCTTGTGATTGCCATTTATCGGGCTGATTATTCTTCTTCCTCTGAGGAAGATTCTCATTTTATGTATGAGATGAACAGTGCGATTTCTCATCTCTCTCATCCAGTAGCCTATGGCGCCGCGCTCACACACGTTGTGAATGTTCCGAACGGTGTAAATCCCAGGCTTATAGAGACAATCCGGTCCTTGGTCACGTAGTCATGTCATCTGCAGCGCCAAGCCGGATATTAAATGGAGGATTGTCCATTACCAGCTGACTTAATCATTCTGGCGCAGGTTGGAGTATTCGTCAGCGTTACCTCTGAGTATTGGCATAATGAAGGCGGCAGCCGAGAGACGGAGACAATCTCATCTTCTTATGAACTCGGAATAATTCCTGACTGATGACTTAAAGGGGAACACAGAGGAAGAGCAGCTGCTTGGAAGTCAGTCACAGATTGAGCTCTGCTACATCCAACGTGATCTTCATTCCCCATCACAGGACTTTCCATCACTTCGGAGTCACGTGCAGCTCCAAGTGTCATGGCAGATCTCTTGGCTCCTCCCCCACAGCTCATCTGCATTCTCCCATGTAAAAGCATTGGAATTGTATGCGTTTCACCAGCTGCACACTATAATATGTCATGTAGAGCCCATCTACATAGTAATACTAAAGAGAACCAGTCAGAAATGACTGTCTGTATTACTCTGAATGTCGTCCAATGTTATAACAGTGCAGTCTTACGTCTCAGGACAGATGTGTGCGCTATTGTTCACTTGTTTCCTTTTCCCTGCCAGAGTGCAAATGTCAGCCAAGTCTCTGCGATTTAGAAGGCCAAAGGGTAAAGTTTGCCAAGTCCAGTGATGAGGTCTAGCGAATGGATGAGATCGAATGGGTCAAGGCAGGGCTCGACAAATCCCGGGCGCCAGGTCGCCATGGCGACTAGGAAATAGGGTCCTGGCGACTTGGCTTGGAAGGGGGGGCAATACAGGCAAGGAGCCAAGTTGGTAGAGGTCGGAAACTGGGAAAATACAGGCAAGGAGCCAAGTTGGTAGAGGTCGGAAACTGGGAAAATACAGGCAAGGAGCCAAGTTGGTAGAGGTCGGAAACTGGGAAAATACAGGCAAGGAGCCAAGTTGGTAGAGGTCGGAAACTGGGAAAATACAGGCAAGGAGCCAAGTTGGTAGAGGTCGGAAACTGGGAAAATACAGGCAAGGAGCCAAGTTGGTAGAGGTCGGAAACTGGGAAAATACAGGCAAGGAGCCAAGTTGGTAGAGGTCGGAAACTGGGAAAATACAGGCAAGGAGCCAAGTTGGTAGAGGTCGGAAACTGGGAAAATACAGGCAAGGAGCCAAGTTGGTAGAGGTCGGAAACTGGGAAAATACAGGCAAGGAGCCAAGTTGGTAGAGGTCGGAAACTGGGAAAATACAGGCAAGGAGCCAAGTTGGTAGAGGTCGGAAACTGGGAAAATACAGGCAAGGAGCCAAGTTGGCAGAGGTCGGAAACTGGGAAAATACAGGCAAGGAGCCAAGTTGGTAGAGGTCGGAAACTGGGAAAATACAGGCAAGGAGCCAAGTTGGCAGAGGTCGGAAACTGGGAAAATACAGGCAAGGAGCCAAGTTGGTAGAGGTCGGAAACTGGGAAAATACAGGCAAGGAGCCAAGTTGGTAGAGGTCGGAAACTGGGAAAATACAGGCAAGGAGCCAAGTTGGTAGAGGTCGGAAACTGGGAAAATACAGGCAAGGAGCCAAGTTGGTAGAGGTCGGAAACTGGGAAAATACAGGCAAGGAGCCAAGTTGGTAGAGGTCGGAAACTGGGAAAATACAGGCAAGGAGCCAAGTTGGTAGAGGTCGGAAACTGGGAAAATACAGGCAAGGAGCCAAGTTGGTAGAGGTCGGAAACTGGGAAAATACAGGCAAGGAGCCAAGTTGGTAGAGGTCGGAAACTGGGAAAATACAGGCAAGGAGCCAAGTTGGTAGAGGTCGGAAACTGGGAAAATACAGGCAAGGAGCCAAGTTGGTAGAGGTCGGAAACTGGGAAAATACAGGCAAGGAGCCAAGTTGGTAGAGGTCGGAAACTGGGAAAATACAGGCAAGGAGCCAAGTTGGCAGAGGTCGGAAACTGGGAAAATACAGGCAAGGAGCCAAGTTGGTAGAGGTCGGAAACTGGGAAAATACAGGCAAGGAGCCAAGTTGGCAGAGGTCGGAAACTGGGAAAATACAGGCAAGGAGCCAAGTTGGTAGAGGTCGGAAACTGGGAAAATACAGGCAAGGAGCCAAGTTGGTAGAGGTCGGAAACTGGGAAAATACAGGCAAGGAGCCAAGTTGGTAGAGGTCGGAAACTGGGAAAATACAGGCAAGGAGCCAAGTTGGTAGAGGTCGGAAACTGGGAAAATACAGGCAAGGAGCCAAGTTGGTAGAGGTCGGAAACTGGGAAAATACAGGCAAGGAGCCAAGTTGGTAGAGGTCGGAAACTGGGAAAATACAGGCAAGGAGCCAAGTTGGTAGAGGTCGGAAACTGGGAAAATACAGGCAAGGAGCCAAGTTGGTAGAGGTCGGAAACTGGGAAAATACAGGCAAGGAGCCAAGTTGGTAGAGGTCGGAAACTGGGAAAATACAGGCAAGGAGCCAAGTTGGTAGAGGTCGGAAACTGGGAAAATACAGGCAAGGAGCCAAGTTGGTAGAGGTCGGAAACTGGGAAAATACAGGCAAGGAGCCAAGTTGGTAGAGGTCGGAAACTGGGAAAATACAGGCAAGGAGCCAAGTTGGTAGAGGTAATACAGGTAAGGGCTTGGTAGATACAGGTAAAGGGGTGGTAGGTACAGGTATGGAGCGGGGTAGATACACATGTCAGGCTGGGTAGGTAAGAAGTGGGGTAATTGCGAGTTGGAGACTGAATTGGTACAGATAGAGAAAAAAGTGAAATTATGCGCACGCTCAGAACATGGAAATACATATAAATACAAAGTAATGACAACAAAACAAATAATAATGATAATAAGACGTGAATTTCATGGGCCGTCATACAAAAGTGGTTTTAAAACAAACATGGCAGGCTTTAAATAAACGGTGAAAATAAATAATATGACTAGAAGTGGGATTCCACATGACATCGATGTCGAGGACAATAGAACCCCCACCGGTTAGTGAGGAGGCTCACCGGAGTGCAAAGACTCAAGGTTTATGGTGCAACCACCAAAATATGGGACCTCCACGTCTGGGTTCCACATCAAGTTGTAAGGCGATCCAATTGGTGAAGAGATGTCACCAAGAAACGGTCTTCAGAAGCAGCCAACTTGTCACACCAAATCCTCTCAAGAGTTCAAAATAGCACAACCAAAAAAGACAATACTCCACATGGTGTGATTCCGTATGAACGTAAAATTTATTGAAAGATAATTAGAAACACTCACATTTAGAGAGTTCATTAAGCGATTAAAATTGAAGTTTGTGTGTATTGCAATGACATAGGCAGGGCTCGTCACAACGCGTTTCGTCTAAAGAGACATGATCTGGGATATGAGCCTACGGTAGTCACTGTGTATATATATCTTATGAGGCCCAATAGTAAAATTACCAACCTGTGATCATAATTGATGCTTCCTGCATTTAGACACTTCACTTCCTGGTTTGAACAAAATGGCGCTGTGGCTTGCATTCCAATCCTCACTCTAGATAGAGTTGTAAAATCCATTAACATGTGAGGAGGCAGGCTTTTGCGAGTCAAGCCTCACTGTGATCCACATAGGAAATAACAAGATCAGCTGACGCAAAGCATCCTATGAGGACGTGGACACAAACCAAGCCTCATATTAAGGGAAGGGGGGGCAAAAAAAAAAATTTTTTTTTTGTGAGCTGGCACCATCTGGTGGTGGCCGTTGGTATTACAAGTTAAGCATTACAAGTTAAACAGCAATTCTAATGTAATTTTTCACTATTTTCACTGCCATCTTCTTCCCTCTAATTAGAACCCCAAACATTATATATATTTTTTATCCTAACACCCTAGAGAATAAAATGACGATCGTTGCAATACTTTCTGTCACGCCGTATTTGCGCAGCGGTCTTGCAAGCGCACTTTTTTGGGGAAAAAAATTACACTTTTTTTAATTAAAAATTTAATCAAAATTACGTCTGCTCGTGGAATGGCGTCAAACTTTTACCCTTTAAAATCTCCATAGGCGACGTTTAAAAAACTCTACAGGTTGCATGTTTTGAGTTACAGAATTATTGCTCTCGCTCTACCAATCGCGGCGATACCTTACATGTGTGGTTTGAACACCGTTTACATATGCGGGCGCTGCTCACGTATGTGTTCGCTTCTGCGCGCAAGCTTGTCGGGACGGGGCGCGTTTTCTGGCTCCTAACTTTTTTAGCTGGCTCCTAGATTCCAAGCAAATTTGTCAACCCCTGGGTCAAGCGAAGGAGTCTAGCAGGTCAGGGGATGAAGTTTAGCAGGTCAGGGGATGAGGTCTAGCAGGTCGGGGGATGAGGTCTAGCAGGTCGGGGGATGAGGTCTAGCAGGTCTGGGGATGAAGTTTAGCAGGTCGGGGGATTAAGTCTAGCAGGTCGGGGGATGAAGTCTAGCAGGTCGGGGGATGAGGTCTAACAGGTCGGGGGATGAGGTCTAGCAGGTCGGGGGATGAGGTCTAACAGGTCGGGGGATGAGGTCTAGCAGGTCGGGGGATGAGGTCTAACAGGTCGGGGGATGAGGTCTAGCAGGTCGGGGGATGAGGTCTAGCAGGTCAGGGGATGAGGTCTAACAGGTCTGGGGATGAAGTCTAGCAGGTCTGGGGATGAAGTAACAGGTCTGGGGATGAAGTCTAACAGGTCAGGGGATGAAGTCTAACAGGTCAGGGGATGAAGTCTAGCAGGTCTGGGGATGAGGTCTAGCAGGTCTGGGGATGAGGTCTAGCAGGTCTGGGGATGAAGTCTAGCAGGTCTGGGGATGAGGTCTAGCAGGTCTGGGGAAGAGGTCTAGCAGGTCAGGGGATGAGGTCTAGTAGGTCTGGGGATGAAGTCTAGCAGGTCTGGGGATGAAGTCTAGCAGGTCTGGGGATGAAGTCTAGCAGGTCTGGGGATGAGGTCTAGCAGGTCTGGGGAAGAGGTCTAGCAGGTCTGGGGATGAGGTCTAGCAGGTCAGGGGATGAAATCTAGCAGGTCAGGGGATGAAGTCTAGCAGGTCTGGGGATGAGGTCTAGCAGGTCTGGGGATGAAGTCTAGCAGGTCTGGGGATGAAGTCTAGCAGGTCTGGGGATGAAGTCTAGCAGGTCTGGGGATGAGGTCTAACAGGTCTGGGGATGAAGTCTAGCAGGTCTGGGGATGAGGTCTAACAGGTCTGGGGATGAGGTCTAACAGGTCTGGGGATGAGGTCTAGCAGGTCTGGGGATGAAGTCTAGCAGGTCTGGGGATGAGGTCTAGCAGGTCTGGGCATGAGGTCTAGCAGGCGGAGGGTTGAGGTCTAGCAGGCGGAGGGTTGAGGTCTGGGGATGAAGTCTAGCAGGTCTGGGGATGAAGTCTAGCAGGTCTGGGGATGAGGTCTGGGGATGAGGTCTAGCAGGTCAGGGGATGAAGTCTAACAGGTCTGGGGATGAAGTCTAGCAGGTCTGGGGATGAAGTCTAGCAGGTCTGGGGATGAGGTCTAACAGGTCTGGGGATGAAGTCTAGCAGGTCTGGGGATGAGGTCTAACAGGTCTGGGGAAGAAGTCTAGCAGGTCTGGGGATGAAGTCTAGCAGGTCTGGGGATGAGGTCTAGCAGGTCTGGGGAAGAGGTCTAGCAGGTCAGGGGATGAAGTCTAGCAGGTTTGGGGATGAAGTCTAACAGGTCAGGGGATGAAGTCTAGCAGGTCGGGATGAAGTCTAGCAGGTCTGGGGATGAGGTCTAACAGGTCTGGGGATGAGGTCTAGCAGGTCTGGGGATGAGGTCTAACAGGTGTGGGGATGAGGTCTAGCAGGTCTGGGGATGAAGTCTAGCAGGTCTGGGGATGAGGTCTAGCAGGTCTGGGCATGAGGTCTAGCAGGTCTGGGCATGAGGTCTAGCAGGCGGAGTGTTGAGGTCTAGCAGGCGGAGGGTTGAGGTCTAGCAGGCGGAGGGTTGAGGTCTAGCAGGTCAGGGGATGAAGTCTAGCAGGTCTGGGGATGAGGTCTAGCAGGTCAGGGGATGAAGTCTAACAGGTCTGGGGATGAAGTCTAGCAGGTCTGGGGATGAGGTCTAGCAGGTCTGGGGATGAAGTCTAGCAGGTCAGGGGATGAAGTCTAACAGGTCTGGGGATGAGGTCTAGCAGGTCTGGGGATGAAGTCTAGCAGGTCTGGGGATGAGGTCTAGCAGGTCTGGGGATGAGGTCTAGCAGGTCAGGGGATGAAGTCTAACAGGTCTGGGGATGAGGTCTAGCAGGTCTGGGGATGAAGTCTAGCAGGTCTGGGGATGAAGTCTAGCAGGTCTGGGGATGAGGTCTAGCAGGTCTGGGGATGAAGTCTAGCAGGTCAGGGGATGAAGTCTAACAGGTCTGGGGATAAAGTCTAGCAGGCGGAGGGTTGAGGTCTAGCAGGTCAGGGGATGAAGTCTAACAGGTCTGGGGATGAAGTCTAGCAGGTCTGGGGATGAAGTCTAGCAGGTCTGGGGATGAGGTCTAGCAGGTCTGGGGATGAGGTCTAACAGGTCTGGGGATGAGGTCTAGCAGGTCTGGGGATGAGGTCTAGCAGGTCAGGGGATGAGGTCTAACAGGTCTGGGGATGAGGTCTAGCAGGTCTGGGGATGAGGTCTAACAGGTCTGGGGATGAAGTCTAGCAGGTCTGGGGATGAAGTCTAGCAGGTCTGGGGATGAAGTCTAGCAGGTCTGGGGATGAGGTCTAGCAGGTCTGGGGATGAGGTCTAGCAGGTCTGGGGATGAAGTCTAGCAGGTCTGGGGATGAGGTCTAGCAGGTCTGGGGATGAAGTCTAGCAGGTCAGGGAATGAAGTCTAACAGGTCGGGGGATGAGGTCTAGCAGGTCTGGGGATGAAGTCTAGCAGGTCTGGGGATGAAGTCTAGCAGGTCTGGGGATGAAGTCTAGCAGGTCTGGGGATGAGGTCTAGCAGGTCTGGGGATGAAGTCTAGCAGGTCTGGGGATGAGGTCTAGCAGGTCTGGGGATGAAGTCTAGCAGGTCAGGGAATGAAGTCTAACAGGTCGGGGGATGAGGTATAGCAGGTCTGGGGATGAAGTCTAGCAGGTCTGGGGATGAAGTCTAGCAGGTCTGGGGATGAGGTCTAGCAGGTCTGGGGATGAGGTCTAGCAGGCGGAGGGTTGAGGTCTAGCAGGTCTGGGGATGAGGTCTAGCAGGCGGAGGGTTGAGGTCTAGCAGGCGGAGGGTTGAGGTCTAGCAGGCGGAGGGTTGAGGTCTAGCAGGCGGAGGGTTGAGGTCTATCAGATATGAGAATATCAAATCATGGATGAGCTCTGGAAGGACCAGGGAGAGGTCCAGGGGTGGATTTACGTAGCTCTGGGCAGGAGGTGTAGCAGATTTGCAGATAAGGTCTAGCAGATCTAGGCATTGGGTCTACTAGGACTGAGGATGGGATATACAAGTCCTGGAATGCGAGTCTAGCAGCTTCCGGAATGGACATCTTCCTTCTCATTTACCATTTCCCCTCCTTCTCCTTCACATCCACCATCTTCTCGGCTTATTCCTCCTTTCCTTTATCATCTCCTTTCCCTTCATTGCATCCTCCTCTTCATTCCTCTCCTCACATTCTTCCCTCTCCTTCTTGTAATTTTTATTTCATACTTTGTGATCTTGTCTTACCCACCATATTGTCCATCTGCCAGAGTTGTTTCATTTATGGCACTTTTAGACGATATCTCTGCCTCAGAGGGGGCGCCAAATAAGTGGGGTTAGGATAAGGCCTCAGTCCCTGCAGTCAGGACAGAGAAAGAATTGGTCAAAGATGGAGGATAATATCCCAACATGCAAATGGTCTGACTTGCTGTGTTGGCTGCAATTTCGGGCGGTCTCTACACCAGGAGGATGGGCGCCATTAATGAGGCGGCGGCATTAATTCAGGTCGGGGTCTCTTTGGCCAAGCGCTCCTCTTTCTTCCTCCCCGGAATGTGAATGGCCGGGTATTCACAGGCGGATGCTGCACACTTTAAAGAATTATCTTATCACAATTTAGTCTTATTGAGGACAAACGTTTGAGGATTGGAATTCAGCGCAGCCCTCGGCTGACAAGGTGGCAGCTAAAGAGGTAGTCTATTTCTGTGTAAAGCCTTTTGGTAATATTCCGGCGCCCTTATCTGCAAGGATATTACATGTATTCAAATGCTAAACAGCCGTTACCATTTCTGGCGCTTTTCATTAAAGTGAGACGCATGGAGGCGGGACAATCTTCAGAACTTTCCATTAAAAATCATGATTGTTGGATATTAAAAGTATTAATGTTCTTTTTTCTTCTAAAAAGCCGAAATCTTCTTTTCAAGCCGAGTTTCCTCTGTTGCTGAACTTGAAATGAGATCCCATATTAGCCACAGGCAAGCGGCCCTCTACTGAGGTGTCCTGGAGGATGAGGGGTGTCATGGAGGATCAGGGGTGTCATGAAGAAGTGCGGGGTGTCATGGAGGATGAGGGGTGTCATGGAGGAGTGCGGGGTGTCATGGAGGATGAGGGGCGTTATGGAGGATCAGGGGTGTCATGAAGGAGTGTGGGGTGTCATGGAGGATGAGGGGTTTCATGGAGGAGTGCGGGGTGTCCATGGAGGATGAGGGGTGTCATGGAGGAGTGTGGGGTGTCATTGAGGAGTGCAGGTTGTCATGGAGGATGAGGGGTGTCATGGAGGAGTGCAGGGTGTCATGGAGGATGAGGGGTGTCATGGAGGATGAGGGGTGTCATGGAGGATCAGGGGTGTCATGAAGAAGTGCGGGGTGTCATGGAGGATGAGGGGTGTCATGGAGGAGTGCGGGGTGTCATGGAGGAGTGCGGGGTGTCATGGAGGATGAGGGGCGTCATGGAGGATGAGGGGCGTCATGGAGGAGTGCAGGGTGTCATGGAGGAGTGCGGGGTGTCATGGAGTGTGGGGTGTCATGGAGGATGAGGGGTGTCATGGAGGATCAGGGGTGTCATGAAGAAGTGCGGGGTGTCATGGAGGATGAGGGGTGTCATGGAGGAGTGCAGGTGTCATGGAGGAGTGCGGGGTGTCATGGAGGAGTGCGGGGTGTCATGGAGGATGAGGGGCGTCATGGAGGATGAGGGGTGTCATGGAGGAGTGCAGGGTGTCATGGAGGATGCAGGGTGTCATGGAGGATGAGGGGTGTCATGGAGGATGAGGGGTGTCATGGAGGATCAGGGGTGTCATGAAGAAGTGCGGGGTGTCATGGAGGATGAGGGGTGTCATGGAGGAGTGCAGGTGTCATGGAGGAGTGCGGGGTGTCATGGAGGAGTGCGGGGTGTCATGGAGGATGAGGGGCGTCATGGAGGAGTGCAGGGTGTCATGGAGGAGTGCGGGGTGTCATGGAGTGTGGGGTGTCATGGAGGATGAGGGGTGTCATGGAGGATGAGGGGTGTCATGGAGTCTGGGGTGTCATGGAGGAGTGCAGGGTGTCATGGAGGATGAGGGGTGTCATGTAGAAGTGCAGGGTGTCATGGAGGAGCACAGGGTGTCATGGAGGGGCGTGGGGCATCATGGAGGAGTGAGGGGTGTCATGGAGGATGAGGGGTGTCATGGAGGAGCACAGGGTGTCATGGAGGAGCGTGGGGCATCATGGAGGATAAGGGGCGTCATGGAGGAGTGCGGATGTCATGGAGAATGAGGGGTGTCATGGAGGAGTGCAGGGTGTCATGGAGGATGTGGGGTGTCATGGAGGAGATCAGGGTGTCATGGAGGATGAGGGGCGTCATGGAGGATGAGGGGCGTCAAGGAGGATGAGGGGTGTCATGGAGGAGTGCAGGGTGTCATGGAGGATGAGGGGCGTCATGGAGGAGTACAGGGTGTCATGAAGGATGAGGGGTGTCATGTAGAAGTGCAGGGTGTCATGAAGGAGCGCAGGGTGTCATGGAGGAGCACAGGGTGTAATGGAGGAGCGTGGGGCATCATGGAGGAGTGAGGGGTGTCATGGAGGATGAGGGGCGTCATGGAGGAGTGCGGATGTCATGGAGGATGAGGGGTGTCATGGAGGAGTGCAGGGTGTCATGGAGGAGATCAGGGTGTCATGGAGGAGATCAGGGTGTCATGGAGGATGAGGGGCGTCATGGAGGATGAGGGGCGTCATGGAGGATGAGGGGTGTCATGGAGGATGAGAGGCGTCATGGAGGAGTGCGGATGTCATGGAGGATGAGGGGTGTCATGGAGGAGTGCGGGGTGTCATGGAGGATGAGGGGTGTCATGTAGGAGTGCGGGGTGTCATGGAGGATGAGGGGTGTCATGGAGGAGTGCGGGGTGTCATGGAGGATGGGGGGTGTCATGGAGGAGTGCGGGGTGTCATGGAGGAGTGCGGGGTGTCATGGAGGATGAGGGGTGTCATGGAGGAGTGCGGGGTGTCATGGAGGATGAGGGGTGTCATGGAGGAGTGCGGGGTGTCATGGAGGATGAGGGGCGTCATGGAGGATGAGGGGTGTCATGGAGGACGAGGGGTGTCATGGAGGATGAGGGGCGTCATGGAGGAGTGCGGGGGGTCATGGAGGATGAGGGGTGTCATGGAGGATGAGGGGTGTCATGAAGGATTGCGGGGTGTCATGGAGGAGTGCGGGGTGTCATGGAGGATGAGGGGTGTCATGGAGGATGAGGGGCGTCATGGAGGAGTGCGGGGTGTCATGGAGGAGTGCGGGGTGTCATGGAGGATGAGGGGTGTCATGGAGGAGTGCGGGGTGTCATGGAGGATGAGGGGCGTCATGGAGGGTGCGGGGTGTCATGGAGGATGAGGGGTGTCATGGAGGATGAGGGGTGTCATGGAGGAGTGCGGGGTGTCATGGAGGATGAGGGGCGTCATGGAGGACGAGGGGTGTCATGGAGGACGAGGGGCGTCATGGAGGACGAGGGGTGTCATGGAGGATGAGGCGTGTCATGGAGGATGAGGCGTGTCATGGAGGATGAGGGGCGTCATGGAGGAGTGCGGATGTCATGGAGGATGAGGGGTGTCATGGAGGAGTGCGGGGTGTCATGGAGGAGTGCGAGGTGTCATGGAGGATGAGGGGTGTCATGAAGAAGTGCGGGGTGTCATGGAGGATGAGGGGTGTCATGGAGGAGTGCGGGGTGTCATGGAGGATGAGGGGCGTCATGGAGGATGAGGGGTGTCATGGAGGACGAGGGGTGTCATGGAGGATGAGGCGTGTCATGGAGGATGAGGCGTGTCATGGAGGATGAGGGGCGTCATGGAGGAGTGCGGATGTCATGGAGGATGATGGGTGTCATGGAGGAGTGCGGGGTGTCATGGAGGAGTGCGAGGTGTCATGGAGGATGAGGGGTGTCATGAAGAAGTGCGGGGTGTCATGGAGGATGAGGGGTGTCATGGAGGATGAGGGGTGTCATGGAGGATGAGGCGTGTCATGGAGGATGAGGCGTGTCATGGAAGATGAGGGGCGTCATGGAGGAGTGCGGATGTCATGGAGGATGAGGGGTGTCATGGAGGAGTGCGGGGTGTCATGGAGGAGTGCGAGGTGTCATGGAGGATGAGGGGTGTCATGAAGAAGTGCGGGGTGTCATGGAGGATGAGGGGTGTCATGGAGGAGTGCGGGGTGTCATGGAGGATGAGGGGCGTCATGGAGGATGAGGGGCGTCATGGAGGATGAGGCGTGTCATGGAGGATGAGGCGTGTCATGGAGGATGAGGGGCGTCATGGAGGAGTGCGGATGTCATGGAGGATGAGGGGTGTCATGGAGGAGTGCGGGGTGTCATGGAGGATGAGGGGTGTCATGGAGGATGAGGCGTGTCATGGAGGATGAGGCGTGTCATGGAGGATGAGGGGCGTCATGGAGGAGTGCGGATGTCATGGAGGATGAGGGGTGTCATGGAGGAGTGCGGATGTCATGGAGGATGAGGCGTGTCATGGAGGATGAGGGGCGTCATGGAGGAGTGCGGGGTGTCATGGAGGATGAGGGGCGTCATGGAGGATGAGGCGTGTCATGGAGGATGAGGGGTGTCATGGAGGAGTGCGGGGTGTCATGGAGGATGAGGGGTGTCATGGAGGAGTGCGGGGTGTCATGGAGGATGAGGGGCGTCATGGAGGATGAGGGGTGTCATGGAGGACGAGGGGTGTCATGGAGGATGAGGCGTGTCATGGAGGATGAGGCGTGTCATGGAGGATGAGGGGCGTCATGGAGGATGAGGGGTGTCATGGAGGATGAGGGGTGTCATGGAGGAGTGCGGGGTGTCATGGAGGAGTGCGGGGTGTCATGGAGGATGAGGGGCGTCATGGAGGATGAGGGGCGTCATGGAGGATGAGGGGTGTCATGGAGGAGTGCGGGGTGTCATGGAGGAGTGCGAGGTGTCATGGAGGATGAGGGGTGTCATGGAGGATGAGGGGTGTCATGGAGGAGTGCGGGGTGTCATGGAGGATGAGGGGCGTCATGGAGGATGAGGGGTGTCATGGAGGATGAGGCGTGTCATGGAGGATGAGGGGCGTCATGGAGGAGTGCGGATGTCATGGAGGATGAGGGGTGTCATGGAGGAGTGCGGGGTGTCATGGAGGAGTGCGGGGTGTCATGGAGGATGAGGGGCGTCATGGAGGATGAGGGGCGTCATGGAGGATGAGGGGTGTCATGGAGGAGTGCGGGGTGTCATGGAGGAGTGCAAGGTGTCATGGAGGATGAGGGGTGTCATGGAGGATGAGGGGTGTCATGGAGGAGTGCGGGGTGTCATGGAGGATGAGGGGCGTCATGGAGGATGAGGCGTGTCATGGAGGATGAGGGGCGTCATGGAGGAGTGCGGATGTCATGGAGGATGAGGGGTGTCATGGAGGAGTGCGGGTGTCATGGAGGATGAGGGGTGTCATGGAGGAGTGCGGATGTTATGGAGGATGAGGGGTGTCATGGAGGAGTGCGGGGTGTCATGGAGGAGTGCGAGGTGTCATGGAGGATGAGGGGTGTCATGAAGAAGTGCGGGGTGTCATGGAGGATGAGGGGTGTCATGGAGGAGTGCGGGGTGTCATGGAGGATGAGGGGCGTCATGGAGGATGAGGGGTGTCATGGAGGACGAGGGGTGTCATGGAGGATGAGGCGTGTCATGGAGGATGAGGCGTGTCATGGAGGATGAGGGGCGTCATGGAGGATGAGGGGTGTCATGGAGGATGAGGGGTGTCATGGAGGATGAGGGGTGTCATGGAGGAGTGCGGGATGTCATGGAGGATGAGGGGCGTCATGGAGGATGAGGGGTGTCATGGAGGATGAGGGGTGTCATGGAGGATGAGGCGTGTCATGGAGGAGTGCGAGGTGTCATGGAGGATGAGGGGTGTCATGGAGGATGAGGGGTGTCATGGAGGAGTGCGGGATGTCATGGAGGATGAGGGGCGTCATGGAGGATGAGGGGCGTCATGGAGGATGAGGGGTGTCATGGAGGATGACGGCACTTCTCCACCAGACCCACTGAGAGCTGCTATGTGGGATCCTTTGAACCCCAATGGAAATCCAGTATTGGGGTGCATTCCATGTACCTCTCTCTAAATATTGGTTGAACTGGATGGACTTTTTTCAGCCAGACTAACTTTGATCTGTGTGTGACTGTGTATATATACCTGTATATAATGTCTTTGGTACGGCCCGTTTTCCATGTATAATATATAATGTGTGGTACGGCCCGTTTTCCATGTATAATATATAATGTGTGGTACGGTCCCGGGGTCCTGGTGGGACGCGGCGGTCCCGTTTTCGATGTATAATATATAATGTGTGGTACGGTCCCGGGGTCCTGGTGGGACGCGACGGTCCCGTTTTCGATGTATAATATATAATGTGTGGTACGGTCCCGGGGTCCTGGTGGGACGCAGGGGTCCCGTTTTCCATGTATAATATATAATGTGTGGTACGGTCCCGGGGTCCTGGTGGGACGCGGCGGTCCCGTTTTCGTTGTATAATATATAATGTGTGGTACGGTCCCGGGGTCCTGGTGGGACGCGGCGGTCCCGTTTTCGTTGTATAATATATAATGTGTGGTACGGTCCCGGGGTCCTGGTGGGACGCGGCGTCCCGTTTTCGATGTATAATATATAATGTGTGGTACGGTCCCGGGGTCCTGGTGGGACGCGGCGGTCCCGTTTTCGTTGTATAATATATAATGTGTGGTACAGTCCTGGTGGGACGCGGCGGTCCCGTTTTCGATGTATAATATATAATGTGTGGTACGGTCCCGGGGTCCTGGTGGGACGCGGCGGTCCCGTTTTCGTTGTATAATATATAATGTGTGGTACGGTCCCGGGGTCCTGGTGGGACGCGGCGTCCCGTTTTCGATGTATAATATATAATGTGTGGTACGGTCCCGGGGTCCTGGTGGGACGCGGCGGTCCCGTTTTCGTTGTATAATATATAATGTGTGGTACGGTCCTGGTGGGACGCGGCGTCCCGTTTTCGATGTATAATAAGATGTCAGCGACGGTTGTGCAGAACGGCGACTCTCTTGCGATGGACGTTCGGTGATTCGGTGATTGGGTCTCCGGCGGGGATTCCTCTGACAGTTGGATTGAAGTGAGATGAAAGGCGCACAGCGCTGCCCACCAGGGAAGACTCTTCAGAGTAGAAGGTCGCCCTCTGTGGCCCCGATATGGGGGAGGGGGAAAGTCTCTCCATATATTTGATGTACATTTTCATTTATCTCCGGAACAAAAAGCGGCTCCCGCAGGGAGATATGAAATGCCGATCCCAATCTTTCCAGACATCCCAGATTATAGAGAAATCTCCACTGATCCCTGCCATCTACGGGCGATAATCCTCCACCAATCTCTACAGGCGATAATCCTCCACCAATCACTACAGGCGATAATCTTCCAACAATCTCTACAGGCGATAATCCTCCACCAATCTCTACAGGCGATAATCCTCCACCAATCTCTACGTGTGATAATCCTCCACCAATCTCTACAGGCGATAATCCTCCACCAATCTCTACAGGCGATAATCCTCCACCAATCTCTACGTGTGATATTTCTCCACCAATCTCTACAGGCGATAATTCTCCACCAATCTCTACAGGCGATAATCCTCCACCAATCTCTACAGGCGATAATCCTCCACCAATCTCTACAGGCGATAATCCTCCACCAATCTCTACAGGCGATAATCCTCCACCAATCTCTACGGGCGATAATCCTCCACCAATCTCTACGGGCGATAATCCTCCACCAATCACTACAGGCGATAATCCTCCACCAATCTCTACGGGTGATAATCTTCCACCAATCACTACAGGCGATAATCTTCCACCAATCTCTACAGGTGATAATCCTCCACCAATCTCTACAGGCGATAATCCTCCACCAATCTCTACAGGCGATAATCCTCCACCAATCACTACAGGCGATAATCCTCCACCAATCACTACAGGCGATAATCTTCCAACAATCTCTACAGGCGATAATCCTCCACCAATCTCTACAGGCGATAATCCTCCACCAATCTCTACAGGCGATAATCCTCCACCAATCTCTACAGGCGATAATCCTCCACCAATCTCTACAGGCGATAATCCTCCACCAATCTCTACGGGCGATAATCCTCCACCAATCTCTACGGGCGATAATCCTCCACCAATCACTACAGGCGATAATCCTCCACCAATCTCTACGGGCGATAATCCTCCACCAATCTCTACGGGCGATAATCCTCCACCAATCACTACGGGCGATAATCCTCCACCAATCTCTACAGGCGATAATCCTCCACCAATCACTACGGGCGATAATCCTCCACCAATCTCTACGGGCGATAATCCTCCACCAATCTCTACGGGCGATAATCCTCCACCAATCACTACAGGCGATAATCCTCCACCAATCTCTACGGGCGATAATCCTCCACCAATCTCTACGGGCGATAATCCTCCACCAATCACTACGGGCGATAATCCTCCACCAATCTCTACAGGCGATAATCCTCCACCAATCACTACAGGCGATAATCCTCCACCAATCTCTACAGGCGATAATCTTCCACCAATCTCTACGGGCGATAATCCTCCACCAATCTCTACAGGCGATAATCCTCCACCAATCTCTACAGGCGATAATCCTCCACCAATCTCTACGTGTGATATTCCTCCACCAATCTCTACGGGCGATAATTCTCCACCAATCTCTACGGGCGATAATCCTCCACCAATCTCTACAGGCGATAATCCTCCACCAATCTCTACAGGCGATAATCCTCCACCAATCTCTACAGGCGATAATCCTCCACCAATCTCTACGTGTGATATTTCTCCACCAATCTCTACAGGCGATAATCCTCCACCAATCTCTACAGGCGATAATCCTCCACCAATCTCTACAGGCGATAATCCTCCACCAATCTCTACAGGTGATAATCTTCCACCAATCACTACAGGCGATAATCCTCCACCAATCACTACAGGCGATAATCCTCCACCAATCTCTACGGGCGATAATTCTCCACCAATCTCTACGGGCGATAATCCTCCACCAATCTCTACGGGCGATAATCCTCCACCAATCTCTACGGGCGATAATCCTCCACCAATCACTACGGGTGATATTCCTCCACCAATCTCTATGGGCGATAATCCTCCACCAATCTCTACGTGTGATATTCATCCACCAATCTCTACGGGCGATAATCCTCCACCAATCACTACAGGCGATAATCCTCCACCAATCACTACAGGCGATAATCCTCCACCAATCACTACAGGCGATAATCCTCCACCAATCTCTACGTGTGATATTCCTCCACCAATCTCTACGGGCGATAATCCTCCACCAATCTCTACGGGCGATAATCCTCCACCAATCACTACAGGCGATATTCCTCCACCAATCTCTACGGGCGATAATCCTCCACCAATCTCTACGGGCGATAATCCTCCACCAATCACTACAGGCGATAATCCTCCACCAATCACTACAGGCGATAATCCTCCACCAATCTCTACGTGTGATAATCCTCCACCAATCTCTACGGGCGATAATCCTCCACCAATCACTACAGGCGATATTCCTCCACCAATCTCTACGGGCGATAATCCTCCACCAATCACTACAGGCGATAATCCTCCACCAATCACTACAGGCGATAATCCTCCACCAATCTCTACGGGCGATAATCCTCCACCAATCACTACGGGTGATATTCCTCCACCAATCTCTACGGGCGATAATCCTCCACCAATCTCTACGTGTGATATTCCTCCACCAATCTCTACAGGCGATAATCCTCCACCAATCTCTACGTGTGATAATCCTCCACCAATCTCTACAGGCGATATTCCTCCACCAATCTCTACGGGTGATAATCCTCCACCAATCACTACGGGCGATAATCCTCCACCAATCTCTACAGGCGATAATCCTCCACCAATCTCTACAGGCGATAATCCTCCACCAATCTCTACGTGTGATATTCCTCCACCAATCTCTACGGGCGATAATCCTCCACCAATCTCTACGGGCGATAATCCTCCACCAATCTCTACAGGCGATAATCCTCCACCAATCTCTACAGGCGATAATCCTCCACCAATCTCTACGGGCGATAATCCTCCACCAATCTCTACGTGTGATAATCCTCCACCAATCACTACGGGCGATAATCCTCCACCAATCTCTACGTGTGATAATCCTCCACCAATCACTACAGGCGATAATCCTCCACCAATCTCTACAGGCGATAATCCTCCACCAATCTCTACAGGCGATAATCCTCCACCAATCTCTACAGGCGATAATCCTCCACCAATCTCTACAGGCGATAATCTTCCACCAATCTCTACGGGCGATAATCTTCCACCAATCTCTACAGGCGATATTCCTCCACCAATCTCTACAGGCGATAATCCTCCACCAATCTCTACAGGCGATAATCCTCCACCAATCTCTACAGGCGATAATCCTCCACCAATCTCTACGGTTGATAATCCTCCACCAATCTCTACGGGCGATTACCTCCACCAATCTCTACGGGCGATAATCCTCCACCAATCTCTACAGGCGATAATCCTCCACCAATCTCTACAGGCGATAATCCTCCACCAATCTCTACGTGTGATAATCCTCCACCAATCTCTACGGGCGATAATCCTCCACCAATCTCTACAGGCGATAATCCTCCACCAATCTCTACGTGTGATAATCCTCCACCAATCTCTACGGGCGATAATCCTCCACCAATCTCTACGTGTGATAATCCTCCACCAATCTCTACGGGTAATAATCCTCCACCAATCTCTACGGGCGATAATCCTCCACCAATCACTACAGGCGATAATCCTCCACCAATCTCTACGGGTAATAATCCTCCACCAATCTCTACAGGCGATAATCCTCCACCAATCTCTACGGGCGATTACCTCCACCAATCTCTACGGCGATATTTCTCCAACAATCTCTACTGGCGATATTCCTCCACCAATCTCTACAGGCGATAATCCTCCACCAATCACTACAGGCGATATTCCTCCACCAATCTCTAGGGCGATGAAGGGCCCGGTATACACCTTGTGATGGGAAGGGCCTGGTATAGACCATGTGGTGAAGGGCCTGGTATAGACCATGTGGTGAAGGGCCTGGTACAGACCGTGTGGTGAAGGGCCTGGTACAGACCGTGTGGTGAAGGGCCTGGTATAGACCATGTGGTGAAGGGCCTGGTATAGACCATGTGGTGAAGGGCCTGGTATAGACCGTGTGGTGAAGGGCCTGGTATAGACCTTGGCCCGGATTTACGTAGCACTTACGCCAACGTATCTCGAGATGCGCGGCGTAAGTGTAAATGTGCGCCGTCGTATCTATGCGCCCTACCCACAGAACCAGATACGCCTCAAAATAGACTTCTTCCTACCGGCGTAACTTTTATACGCCGGAGCGGTGTGGGCGCATATTTACGCTGGACAGGTCTGGCGCGCCCATTTTTTTGTATTCAAATATGCAAATGAGGGAGATACGCCGATTCAGAAAAGTACGTTTGGCCGGCTCAGGCTACTCCCGGTGCGCGTAACTGGAAATTCCGTCGCAAAGTTACCCCACATAAAGCAGGGGTAACTTTGCACCAGACGTGCACAGGTCAGCTGGAGAGCAGCTACTGCAGCACCGTTACAGACGACCTGAGCAACCACACTTGCTGGACAACACATCTGTGTGCCAACATGCCAGGGGCAGCCGTGGTCATAGACGGGCACGTAGGAGGGCACGGCAGAGGATATTCCGCACGCGCATTGACGTCTTTGGCATTGGGGATTTGGAGGTGTATCGCATCTTCAGATTCAGCCCTGATGCCATCCTGGAATTAGCCACACCCCTGCATGATGACATCACCAGCCAGACACACCGCTCACATGCAGTGCAGCCACTGGTCAAGGTAATGGCAACACTGCATTTCCTCGCCAGTGGATCTTTTCAGCGTACAAGTGGAGTCGTGGCTGGGATGTCACAAACCACCATGAGCAGATGTGTGCACCAGGTTGTCCCCGCAATCCTCAGACGCATGTCCCACCACTTCATCAGACCCACCCAGGAGCATCTGCGGCAGAAGGCAATGGCGGATTTCTACAGAATTGACAGATTCCCACGCACCGTGGGGGCCATTGATTGCACCCATGTGGCACTACAGCCCTCCCGTGCCACAGAGCACATATACCGCAATCGGAAGCACTGGCATTCCAACAACGTACAGGTGATAGCCGATGCCCAATGCCTCATATGGCACGTCCGTGCCAAACACCCCAGGGTCCAGCCATGACAGCTTCATATACCGTCAGAGCAGCATCCCAACAGAATTTGAACAGAACGTGTATGGGGACAGCTGGCTGGTTGGTGAGTGACATGGGTGTCAGGCATGACTGTCCCCCCCCATGATGCAGACATCACGAGGGGCACATGCACGACTAACATCCTTCTGTCTTTTCCCTTCCAGGTGACTCTGCATATGCACTTGGACCCCATCTCATGACTCCATTCCGGAATCCCCAATCCCCAGGAGAGAGAAGATACAATGCTGCACACATACGTACCCGTGCAGTGGTGGAACGCACCTTTGGCCTCCTGAAGTCCCGTTTACGATGCCTGGATAAGTATGGGGGTACCCTGTTGTATTCCCCAAACTTTGTGTGCCAGATCATCGGGGCATGTTGCATTCTGCACAACTTCGCCATGAGAAAGGGCCTGGAGATTGACATACGTGATGACCTGACCCCCGAACCACATAGTCCCCCCCTGCCCGAGGGTCCCCCATCTGCTGAGGGAAGAGCAGTCAGGAGATGCCTCGTGGAACGTATCTTTTCACGTTAAACACACACATTAATCATGGCACAATGAGAATGCACACATGCACACCACTGTGGTCCCTAGCACACACACACCCCACATCAAATTGGATTAGACCAAAGTACACCCCACGGTACTTGGGAGCAGCAACGCCACGCCAAGGCTCCAATTATGTCGCTGTACATTCATACACCTTTCACACGGGTCATGGGGATCACTTCTCCCCAACGACTGAGGGTGACAAACCTTAATGGCAGGAGTGTCCCCCCCCCCCCCACATTCACACACCATTCACACTGTAGCCTGCACTACTGACTGTGTGCAGGGATATAAAAATAAATCAAACTCATAACCTAAGTATTAAAATAAAATAAACTCATAACCTGAGTATCAAAGAAATTCCAAAAAAAATCAACGGCCCTGTCATGGGCTTCGTCTTGTCCCTAGGCTCCTGGGGCGCAGTTGCCTGGGGCGAGCCTCAGGTGGGCGGGCTGGGGGGGCTGGTGGTGGAACCTTCCCCAGTCTCTCCCTGATTGCCTGGCTGCCCTCCATTGCCACGGCTAGCCGGTGGAGGTAGGAATTTGTCGCAGCCGGCGGGTTGTATTGCTGCACTGCTGGCGCCGTGTCAGCCTCCCCTCCTCTCGGACAGCAGCTGCCAGGCTCCAGACCTCTGAGACCAGGCCAGATGTTGTGGCCTGCAGGTCCACCAGACAGGACAGAAGGGCTGCCCCGTTCCCAACAACGTCCTGCAGGCTTTCATTTATGACACGACTCTGGCCAGCCTGCTGGGTGATGGCCGCCTGCACAGCCACAGTGCAGGCAGCCTGGCTCTCGGCAGAGGAGGCCAGGCTATCTGCGACCCGATGCAGATCCCCCGCAAGACACCCAATATGGCGGGTCTGCCTTGTCTGGTCCCTTGCCAGATGGTCCTCAAACTCCTCGGGGACTCCACGACTTTTTTTGGTAGCCTTCCTAGGGGCAGGAGAGGCTTGAGGCCGGCTGGATGGGATGGTGTCCCGTGAGGGGGAATCCCTGGATGGGATGGTGTCCCTTGAGGGGGAATCCCTGTATGGGATGGTGTCCCTTGATGGGGAATCCCTGGATGGGATGGTGTCCCTTGATGGGGAATCTCTGGATGGGATGGTGTCCCTTGATGGGGAATCCCTGGATGGGATGGTGTCCCTTGATGTGGAATCCCTGGATGGGATGGTGTCCCTTGAGGGGGAATCCCTGGATGGGATGGTGTCCCTTGATGGGGAATCCCTGGATGGGATGGTGTCCCTTGATGGGGAATCCCTGGATGGGATGGTGTCCCTTGATGGGGAATCTCTGGATGGGATGGTGTCCCTTGATGGGAAATCTCTGAATGGGATGGTGTCCCGTGAGGGGCTAGCCCTGATAGGGATTGAGAGCCGTGAGGGGGTAACTCTCATGAGGGGGGAGGTTTGGGAGGGGCCAGGAATGGAGGTCTCCTCCAACAGATACACTGCATCCTCCTCTACCCCGACATGCTCCTCCTCCACCTCCTCAAGCACTGAGGTAGGGGCACTCTCCACCATGGATGGGATGGGTCGCCCTGCAGCCGATGACGGCCCAGCTACATCCTGCACATCTGTGGATGACACAAAACATTCACATGTTGGTGGACCCACACACTTGTCACATGTTCCCCCCCCCCACACACATGCTACACACCAGAAAGAAGATAAAACACACTTGCCTGTCCTCAAGCGCTGATCCCCAGAATCGAAGCCCTCCAGGCCTTCCACAAGCTCCCTATCCAGGAACCTGACCATGTCCTCTGGCGTCAGGGTGATCCTGGTGGCTGGTCCTCCACCTGTGCCACTGGCATGCTTCTTCCTCGCAAATAATTTTTCCTTGACCAGTCTCCGCAGGTCATTAATCTTTTTGCGGATATGCTTCGGCTCCCTCTCCGCCACACCCAGAGCATTAACCTGTGTGGTTATCTCCGCATAGATGCGGGTTTTATCTGCTTTGCCAGTGTGGCCACTCTGTGGCCCATAGAGGCAGGCACCATGTTGGGAGAGCCCATCTATAATTACAGCCTTCTCCTCTGGGCTGAAATTTGTCATCCTCCGGTCACCTGAAGACTCTCCTGCAGCCATACTTCCCCCAAAAATCGAGATGCAAAAGACCATGCAGGAACAAAAAATGCTTGGGTACTTTTGCACTTGTCGGGCGCATGTCCATATTTATGCAATGGGCGTAGGCAGTGGGTCGGCGTATCTTAGGGGTCACGCCGGGCACAGTTATGCGCATGCGCAGATGGGGGCAGTCAGCCCGTCAACGTCACTGCGTATGCGTGGTTTAAGATGCGCCCGATGTATCTCTCTATGCCACAGTCGGAGCATCATTTGCATGGGGTGACACCCACTTACAGTTACGCCACCTTACGCCGTCTAAAAAACGACCCGCTGGTGCATCTTGGTGAGAAATATCTTTGTGAATACAGTACATGCCTGTCCGCGCTGGTCCGGCGTAGCGGAAAAAAGATGCGCTACGCTGGCATAAAGATGCGCCATTGTAGGTGAATCTACCCCCTTGTGTTGAAGGGCCCGGTATAGACCTTGTGGTGGGAAGGGGTGAAGGGCCCAGTATAGACCTTGTGGTGGGAAGGGGTGAAGGGCCCGGTATAGACCTTGGGCCAGATTCACGTAGCTCAGCGGATCTATAGATCCACTCGATCTACGTGAATTAAGATCCGCTGCCGCAAGTTTAGGAGGCAAGTGGCTAATTCACAAACCACTTACCTCCAAACTTGCGATGGCGGATCCTAAATCCCGCGCCGATTTAAATGCGCAGGCGCCGTCTGCGAAATTTCCCGGCGTGCATTGCTCCCACTGACGTCGCTAGGACGTCAGTGGTTGCGACGCTTACGTAAACTACGTAGTTCCGTATTCGAGAACGACTTACGGAAACTACGTAAAAAAATTCAAATTCGACGCGGGAATGACGGCCATACTTAACATTGGCTGCGCCTGCATTTAGAAAGGGTAAGTATACGACGGGTACCGCGCTACGGAAACGACGTAAGAACACAGCGTCGGGTCCGTGTACGTTCGTGAATTTGCGTATCTCGCTGATTTACATATTATTCAGTGTAAATCAGCGGGAGCGCCCCCGGCGCCATTTTTAATTAAAAAAAAAGATCCGACAGTGTAACACAGTTACACCTGTCAGATCTTCGCCCTATCTATGCGTAACTGCTTCTATGAATCAGGCACATAGATAGGACCTGTCTAAGTCAGAGATACGATGGTGTATCTGTAGATACACCGTCGTATCTCTTTGTGAATCTGGCCCCTTGTGTTGAAGGGCCCAGTATAGACCTTGTGGTGGGAAGGGGTGAAGGGCCCGGTATAGACCTTGTGGTGGGAAGGGGTGGAGGGCCCGGTATAGACCTTGTGTTGGAGGGCCCGTTATAGACCTTGTGGTGGGAAGGGGTGAAGGGCCCAGGATAGACCTTGTGGTGGGAAGGGGTGAAGGGCCCGGTATAGACCTTGTGTTGAAGGGCCCAGTATAGACCTTGTGGTGGGAAGGGGTGAAGGGCCCGGTATAGACCTTGTGGTGGGAAGGGGTGGAGGGCCCGGTATAGACCTTGTGTTGAAGGGCCCGGTATAGACCTTGAGGTGGGAAGGGGTGAAGGGCCCGGTATAGACCTTGTGGTGGGAAGGGGTGAAGGGCCCGGTATAGACCGTGTGATGGGAAGGGGTGAAGGACGGTGCAATGAGAGGGGGAATCATGTTGGATGGTCTGGCATACACGTTGAAAGGCCCGGTATGTTTTATTCCCCTCCCCCAATACTCGGCAAAGCTTGTATCTAGATTTAATTAGCTGTGCGCTGTGCGGTGGGTTTTGTTTAATCTCCTCGGTGCCTGAGGGGGGACGGCAGACATCTCTGATTCAGGAGTTTTATGGCACACTTGTGTCGGGGTGAAATGAAGTTCACTATTACGCCGAGAGTTGGGGTGTTTCGGTGAATTATGGGGGATGGGAGCTGACAATTCGGTGAACTGTTTATCTCCTTAGCATGGTGGATATGTTTCTGGGGATTATGAGGTGACATGCGGGGCGGGGGACTGAGAGGACCGATCTTTTCAGATGAGTCGGTGATGTCAAAGCGATTTCATGGCCAATCTCCTGGTGATACTTCTTGTCCCATAAGCCACTTTGTGCTGACATGACTCAAAGAAGACTGCTGGCAGGTAGAAGCGGCAGGTGGAGGCGGTATAACGGGGGTGATGGAAAGAGCAGCAGGGTGGGAAGATGGAAGGGGCAGTAGGGTGGAAAGATAAAAGGGGCAGTAGGGTGGGGTGATGGAAAGGGGCAGTAGGGTGGGGGGATGGAAAGAGCAGCAGGGTGGGGGGATGGAAAGGGGCAGTAGGGTGGGGGGATGGAAAGGGGCAGTAGGGTGGGGGGATGGAAAGAGCAGCAGGGTGGGGGGATGGAAAGAGCAGCAGGGTGGGAAGATGGAAGGGGCAGTAGGGTGAAAAGATAAAAGGGGCAGTAGGGTGGGGGGATGGAAAGGGGCAGTAGGGTGGGGGGATGGAAAGGGCAGTAGGGTGGGGGGGTGGAAGGGGCAGTAGGGTGGGAGGATGGAAGGGGCAGTAGGGTGGGGGGTTGGAAGGGGCAGTAGGGTGGAAAGATGTAAGGGGCCGTAGGGTGGGAGGATGGAAGGGGTAGTAGGGTGGGGGGGGGTGGAAGGGGCAGTAGGGTGGGAGGATAGAAGGGGCAGTAGGGTGGGAGGATAGAAGGGGCAGTAGGGTGGGGGGAGGGAAGAGGCAGTAGGGTTAAGTTAAAAGAGGGGGACGTGGGATAGACATGAATGTCAGAGTTCAGAGATGTGAGATCTGAAGGTTGGATTGTTTGGGTACAGAGATGTCATATCCAGGGTTACAGATGGGTTTGGGGGTTCAGAGATGTGAGACCTGGAGGTGGGATTGTTGGGGTTCAGAGACGTCAGAGATGGTGGTGGGATTGTTGGGGTTCAGAGACGTCAGACAGTGGCGAGCAGATGAGGGGTTCAGAGATGTGAGATCTGGAATTACAGATGTGTTTGGGGGTTCAGAGATATGAGATCTGGAATTACAGATGCGTTTGGGGGTTCAGAGATGTGAGATCTGGAATTACAGATGAGTTTGGGGGTTCAGAGATGTGAGATCTGGAATTACAGATGAGTTTGGGGGTTCAGAGATGTGAGACCCGGAGGTGGGATTGTTGGGGTTCAGAGACGTCAGATCCGGTGGCGAGGAGACGAGGGGTTCAGAGACGTCAGATCCGGTGGTGAGAAGACGAGGGGTTTAGAGACGTCAGATCTGGTGGCGAGGAGATGAGGGGTTCAGAGACGTCAGATCCGGTGGCGAAAAGATGAGGGGTTCAGAGATGTGAGATCCGGTGGTGAGGAGATGAGGGGTTCAGAGATGTGAGATCCAGGGGGTTACAGATGAGTTTGGGGGTTCAGAGACGTCAGATACGGTGGCGAGGAGACGAGGGGTTTAGAGACGTCCGATCCAGAGACGAGGGGTTCAGAGACGTCAGATCCGGTGGTGAGGAGATGAGGGGTTCAGAGACGTCAGATCCGGTGGCGAAAAGATGAGGGGTTCAGAGATGTGAGATCCGGTGGTGAGGAGATGAGGGGTTTAGAGATGTGAGATCCAGGGGGTTACAGATGAGTTTGGGGGTTCAGAGGTGTCAGATACGGTGGCGAGGAGACAAGGGGTTCAGAGACGTCAGATCCGGTGGCGAGGAGACGAGGGGTTCAGAGACGTCAGATCCGGTGGCAAGGAGACGAGGGGTTCAGAGACGTCAGATCCGGTGGCAAGGAGACGAGGGGTTCAGAGACGTCAGATGCGGTGGCGAGGAGACGAGGGGTTCAGAGACGTCAGATCCGGTGGCAAGGAGACGAGGGGTTCAGAGACGTCAGATGCGGTGGCGAGGAGACGAGGGGTTCAGAGACGTCAGATACGGTGGCGAGGAGACGAGGGGTTGAGAGATGTCAGATCTGGTGGCGAGGAGACGAGAGGTTCAGAGGTCCCCACATTACAGAAATAAGTTTGAGTTTCCTGCGTCCTCTGTGGATGTCAGGACGAAAAATGATTCTTATCACGGCGGGTAATCACGGCCTCATTCCCGGCGCCTTGGCGTTCTGCCGCCTATTATCTGTCGTCCTAAGTGTTCACTTTGAGTCTGTTGTACTCGGTGGGGTTTCGTATTGATTTCTGTGTTTTGTACCTGAAGACTCCTGAGGCTGCGTCTTTAACACGAGCCGCTCCTCAGAAGAGGACATCGCGCACAGATGGTGCTTAATCTGCTATTGATGTCTGTTGAGGATGTTTAGAGGCAGAATTTAGGCGCTCGCTGTGCTCTTCCCATTGTGTCCTTCAACTCATAGCAGACGAAAGGCCACGCCGCCGCCATGTGACCGACCACAAAACATACGTCCATCCAACAACCGCCACCAACAAACATGAAGATTCAGACCCGTGTGACCCCAACATACATGACCAGACCCCAACATACCAATCACAGACTATACAACATACATGATCAGACCCGTGTGACCCCAACATACCAATCACAGGGAAGTGCCACAGGAATCTGTTATCGTATGGGAGACGGGTGAGGGGGCCACTAGATCTTCTTGAAGCCCATTGGGAAGGAGGTGAAGGGGCCGGAGAGACCTCTGTGGTACAGTATGTACTAATTCTCAGGGACCGGCTGAAGGAACTCACAGACACTGTACAGGAGAACCTTCAGACTGCACAGGGTCGGCAGAAGGGGTGGTATGATCGTACCACCCGGAATCACACCTTGGCTCTAGGGCAGAAAGTTCTTGCCCTCAAGACTACCAAGTCGGACAAATTACAGCCTCATGGCAGGGACCCTACAAGGTAGTGCAGCAAATATGTGACACTACCTACCTGGTAGCTAAGTGCTCAGATGAAAGAGTCCGGCGGATCTTCTGTGTAAACAGCTCAAAGCGTACCAAGAGAGGCCTGAGGAGATAGCCGCCATATGTGCTCCAGCCGGGGAAGATCCCGAGAACCTTCCCCTGCCAGAGCTACCGGTGAGAGATGGGGACAGAGAAGGTATAGAGACAGGGCCGGAGCAGGTATAGAGACAGGGCCGGAGCAGGTATAGAGACAGGGCCGGAGCAGGTATAGAGACAGTGAGGTTACATGGGCAGCTAGGGCCGGAGCAGCAGGGCCAGGCCAGGCGGGTCCTTAGGCAGCATCAGGAAATGTTTCCCACCAAGCCTAGATACACTACTATGACCGTGCACCGAGTGGAAACCCCGGGATAGCCACCTATCCGGCAGGCGGCTTACTGGGTACCTGAGTCAGTGAGAGAGGGCAGGAGATAAAGGACATGCTCAATGTAGGAGTCACCGAGCCTTCCAACAGCCCCTCCACAGTGTTAGTGCCAATGCGGGATGGTACTACCCGCTTCTGCGTAAATTACCGGCGACTAAACAAATGACTCCTACCCCGTGCCCGGGTCGATGAACTGCGCCAAGGTAATTTCCTAACTACCCTTGACCTATGCAAAGGGTACTGGCAGATTCCTCTGGACCCGGAATCTGTTTCGAATTCAGAATTCATCACTGTAACGGGAGTCCCTTTTGGGCATAGGATGACTGAGAAATGATAATTTATATATTACAGGATATCTTGACATATTACAGGTGGTTTATTCTGACCCCAACAGGTCAATAAGAGTGTCTCATTCAATGTGTAACATAGACTGTTGAGATGTTAATTAAAGGGTCACTAAAGGATTTTTTTTTTAGCCAAATAGCTTCCTTTACCTTACTGCAGTCCTGGTTTCATGTCCTCATTGCTCGTTTTTGCTCTGATGTTGCTGTAAAACTGCTCTGTTCTGGACACTTCCTCATTGTCTGGCTCCGTATGAAAAAAGTCATGGGAGAGTTTAGTTTTGTTTTCCTAGCCATGACTCTCTATGGCACAGTCCAGCACAGAGGCATGAAATAACATCCAAAGACTAAACTAGTTTCACTTTCGTTTTCCTAGCCATGACTCTCTATGGCACTGTCCAGCACAGAGGCATGAAATAACATGCAAAGACTAAACTAGTTTCACTTTCGTTTTCCTAGCCATGACTCTCTATGGCACTGTCCAGCACAGAGGCATGAAATAACATGCAAAGACTAAACTAGTTTCACTTTCGTTTTCCTAGCCATGACTCTCTATGGCACTGTCCAGCACAGAGGCATGAAATAACATGTAAAGACTAAACTAGTTTCACTTTCGTTTTCCTAGCCATGACTCTCTATGGCACTGTCCAGCACAGAGGCATGAAATAACATGCAAAGACTAAACTAGTTTCACTTTCGTTTTCCTAGCCATGACTCTCTATGGCACTGTCCAGCACAGAGGCATGAAATAACATGCAAAGACTAAACTAGTTTCACTTTCGTTTTCCTAGCCATGACTCTCTATGGCACTGTCCAGCACAGAGGCATGAAATAACATGCAAAGACTAAACTAGTTTCACTTTCGTTTTTGCATCTAGGAGACACATTATATGATTGATTTTTATCTATTTTTAATCGTTTTTAAAAGGAATCAGTTAACTATTATGTCTCTATACCCTGTAAACAGTCATTTCAACATTTTTTTTTCCTTTAGTGATCCTTTAAGTCCACCTGGCTGTGGTGATGGGGCTTGCTGTGATTGCATTCTGTAGTCCATTGTGCTAATTAGGTCTGCTCCTAAGATATTTCATTGTGTATGCTAATGACACTGTTTTGTGTGAAGATACTATTGATAATAGATGTCAGCTGTAGTAATTAACTCCTCTAGATTCGGTGCCAGAATGTCTGTCTGGGATGTGGATTGGGGGGAACTCGTTAAGCACCCATTGTGTGATGTTTTGGGTGGAGCGTTTCATTGTCCCTGTGATTACTGTAGCATGCTTGTAACTGTATATAACAAGGCTGGGTTACCATTAAAGCATTCATTTCGTTTGAACCAGAAACAGAGCTGTGTCTCGTCCTTCTGGGGAATTCTAATGGATCGGTTCTGCTGGATGGTTGGAGTGTCGGAAGCTGTCTTGGGTTGGTGGAATGGAATATCATGAACGGCGTTAACCCCTGACCGTTACAATTGTTGGCTAGCAGTGAGATGATCCCACAGCCTTAAAGGACAGCTACAAGGACTTACTAGAGAACCGGGGCAGACCAGGCAGCAACCGTAAGAAGATGGACGTGATCACAGAACTTGTCCAAATGGATAGAGCTGAAAGACCCAACTTAACGGAAAGGCCCAGCGTAACAGACAGGACACCCAGGAGGCAAGTTTTGATCGGGCTGTCAAACTAAGACTGGCACACTATGGTCCTAACCCTCCACCGGAGATCATAGACCGAGTTATAGCGGCTGTGGACGCAAATTGGCTACGGCAAAGAGGTTCTGCAGCAGCAGAAGTCACAGCAGCACCAACTGAAAGGAGAAAGATACATGTTGCTGCTTTTAAGAACTTCATTGAAACTGAAGGGGAGATTGATGGGTACCTGGCGGATTTTGAACGGCAATGTGCCCTACACCGGGTGCCCACAGAGGAATGGGTTACCATTTTGTCTGGGAAATTGTCCGGCCGGGCCAGTGAAGCGTTCAGGGCCATCCCAGACAAGGATATTATGAACTATGGACTGGTAAAAGAAGCACTTTTGGCCAGGTATGCCGTCACACCGGAGGCATACCGGAGGCGGTTCCGAGAGACGAGAAAGCAGACTGGAGACTCATATACCGAGTGGGCATGCCGCCTACACTGCACAGCATCCCACTGGGTCGATGGATGCCAAGCAGAATCCGGGGAAGAGGTGCTGCAGGTGTTCCTGCTGGAGCACGTCTTTGTCAAACTGTCCTGGGAAGTCAGAGAGTGGGTCCCGGACAGAAACCCTTTCTTCTTGTCTGAAGCAGCTCGCCTGGCGGACAAATACACAGACGCCCGCAAACTGGACAACTCTGTGGTCAAGACAACAGCTCGGGCGGGTTATCGATCAGCGGCACCCCCTCCGGCTATTGCCTACAAACCCCAGTCGGACCGTCCTACAACACCACCTCCAGTGGCCACTTATCCTCAGCAGCCTAGGTTCAACTCCCAGGACTACTCACAACCCATCAGGTGCTTTGGGTGTAAACAGCTAGGACACAGAAAGCTAGACTGTCCATTGAATCCACCCAGGCAGTCACAGTCATGGAATGGAATATCGTAAACGGCGTTAACCCCTGACCGTTACAATCACCTTCTTTGGCTTGTACCAGTTTAAGGTCGTGCCATTGGGGATGAAGAATGCTCTGGTGACGTTTCAGAGGATGGTAGATCTCCTCGATGGCCTTCAGGATTATGCCTGTGCATACCTGGATGACGATCTACAGCGATACCTGGGAACATCTTCTCCACCTGGGTACTGTGTGACCGCATCAGGACTGCGGGACTTAAAGCCAGAGAAATGTAGCATAGGGTTCAGCACCTCCAGCATCAGGCAGGCCGTGGGCAACAGCCCCCTGAGCCAGCTAAAGTAGAGGGCCTGTGAGCACAAGGTTTGTTTTATACGTTCATTGGATTGGCCAGACCAGGCCACACACAGACTGTCAATCTTTTATTTCCAGTATATATTGTGATGATCATAGGACTATCTATGTGTGAGGTGAGATAATGGGAGGAGCCTTCATCTGTATAAATTCTGTGTTTCTACAAATAAATCAGTTCCTTTTCTGGTCCTCCAAGATGGGTGTGGTGCGGTCCTCGGGTGTTCTATAGCCGGATCCATCCATTGGCCTTGTCTGTGTGGTCCGGTCCTCGGGGTTCTATAGCCAGATCCATCCATTGGTCTCGTCTGTGTGGTCCGGTACTCGGGGGTTCTATAGCCGTATCCATCCATTGGCCTCGTCTGTGTGGTCCGGTCCTCGGGGGTTCTATAGCCGGATCCATCCATTGGTCTCGTCTGTGTGGTCCGGTCCTCGGGGGTTCTATAGCCGGATCCATCCATTGGTCTCGTCTGTGTGGTCCGGTCCCCGGGGGTTCTATAGCCGGATCCATCCATTGGTCTCATCTGTGTGGTCCGGTCCCCGGGGGTTCTATAGCCGGATCCATCCATTGGTCTCGTCTGTGTGGTCCGGTCCCCGGAGGTTCTATTGCCGGATCCATCCATTGGTCTTGTCTGTGTGGTCCGGTCCTCGGGGGTTCTATAGCCGGATCCATCCATTGGTCTCGTCTGTGTGGTCCGGTCCCCGGGGGTTCTATAGCCGGATCCATCCATTGGTCTCATCTGTGTGGTCCGGTCCCCGGGGGTTCTATAGCCGGATCCATCCATTGGTCTCGTCTGTGTGGTCCGGTCCCCGGAGGTTCTATTGCCGGATCCATCCATTGGTCTCGTCTGTGTGGTCCGGTCCTCGGGGGTTCTATAGCCGGATCCATCCATTGGTCTCGTCTGTGTGGTCCGGTCCCCGGAGGTTCTATTGCCGGATCCATCCATTGGTCTCGTCTGTGTGGTCCGGTCCTCGGGGGTTCTATAGCCGGATCCATCCATTGGTCTCGTCTGTGTGGTCCGGTCCTCGGAGGTTCTATAGCCGGATCCATCCATTGGTCTCGTCTGTGTGGTCCGGTCCCCGGGGGTTCTATAGCCGGATCCATCCATTGGCCTCGTCTTCCAGGACTTGGGAAATACCCAACAGGATGTCCGGAGTCCGTCACACTCTGTATCTAACAAGTCCTATGTGCCCAACGCATGTCCCGTGTATCTAACGCATGTCCCGTGTGCCTAACGTGTGTCCCGTGTACCTAACGTGTGTCCTCTGTACCTAACACGTGTCCCCGTGTATCTAACGTGTGTCCTCTGTACCTAACACGTGTCCCCGTGTATCTAACGTGTGTCCTCTGTACCTAACACGTGTCCCCCGTGTATCTAACGTGTGTCCCGTCTGCCTAACGCGTGTCCCATGAACCTAATATGTGTCCCCCGTGTATCTAACGCATGTCCCGTGTGCCTGACATGTGCTCGCAGCCCCTCATGCAGCACGATATGGCGGCCCGGACACTCGTCAGCAATCTGTTGGCTCTTCTCTTGTCTGGACTCGGGGATGTGAGACGCGTTTCTGGCCGCTGTCTGTTGTGAGTTCTGACATCTCGTCTCTAGACTGCTGAGCGAGACACGCGATCCACCGCCGCACTGACAGGTGATCATGTCCTCCGCCCAGGAGCTGTCCGTCATACAACCCCCCCCCCCAGATTTACAGACTGCTTCCTGTGCGGTCTCCATCACTCCAACATATACCGCAGTGCTGTACAGAGGAGCTTACACTCTAATGTCCCCCCCCCCCCCCCCAGATTTACAGACTGCTTCCTGTGCGGTCTCCATCACTCCAACATATACCGCAGTGCTGTACAGAGGAGCTTACACTCTAATGTCCCCTCCCCCCCACACATCAGTCTCTGTACAGAGGAGCTTACACTCTAATGTCCCCTCCCCCCACATCACATCAGTCTCTGTACAGAGGAGCTTACACTCTAATGTCCCCTCCCCCCCCCACATCACATCAGTCTCTGTACAGAGGAGCTTACACTCTAATGTCCCCTCCCCCACAGTCACACACTATTATTATACATTTATATAGCTCTGACATATACCGCAGCGTCTGGGGGGTCAGTAATCGGGGGTAGGTTGGGGTACTGTAGTTAGGGGGGTGCAGCACCCTGGATGTCGCCATGTTTCAGGGCGCTATGAGGGGTCATGGAGACAACACAATGAATAAGGAAATAATGTGCTGAAAAACTGGGGGGTCAGCTGGTGACTGGGGGAGGGGTGTTCATACCGGGGGGATGGGTGTTCATACCGGGGGAGGGGTGTTCATACCGGGGGAGGGGTGTTCATAGCGGGGAGGGGTGTTCATACCGGGGGAGGGGTGTTCATAGCGGGGGAGGGGTGTTCATACCGGGGTATCCTGTACTATGCAGTATGGGGGTCTCTCTGTAAAGAAGTCAGTTGAGCGCCCCGCGGATCTCCTCTCCACCTTTCCTCCCATTTCATTCTTATTCTGAACGATCGCAGAACCAACACCGACCTCTGCTGGCCGTCCGCAGCATCGCCCCATCTGCTGGATTATCATAGAGCGAGAGCGACACCCAGTGTACAGATCTGAGAACTGCACTATACACACACCGGGTATAAAACACGCTGGACAAAGGAGGACCGACTTCTACGGGTCCGTGACACCATTCACCAAAAAGTCATAAAAACACACAGACAGTTTTTGCCAATTACTTTATTAAAAGATAAACAAACAATGTCCCTCCCCCCATGTAGATCCATCCCCCCCCATGTAGAGCTGGGGCAGGAAGAACCATTGGGCACCCCTTACGTAGTCCTCACGGTACAATCTGTTATTACGGACAACAGGGAACACCATTGTCAGCCGGTCATGGGCGACAGCCATGAGCCAGAGGGGCCCTGGAGGGAGCTGGGCAGAAAGAGGCACCGCCGGCTACCCCCCAAGAAGAAGAGGTCCTGGAAGCCGTATAATAAGCTGACCTAGGAGGAGAAGAAGCGACTGGAGGAGAGGGAGTCGCAGCGGGCGTCCCAGATGCGGGCCGAGATGTTCGCCAAGGGCCCACCGGTGGCCCCTTACACCACCACCCAGTTCCTGATGATGAAGGACCACGTGGAGAGCCTGCAGGACATGAGCAAGCAGGAGCTGATCCGTGAGTACATAGAGCTGGAGGAGTGCATAAGCCGCATGGAGGAGGAGAACAACCGCCTGAGGTCACAGCAGGCCGACCCCCCCAGGCTCCATGAACTGGAGATGGAGCTGGAGAAGCTCAAAGAGGAGAACTGGCGGCTGCGGAGGGAGCAGAGGGTGGCTGACCCTATGGGGCACTGATTCCCCCCCCCCCGAACTCTGAGCTCCGGTGCTACAGCATTTCAACAAATATAACTTTTTCTTTTTTTTTATGAATCTCCTGTGATTGTCACTTCAGAGCCATAACCTGCCCCTCCCATAGCGGGACACCTAGATGGCAGCGCACAGACCCATTTGCCGTCTTCACACTGACTTCTGGTGACTCTGCAGATCGCACAAAGACTTGGGGACTGACCGGCGTGTGATCTGACGACCCGGTGGCATACCTGAGTCTGAAGCAGTTGCCAAGGGAGGTCAGTCACGCCAAACGGAGTTAACCTCGGACTAAAAGCTCTGAACCCGTCAACCCTACTGGACCAGGAAAGGTCCAACCGGGTTTGCCGGAGCAGGGAGAAAAAGGGGGGCCATTATAATGCATTTGCCTATATGTCTCAGTTTAATTCTCCCTGCTTGCCATGTGTGATTCAGTCCTCGGCTAACAGGTTATTGAAGTGCTAATGTCCCCTCACTATTTCTAAAGGTTAATTGGTCTATTGTGTTGTGTGAAGAAGATCTGTGTTTACCCTTAAAAGATGTGTATTGTATCATCAGGCTAAATGATTAGAGAAGTGGTATGTTAATTATTCTGATTGCTTCATTGTAGTAATTACCTCCACTGATGTCATTATCTAAAGAAATGTGTCTGCATGGTAGTCTCCGAGGTGTCTCCTATAATCTGTATGGGAACCCCCACTGTGTGAGGGGGGGCGGAGATTTCATTGTTCCTGACAAATTGTAACCACATATAAGCTGAGTGTTGATTCATTAAAAGTGTCTTGTTCTAGCAGTAAGCCTGGACCCATGTGTGGCTTATTGGGGCGATTCCAGGAATATTCCTCCTCATGGAATATTGGGTGATTTGCTTTTATGGGAAGAAGGGAAGACTTTGACGGGGATATCATTTTAATACCGTCACAGCATCTCTGAGTTATTGACTGGGAGAGACTACCAGATGAGCATCCCAACTAGGCACACACTAGGGGTCTCCACATTAGAAGCAACTGGGCGGTTAGACTACGGAAAGTAAGTGGGTCAGAGCAGTTCCATCAGTAGGTCCCCCTACAAAGGATTTCCCACAGCCCTCACCCAGGGTCCCCACAGTCTCACGAATTTCCCATAATTCCCTTGTCTCGTAAAGCTCACTCTTTCACTAGAAATGGTTAGGTTAATGGTCGCTACCCAATTTTCTACAGATGGGGGATCATGTGCTTGCCATTTTTGGGCTATTATCTTGCGTGCCTGGAATAGGCATCTCAATACTGCCTCCAGGCTGCCGGGTGGAACTTGATTGTCCTCCATGCATCCTAGGAGGCAGGTCATCGCGACTGGGTCGAGGGAGGCTCCAAAAACCTTGTTGATCCTCTCAATTATCTCTGCCCAATAGTTATAAAGCTTTGGGCACTTCCAAACCATATGTATGAGATTTATTTTATTTAAGCCTGTGTTTGTCACTTTTTTGTCTTTTTTTGTTGTGCACGTTTTGTCACTGTGTGATTAGTAGGGTGCGGGTCCTCGGGCCAGCCCTGAACGTCTTGGGAGTAGGTGGACATGGCCTTCTGGCTTAGTTCGCCTGCTCTCATGGGGTCTCCCTTCGGGGGAGCCCCACCTAGTACTGGGAGGGTTCTGTTCCGGCAGTCCTTCCGAGGAAGTTGGGTCCGTGTCGGCTTCGGTTGCTCGGACCACAGTACCTCAGTCCCCGTCTGGAGCCTAACGCCCCGGGGGATCAGGGTTTGGGTCCCTCTTCACAGGAGGACCACTTGACGTTGCACCCGTCTGCACGTTTTTGTGAACACTCTTTATGTGTGTGCACATTTTTTCTGCACCGGGTGGAGTTTTTTGGGTGTGTTCACACGCCATAGGCTTTTCAAAAAAAAAAAAAAAAAATATGTATGAGATTTACATCTTGAGCATTCATTATTTTGCCTCCATCCTAATTTAAACATTTTTTGGGGGGTATAATATACCCTGTGCAGTAAGAACAGATGGGACAGTCTCTGCGCTGGAGCAATCGAGACCAGTACTCCTCGATGCAGGATCTTGTCCCACTGTTCCGGGGTTACTGTCCCAACGTCCCTTTCCCACCCTTCTCTGCTCTTATTTGGGCCCGCTCTGCTTATTGCTTTAACCCCCAAAGTGGTATACATTACTGAGATTAAGCCTTTCGCTGTTCTTGCCTTGATTACTCTAAGAATGTATGTATGAGAGGACACCAACCCACATATGTACGAGAGGACGCCAACCCACATATGTACGAGAGGACGCCAACCCACATATGTACGAGAGGACGCCAACCCACATATGTACGAGAGGATGCCAACCCACGTATGTACGAGAGGACGCCAACCCACGTATGTACGAGAGGACGCCAACCCACGTATGTACGAGAGGACGCCAACCCACGTATGTACGAGAGGACGCCAACCCACATATGTACGAGAGGATGCCAACCCACGTATGTACGAGAGGACGCCAACCCACGTATGTACGAGAGGACGCCAACCCACATATGTACGAGAGGACGCCAACCCACGTATGTACGAGAGGACGCCAACCCACGTATGTACGAGAGGACGCCAACCCACGTATGTACGAGAGGACGCCAACCCACGTATGTACGAGAGGACGCCAACCCACGTATGTACGAGAGGACGCCAACCCACGTATGTACGAGAGGACGCCAACCCACGTATGTACGAGAGGACACCAACCCACGTATGTACGAGAGGACGCCAACCCACATATGTACGAGAGGACGCCAACCCACGTATGTACGAGAGGACGCCAACCCACGTATGTACGAGAGGACGCCAACCCACGTAGGTACGAGAGGACACCAACCCACATATGTACGAGAGGTCGCCAACCCACATATGTACGAGAGGACGCCAACCCACATATGTACGAGAGGATGCCAACCCACATATGTACGAGAGGACGCCAACCCACATATGTACGAGAGGACGCCAACCCACGTATGTACGAGAGGACGCCAACCCACGTATGTACGAGAGGACGCCAACCCACGTATGTACGAGAGGACACCAACCCACGTATGTACAAGAGGACGCCAACCCACGTATGTACGAGAGGACGCCAACCCACGTATGTACGAGAGGACGCCAACCCACGTATGTACGAGAGGACGCCAACCCACGTATGTACGAGAGGACACCAACCCACGTATGTACAAGAGGAAGCCAACCCATCGCTATATGCCACTGCGGCCCCTTGTAGTCCATTTACTACTCCCATTTGTTGGTTGTCCACATTGACGTTGGTCCGAGTTGGACACAAGTAAACCTGCAGATGGTCGGACCAGCAGACTTACCTTCACTACAACCACTCAGGGCCAGATTCTTAAAAGAGATATCTCTGAGTCTGCCCGTCGTATCTCTGAGTCCGCTCGTCGTATCTATGCGTCTGAGTCTTAGAATCAGTTACGCATAGATAACCATTAGATCCGACAGGCGTAAGGCTCTTACGCTGTCGGATATTAAATTGCATTTTTTTTTCGCCACTAGGTGTTGCTGACGTCGTTTTCCCATTCAAGTATGCAAAATATGCGAATTCCCGAACGTACACCCGACCGACCGACGCAGTGAAGTTACGACGTTTACGTAAGATTTGCGACGCGTAAAGTTGCCCCTGGGTATATGAGGCGCAGTCAATGTTAAGTATGACCGTCGTTCCCGTGGAAATTTGAAAATTTACGTTGTTTGCGTAAGTCGTCCGTGAATGACGCTGGACGCCATTTACGCTAACGTCGAAACCAATGACGTACTTGTGACGTCATTTAGCGCAATGCATGTCGAGAAATTTTAGGGACGGCCCATGCGCAGTACGTTCGGCGCGGGAACGAGCCTAATTGAAATGATCCACGCCCCCTACCCGGATCATTTGAATTAGGCGGGCTTGCGTCGGAGGATTTACGCTACGCCGCCGCAACTTTACAGGCAAGTGCTTTGTGAATCAAGCGCTTGCCCGTAAAACTTGCGACGGCATAACGTAAATGAGATACGTTACGCCGCCGCAAGGATGCGGCGATCTACAAGAATCTGGCCCTGACGACGCATGTGCACATGCGAAACGCGTAGAGGCTTATGGGTATTTTTCCTTGAAACCGGAAATACGTCACGTTCCACCTTGACGGCGCATTGAACAGCGTATCGAATAGCGTACAGCTGAGACACGGAGCGCACGCCGGAGGTACATAGCAGTGCACGCTGAACAGACTAGTGCCGGTTAGGGCACTGGAAAACGTGAGTGAGCATTTTAAACCTTTTTAACCCCTTGCTTACTGGGCACATAAACCCCCTTCGTGCCCAGGCGAAATTTCAGCTTTAGGCACTGCATCGCTTTAACTGACATTTGCGCGGTCGTGCGATGTGGCTCCCAAACAAAATTGACGTCCTTTTTTCCCCCCACAAATAGAGCTTTCTTTTGGTGGTATTTGATTTTTTTTTTTTTTTTTTTTTTTTTTTTTAAAAGTGCATTTTGTGCGTGTACTCGAGAGAGGAGCCGGACTGCAGGAGTTGGGAGTAGGCAGGCCTCCCCCAGAGGCAATCTGCCACCTTTCTCCATGCCCCGGGTGGCAATGGTGGGTGTGTGAGGGGGTCCTCCCACACAGCCCGCCCTACCTGCTCCGCTTTGAAGCCCAACAGGGCAGAGGGACTCCCTACAAGGGAGTGAGAGGATCTAGCCCACTCAACCAGCCCCGTTAGTCCTTCGCCTCTCTTTTTAGAGACCGCGTGGTCAAAGTGCGTGCATGTTAACCCAATTTCGAGTGTGTGTAAGTGTGGTGGTTTTTATGGGAGGGGTGTGGGCGTACTAAGCGCAGGCTTACCTCGCATAGCACACCCACCGGGAGCCGGGCTGAGACCACCAAACTCAATTCACATGTAGCCGAGACCGGGATCCGAACCCCTAGCTGCAGAGGTGAATGGCTTGTCAGCGCAGTGCCAATCACGTTGAGCCACCGCAGCTCCACACCTTTTGGTGGTATTTGATCACCTCTGCGGTTTTTATTTTTTGCGCTATAAACAAAAATAGAGCGACAATTTTGAAAAAATATATATATTTTTTACTTGTTGCTATAATAAATATATATATATTTTTTTTCTCAGTTAAGGCCGATACGTATTTTTGTAAAAAAAAAAGAAAATCGCAATAAGCGACTGGTATGCGCAAAAGTTATAGTGCCTACAAAATAGGGAACAGAATTATGATTTTTTTTATTATTTTCTTTTTTACTAGTAATGGCGGCGATCTGCGATTTTTATTGGGACTGCGATATTGCGGCGGACACAAATTTGGGACCATTCACATTTATACAGCGATCAGTGCTATAAAAATGCACTAATTACTGTATAAATGTGACTGGCAGGGAAGGGGTTAACACTAGGGGGTGAGGAAGGGGTTAAATGTGTAGCCTGGGAGTGTTTCTAACTGTGTGGGGGGAGGGGGGTGACTGGGGGAGGTGACCGATCTGTGTTCCTATGTACAAGGGACACAGATCTGTCTCCTCTCCCTGACAGGACGTGGAGCTCTGTGTTTACACCCCATCATTACACACAGAGCTCCACGTCCCTGCTGTGTCACCGACGATCGCGTGTACCCAGCGGAAATCGCGGCCGCCAGGTACACGCATCGGCTCTTCAGCGATGCGCCGGGACAGTGTTTACCCGCTGCGCACCCCCAGAGGCGAGCGCGGGTAATGCACTTTAAAATGACGTCCAATGACGTCCACTTGGCACTTGAGAGCCGCGCTGTTGACGTCTTTTGTCTATAGCGCGGGTCTGAAGTGGTTAAACGTTTGGAAATAAACTTGCTTAGCCTGCGCATATTACACTATGTGGACATACTTGCCAACTGTCCCGTTTTTAAAGGGACAGTCCCGTGAAATAGGACTTAGTCCCGGCTAGTGGGGAAAGCAGGTGTGGCTTCCAGTGCTTTATAGTGCATTTCTTCTATAGGGCTCACTGAATTACACCCCTCCTCCTACTTGCTTAGGGGGTGCATGAATATATTTCCCCTGGTCCCTATCAGGAGCTCATGAGGTGAAAGCTGAGTAGGGACTATTTTTTCATTTTCGGGCGGAGGTATACAACCTGTGCCACATTCTCTAGTGTTTGCCAGGCCACTGCTCTCCTTTACTGATGCTCGGCGGAGTGATCTGTACAGACCCGTGTCGCTGTCTCAGGGACCGATGTGACATTACAGGGAGGTAATGCTTATCCTGGCGCCGGTGGCATGTAGTGTGGCAGGCACTGGGCAGCACTGGGCGGAGTGATCTGTACAGACCCGTGCCGCTGTCTCAGAGACTGATGTGACATTACAGGGAGGTAATGCTTATCCTGGCACCAGTGGCATGTAGTGTGGCAGGCACTGGGCAGCACTGGGCGGAGTGATCTGTACAGACCCGTGCCGCTGTCTCAGAGACTGATGTGACATTACAGGGAGGTAATGCTTATCCTGGCACCAGGGGCATGTAGTGTGGCAGGCACTGGGCAGCACTGGGCGGAGTGATCTGTACAGACCCGTGCCGCTGTGTCAGAGACTGATGTGACATTACAGGGAGGTAATGCTTATCCTGGCACCAGTGGCATGTAGTGTGGCAGGCACTGGGCAGCACTGGGCGGAGTGATCTGTACAGACCCGTGCCGCTGTCTCAGAGACTGATGTGACATTACAGGGAGGTAATGCTTATCCTGGCGCCGGTGGCATGTAGTGTGGCAGGCACTGGGCAGCACTGGGCGGAGTGATCTGTACAGACCCGTGCCGCTGTGTCAGAGACTGATGTGACATTACAGGGAGGTAATGCTTATCCTGGCACCAGTGGCATGTAGTGTGGCAGGCACTGGGCAGCACTGGGCGGAGTGATCTGTACAGACCCGTGCCGCTGTCTCAGAGACTGATGTGACATTACAGGGAGGTAATGCTTATCCTGGCGCCGGTGGCATGTAGTGTGGCAGGCACTGGGCAGTACTGGGCGGAGTGATCTGTACAGACCCGTGCCGCTGTCTCAGAGACTGATGTGACATTACAGGGAGGTAATGCTTATCCTGGCGCGGTGGCATGTAGTGTGGCAGGCACTGGGCAGCACTCGGCGGAGTGATCTGTACAGACCCGTGCCGCTGTCTCAGGGACTGATGTGACATTACAGGGAGGTAATGCTAATCCTGGCGCCGGTGGCATGTAGTGTGGCAGGCACTGGGCGGAGTGATCTGTACAGACCCGTGCCACTGTCTCAGGGACTGATGTGACATTACAGGGAGGTAATGCTAATCCTGGCACCAGTGGCATGTAGTGTGGCAGGCACTGGGCAGCACTGGGCGGAGTGATCTGTACAGACCCGTGCCACTGTCTCAGAGACTGATGTGACATTACAGGGAGGTAATGCTTATCCTGGCACCAGGGGCATGTAGTGTGGCAGGCACTGGGCAGCACTGGGCGGAGTGATCTGTACAGACCCGTGCCACTGTCTCAGGGACCGATGTGACATTACAGGGAGGTAATGCTAATCCTGGCACCGGTGGCATGTAGTGTGGCAGGCACTGGGCAGCACTGGGCGGAGTGATCTGTACAGACCCGTGCCGCTGTCTCAGAGACTGATGTGACATTACAGGGAGGTAATGCTAATCCTGGCACCAGTGGCATGTAGTGTGGCAGGCACTGGGCAGCACTGGGCGGAGTGATCTGTACAGACCCGTGCCGCTGTCTCGGGGACCGATGTGACATTACAGGGAGGTAATGCTTATCCTGGCGCCAGTGGCATGTAGTGTGGCAGGCACTGGGCAGCACTGGGCGGAGTGATCTGTACAGACCCGTGCCGCTGTCTCAGAGACCGATGTGACATTACAGGGAGGTAATGCTAATCCTGGCGCCGGTGGCATGTAGTGTGGCAGGCACTGGGCAGCACTGGGCGGAGTGATCTGTACAGACCCGTGCCGCTGTCTCAGAGACTGATGTGACATTACAGGGAGGTAATGCTAATCCTGGCACCGGTGGCATGTAGTGTGGCAGGCACTGGGCAGCACTGGGCAGAGTGATCTGTACAGACCCGTGCCGCTGTCTCAGAGACTGATGTGACATTACAGGGAGGTAATGCTTATCCTGGCACCAGTGGCATGTAGTGTGGCAGGCACTGGGCAGCACTGGGCGGAGTGATCTGTACAGACCCGTGCCGCTGTCTCAGAGACCGATGTGACATTACAGGGAGGTAATGCTAATCCTGGCACCAGTGGCATGTAGTGTGGCAGGCACTGGGCAGCACTGGGCGGAGTGATCTGTACAGACCCGTGCCGCTGTCTCAGAGACTGATGTGACATTACAGGGAGGTAATGCTAATCCTGGCACCAGGGGCATGTAGTGTGGCAGGCACTGGGCAGCACTGGGCGGAGTGATCTGTACAGACCCGTGCCTCTGTCTCAGAGACTGATGTGACATTACAGGGAGGTAATGCTAATCCTGGCACCGGTGGCATGTAGTGTGGCAGGCACTGGGCAGCACTGGGTGGAGTGATCTGTACAGACCCGTGTCGCTGTCTCAGGGACCGATGTGACATTACAGGGAGGTAATGCTAATCCTGGCACCGGTGGCATGTAGTGTGGCAGGCACTGGGCAGCACTGGGTGGAGTGATCTGTACAGACCCGTGCTGCTGTCTCAGAGACTGATGTGACATTACAGGGAGGTAATGCTTATCCTGGCGCCGGTGGCATGTAGTGTGGCAGGCACTGGGCAGCACTGGGCGGAGTGATTTGTACAGACCCGTGCTGCTGTCTCAGAGACTGATGTGACATTACAGGGAGGTAATGCTAATCCTGGCACCGGTGGCATGTAGTGTGGCAGGCACTGGGCGGAGTGATCTGTACAGACCCGTGCCGCTGTCTCAGAGACTGATGTGACATTACAGGGAGGTAATGCTTATCCTGGCGCGGTGGCATGTAGTGTGGCAGGCACTGGGCAGCACTGGGCGGAGTGATCTGTACAGACCCGTGCCGCTGTCTCAGAGACTGATGTGACATTACAGGGAGGTAATGCTTATCCTGGCACCGGTGGCATGTAGTGTGGCAGGCACTGGGCAGCACTGGGCGGAGTGATCTGTACAGACCCGTGCCGCTGTCTCAGGGACTGATGTGACATTACAGGGAGGTAATGCTAATCCTGGCACCGGTGGCATGTAGTGTGGCAGGCACTGGGCAGCACTGGGCGGAGTGATCTGTACAGACCCGTGCTGCTGTCTCAGAGACTGATGTGACATTACAGGGAGGTAATGCTAATCCTGGCGCCGGTGGCATGTAGTGTGGCAGGCACTGGGCAGCACTGGGCGGAGTGATCTGTACAGACCCGTGCCGCTGTCTCAGAGACTGATGTGACATTACAGGGAGGTAATGCTTATCCTGGCGCGGTGGCATGTAGTGTGGCAGGCACTGGGCAGCACTGGGCGGAGTGATCTGTACAGACCCGTGCCGCTGTCTCAGAGACTGATGTGACATTACAGGGAGGTAATGCTTATCCTGGCGCCGGTGGCATGTAGTGTGGCAGGCACTGGGCGGAGTGATCTGTACAGACCCGTGCTGCTGTCTCAGGGACTGATGTGACATTACAGGGAGGTAATGCTAATCCTGGCACCAGGGGCATATAGTGTGGCAGGCACTGGGCAGCACTGGGCGGAGTGATCTGTACAGACCCGTGCCGCTGTCTCAGAGACTGATGTGACATTACAGGGAGGTAATGCTTATCCTGGCGCCGGTGGCATGTAGTGTGGCAGGCACTGGGCAGCACTGGGCGGAGTGATCTGTACAGACCCGTGCCGCTGTCTCAGAGACTGATGTGACATTACAGGGAGGTAATGCTAATCCTGGCGCCGGTGGCATGTAGTGTGGCAGGCACTGGGCAGCACTGGGCGGTGTGATCTGTACAGACCCGTGCTGCTGTCTCAGAGACTGATGTGACATTACAGGGAGGTAATGCTTATCCTGGCACCAGGGGCATGTAGTGTGGCAGGCACTGGGCAGCACTGGGCGGAGTGATCTGTACAGACCCGTGCCGCTGTCTCAGGGACTGATGTGACATTACAGGGAGGTAATGCTTATCCTGGCGCCGGTGGCATGTAGTGTGGCAGGCACTGGGCAGCACTGGGCGGAGTGATCTGTACAGACCCGTGCCGCTGTCTCAGAGACTGATGTGACATTACAGGGAGGTAATGCTTATCCTGGCGCCGGTGGCATGTAGTGTGGCAGGCACTGGGCAGCACTGGGCGGAGTGATCTGTACAGACCCGTGCCGCTGTCTCAGGGACTGATGTGACATTACAGGGAGGTAATGCTTATCCTGGCGCCGGTGGCATGTAGTGTGGCAGGCACTGGGCAGCACTGGGCGGAGTGATCTGTACAGACCCGTGCCGCTGTCTCGGGGACCGATGTGACATTACAGGGAGGTAATGCTAATCCTGGCACCGGTGGCATGTAGTGTGGCAGGCACTGGGCAGCACTAGGCGGAGTGATCTGTACAGACCCGTGCCGCTGTCTCAGAGACTGATGTGACATTACAGGGAGGTAATGCTTATCCTGGCGCCGGTGGCATGTAGTGTGGCAGGCACTGGGCAGCACTGGGTGAGTGAATTGAGGTGTTACAACACCCATTATAATAGAATCATCCTCACATTGCCTTCTGATTCTCAGCATAGGATAATCATTGGCACAGGGGTGCCCCATGGCTCTGTCAAAGTGTGTCACATGTTGTGTGCTGACTTTGTGTTAGAAATTGTACCATTGTACAGCCACAGCAAAGTCAGCACCCAACAGCATGTGACACACAGAGCCATAGAGCACCCCCTGTGCCAATGATAATCCTAATGGTATAAGGCCTCATGCACACAGGATCCTACTCTTGGCAGAAGCCTTTTGCCAGAAAAAACTTTTACAAGCGTTTATGCTCACTTACAGCCATCAAGCACTTGGGCGTTCATTTGATTGGCCAACATAATACGTTTTTCTGGTCACTGAAATGAATTATCACTCAAGCAGTAAACGTGCCTAATGTTAACATGAGTTTAGGAGTATTTACATGCGTCAAGCATTTTTTTGGTCAAAGAACTGCATACTTGCCAACTGTCCCGTTTTTAACGGGACAGTCCCGTTATTTGGGACCTAGTCCCGGCTAGTGGGGAAGGCAGGTGCGGTAGTCGTTACCGCTGCGCAGTCCTGTGGACGGAGAGGAGGCGCTGTGAGCTTGTCACAACCTCGAGCATCCAGTCAGTGGGTGGATCCATGTGCTCCCCCTCCCCCGGCTCCTCCCAGGCTCCCCTTCTCCAGCTCTGCGGATCTCCTACCATGTGCTGTGCAGAGCGTGGATGACCGCCGTCGCCGCCGCTGAGCAGCTCCTTGACCTTCTCTCCTCCTGCCGTCACAGACCTGTCACCTGCCAGAACATCGATCATCAGAGAGGTACTCACTGTGATGACAGTCCGCGGCGCTGCCCGACATCCTGTGACGTCACTGCCTGATCGAGGGTGCCCTGAACATCCCTGCTGACCTCACACCACACTCCTGTCATCATCATGCTCCTCGTCATCCCCCTGTTCCTGGCATTCCACCATCCCACCTCCAAGGCCTGTCATACATTTTATCACCTCCCTGTCACTTCCTACCGCCCACCCCTGTCATCTCCATCCTCCCCGTCACCTCCCTACCACCCACCCCTGTCATCTCCATCCTCCCTGTCACCTCCCTACCACCCACCCCTGTCATCTCCATCCTTCCTGTCACTTCCCTGTCATCTCCATCCTTCCTGTCACCCTCCTACCACCCACCCCTGTCATCTCCATCCTTCCTGTCACCTCCCTGTCATCTCCATCCTTCCCGTCACCCTCCTACCACCCACCCCTGTCATCTCCATCCTTCCTGTCACCTCCCTGTCATCTCCATCCTTCCCGTCACCCTCCTACCACCCACCCCTGTCATCTCCATCCTTCCTGTCACCTCCCTGCCACCCACCCGTGTCATCTCCATCCTCCATGTCACCTCCCTACCACCCACCCCTGTCATCTCCATCCTTCCTGTCACCTCCCTGTCATCTCCATCCTTCCTGTCACCCTCCTACCACCCACCCCTGTCATCTCCATCCTCCCCGTCACCTCCCTACCACCCACCCCTGTCATCTCCATCCTCCCCGTCACCTCCCTACCACCCACCCCTGTCATCTCCATCCTCCCTGTCACCTCCCTACCACCCACCCCTGTCATCTCCATCCTCCCTGTCACTTCTCTGTCATCTCCATCCTTCCTGTCACTTCCCTGTCATCTCCATCCTTCCTGTCACCCTCCTACCACCCACCCCTGTCATCTCCATCCTTCCTATCATCTCCATCCTTCCTGTCACCTCCCTGTCATCTCCATCCTTCCCGTCACCCTCCTACCACCCACCCCTGTCATCTCCATCCTTCCTGTCACCTCCCTGTCATCTCCATCCTTCCCGTCACCCTCCTACCACCCACCCCTGTCATCTCCATCCTTCCTGTCACCTCCCTGCCACCCACCCGTGTCATCTCCATCCTCCATGTCACCTCCCTACCACCCACCCCTGTCATCTCCATCCTTCCTATCATCTCCATCCTTCCTGTCACCTCCCTGTCATCTCCATCCTTCCTGTCACCCTCCTACCACCCACCCCTGTCATCTTCATCCTTCCTGTCACCTCCCTGCCACCCACCCGTGTCATCTCCATCCTCCATGTCACCTCCCTACCACCCACCCCTGTCATCTCCATCCTTCCTGTCACCTCCCTGTCATCTCCATCCTTCCTGTCACCCTCCTACCACCCACCCCTGTCATCTCCATCCTCCCTGTCACCTCCCTACCACCCACCCCTGTCATCTCCATCCTCCCCGTCACCTCCCTACCACCCACCCCTGTCATCTCCATCCTCCCTGTCACCTCCCTGCCACCCACCCGTGTCATCTCCATCCTCCATGTCACCTCCCTACCACCCACCCCTGTCATCTCCATCCTTCCTGTCACCTCCCTGTCATCTCCATCCTTCCTGTCACCCTCCTACCACCCACCCCTGTCATCTCCATCCTCCCTGTCACCTCCCTACCACCCACCCCTGTCATCTCCATCCTCCCTGTCACCTCCCTGCCACCCACCCCTGTCATCTCCATCCTCCCTGTCACCTCCCTGCCACCCACCCCTGTCATCTCCATCCTCCCTGTCACCTCCCTGCCACCCACCCCTGTCATCTCCATCCTCCCTGTCACCTCCCTGCCACCCACCCCTGTCATCTCCATCCTCCCTGTCACCTCCCTGCCACCCACCCCTGTCATCTCCATCCTCCCTGTCACCTCCCTGCCACCCACCCCTGTCATCTCCATCCTCCCTGTCACCTCCCTGCCACCCACCCCTGTCATCTCCATCCTCCCTGTCACCTCCCTGCCACCCACCCCTGTCATCTCCATCCTCCCTGTCACCTCCCTGCCACCCACCCCTGTCATCTCCATCCTCCCTGTCACCTCCCTGCCACCCACCCCTGTCATCTCCATCCTCCCTGTCACCTCCCTGCCACCCACCCCTGTCATCTCCATCCTCCCTGTCACCTCCCTGCCACCCACCCCTGTCATCTCCATCCTCCCTGTCACCTCCCTGCCACCCACCCCTGTCATCTCCATCCTCCCTGTCACCTCCCTGCCACCCACCCCTGTCATCTCCATCCTCCCTGTCACCTTCCTAACACCCATTCCCGTTTCAATTTCCTGTAATTCTCTCTTTATTGAGTAGACCCTATAATCTGATAAGTAGGCGAAGATTATGCGGAGTGGGTGGAGCTTCGGGGAAGTGAGTGTGGTAATTAATAGCTGTGCTGCAAAGTGTCCCTGGAATTTTTTTTCAAATGTTGGCAACTATGGAACTGCTGTTCCTGGATGCAATGGCCATGTTTTTTTTTGCCACATAGACACATAGGATAACAGGAAGGGGTGCTTGGAAACAGTAAAACATGTGTGCATGAGGCCTAAAGATCACAAGGCACTGTGAGATGCTACTGTACACTTGTGTTTTTGGAGCAGTAAAAATTCACAGCTAAACTGCACTTTTACAGCCCCCAACCCTTTAACCATGGCATTTTATATCAGAGCTGGGGCCTTGCTGCAAGCATGTCTTTTTAAACACATACACACATTTCCAGCTGTGCTCTGCAGCCAGGAGTGTGTGTATATTTGTCTGGTTTCATGTGGAAGTGATACGAGCCGCTCTGAAGTCACCTTCGACTTCCACAACTGTTGCATCATATCCCCCCCCCTCAACTTTCAGGGAGGGGCAAGGGGTGAGTCGGGGGCAGGATCAAAGGGGGCCCGTGATTTCTAACAGCGGCCCTGACAGACAGAGCTGGCCTGTCTGTCCCATTGGCTAATTCGGATGGCGGGCGGCGCGCTGGCGCATGCACGCGCCTGGAGTCTCCCCCCCTCCTCAGCCGGGTCACGTGACGAGCTCAGCCGAGACGAGACACAGCTGTCAGCCACCCGCCAACATCTCCCCCGCACGTTATCCCGGCGGTCCAGTCAGGCTTCCCTTACCTACTAGGCGGCCGCACTGGCGTGCACTGCCAGGTGGATCACCCGCGTGTTTGGACTAAACGTAATTGTGTAGTTGCATGCCCTGAGGTGAGCAGCTTCACACATGGGGGAGCACAAGTTTGGTGTCACATGGATATTTTTAGTAATTTAGTTATATTTAAATGGACTTTAAGGATATATTATGGATTATGGATTCACTTGTTAAATAATTATTGTGCACTTAGCACTTTATTCACCATTTACTTGATTTAGCAACATTTGCATATCCATTTGTTATTTTGTTAACAGCACAGATTTGGTTAATGTATCTGGGCCTGCTGTCCCTCCATCCATCCATCTTTCTTTCTTTCTCCCTCCATCCCTTCATCATCTCAAACCATGCCTATTTTTCGCTTTGCGCACCGCATTTTTCTATTACGCTATGCCACGCCCACAAACGAATGCCCCGCCCCTAATTATAACAAGGCTCCACCTACATGCAAAAAAGTGTCCCTTTTTTTTTTTTTGCAATGTTGGCAACTATGTGTGGAGTGTTTTGTTTTGGAGCGAGGAAAGGAACTGAAGACTGGAGGCGGCAGAGGTTTGTTTACCATACGGGAGCCTAGCAATGGAGGGACGGCAGCATTGGACACAGAACTGAGGATACATATCTCGGGTATTGTCTGCAGGCCATTTATATAGCGCCATCTGGTGAGCATTTTGCATATTAGTGGTGGAGGAAACACGCAAAGGGTGATTAAAGGATCACTAAACAAAAACATTTTTTGGGCTAAATAGCTTGCTTTACCTTCTAGCAGTCTTGATTTCATGTCCTCATTGTCCGTTTTTGCTTTGAAGCAGCTGTAATCCTCACTTCCTGCTTCTCTGGCTCCATACTCACTCCCTGCTTCTCTGGCTCCATCCTCACTTCCTGCTTCTCTGACTCCATCCTCACTTCCTGCTTCTCTGGCTCCATACTCACTCCCTGCTTCTCTGGCTCCATCCTCACTTCCTGCTTCTCTGGCTCCATCCTCACTTCCTGCTTCTCTGGCTCCATCCTCACTTCCTGCTTCTCTGGCTCCATCCTCACTTCCTGCTTCTCTGGCTCCATCCTCACTTCCTGCTTCTCTGGCTCCATCCTCACTTCCTGCTTCTCTGGCTCCATACTCACTTCCTGCTTCTCTGGCTCCATCCTCACTTCCTGCTTCTCTGGCTCCATCCTCACTTCCTGCTTCTCTGGCTCCATAGTAAATTTCTCATGGGAGCTTCTCACTGTGGTCTAAGCTGTGTGTCTAAAACTCCTCAGAACCAATCAGATTCATTTTAAAAACAAAACACTGCCCTGGATTTGTTTGTTTTTGTTCTGTGTGTCTCTTTACTTCACATAAACATGAAACCAGTTTAAAAGCGAAAGTGAAACTAGAGGCACATTATATGATAGAATTTCATCTATTTTTCATCATTTTTAAAAGGAATCAGTTAACTTTTATGTCTCTATATATAACATTTTTTTTTTCCTTTAGTGACCCTTTAAGTCACAGATCTGCAGTCACGTTTTCGGGGCATCGCACACACATATATATATATATACATATATTTTTTAAATAACTTTTCGTTTGGAACTCTTACATTTTTTTGGATTGTTGAGGATTTTTTGTGCATGGGGTTTTTGGCACTAGGTGGTGTTATGGAATAATTTGTATTTCCTTGTTATATCACATTTTTTATATTTTGTAATACTGGTGTTGTATACATATAAGGGGAAAAAATTCTATAATTCCAATGTATATTGTATCAGCAGTATATGAATATCATATACAAACATTTATCACACCTCCTGTAGGTGAGAACAGGAACTGCAGCAGAGACACCAATTACATCAGAAAATCACAAGATAATATTTGTTGCGCACAGATGCGTACATCGTCTGACATTTACCCCTCTTTCTTCATCTTCCAACATCAAATGTATAAATCTCTGCTTCTATTAGCCGGATTCAGTAAGACTTACGACGGCGGATCAGTAGATACGCCGTCGTAAGTCCCAATCCGCGCCGTCGTATCTTTAAGCGTATTCTCAAACTGAGATACGCTTAACTATTGCTAAGATACGACCGGCGTAAGTCTTCTACATCGTCGTATCTTAGCTGCATATTTACGCTGGCCGCTAGGGGCGTGTACGTGGATTTACGCCTAGAATATGTAAATGAGCAAGTTACGCCGATTCACGAACGTACTTGCGCCCGATACGCTGTTTACGTAAGGCGTTTTTCAGGCGTAAAGATAAACCACCAAAATGATGGCGCAGCCCATGCAAGGTATAGACGTCGGAACAGCCGTCGTATTTTACGTAGTTTGCGTAAGCCGTACGTGAATGGGGCTGGGCGTAGGTGACGTTCACGTCGAAAGCAATGAGTATTTCCGACGTGATTCTGAGCATGCGCGCGCATGCGCCATACAAACGGCCTTCATTTACATGGGGTCACGGGTAATTTACATGGAGCACGCCCCCTACCTGCCTAATTTGAATGAGGCGGGGTTACGCCGGGCCATTTGCGCTACGCCGACTTAGGAGGCAAGTGCTTTGTGAATACCGACCTTGCCTCTCTATGTTACGTCGATGTAGTGCAAATAGGATGTGCTACGCCGAACTAAAGATACGCCCGTCTTACTGAATCTGGCTATATGAGTCTCTGGTACTCTGAGTCTATGGTACTATGAGTCTCTGGTACTCTGAGTCTCTGGTACTCTGAGTCTCTGGTACTATGAGTCTCTGGTACTCTGAGTCTCTGGTACTCTGAGTCTCTGGTACTCTGAGTCTCTGGTACTCTGAGTCTCTGGTACTCTGAGTCTATGGTACTATGAGTCTCTGGTACTATGAGTCTATGGTACTATGAGTCTCTGGTACTATGAGTCTATGGTACTCTGAGTCTATGGTACTATGAGTCTATGGTACTCTGAGTCTCTGGAACTCTGAGTCTATGGTACTATGAGTCTATGGTACTCTGAGTCTATGGTACTCTGAGTCTATGGTACTCTGAGTCTCTGGTACTTTGAGTCTATGGTACTCTGAGTCTCTGGTACTATGAGTCTATGGTACTTTGAGTCTATGGTACTATGAGTCTCTGGTACTCTGAGTCTCTGGTACTCTGAGTCTCTGGTACTCTGAGTCTCTGGTACTCTGAGTCTCTGGTACTCTGAGTCTCTGGTACTCTGAGTCTATGGTACTCTGAGTCTCTGGTACTCTGAGTCTCTGGTACTATGAGTCTCTGGTACTCTGAGTCTCTGGTACTATGAGTCTCTGGTACTATGAGTCTCTGGTACTCTGAGTCTCTGGTACTATGAGTCTCTGGTACTCTGAGTCTCTGGTACTCTGAGTCTATGGTACTCTGAGTCTCTGGTACTCTGAGTGCACAACGAGCCAATCGGTCTCTCCTTAGTATATTTTCTCTGTAGATCTGTATTGGATGAATTCTCTGACTCCGCCCTTTAATAATCGTTTACCTCTATTGGTGATTATTATTGATGATTATTATTGATGATTATTATTGATGATTATTATTGGTGATTATTATTGGTGATTATTATTGATGATTATTATTGATGATTATTATTGGTGATTATTATTGATGATTATTATTGGTGATTATTATTGATGATTATTATTGATGATTGTGAAGGATGTCAGTGTAAATCTCCCTGCTTGGTTCATGTGTTACAAGCTATTGACATGTTAATGACCCTTCCTCAGCCAGCTCCCTAGTTCAAATGGTAATTGATTTATTGTGTGTGGGAAGGAGACCGGCCTTACTGTTTACAATGATTAGATAAGGGGCTCATGTTAATTATTCTGATTGCTTCATTGTGGTCAGGCTGTTACACCTAGTAATTAACTCCACTGATGTCTTTATCTAAAGAAACGTGTCTGCATGGTCGGCTCCGACTTGTCTCCTATAATCTGTATGGGAAACCCCACTGTGTGAGGGGGGCGTTCCTAACAGGCTGTAACCACATATAAGCTGAGTTTTTGTGTCAATAAAGTGTCTTGTTCCAGCAGTAAGCTTGTCTCATGTGTGGCTTTCTGGGCGACTCCAGGGATATCCCTCCTCGTGGAATATTGGGGTGATTTTCGTTATGGGAAGAAGGGAACGTTGACGGGGATATCATACCGATACCGTCACAATTATTATTGATGATTATTATTGATGATTATTATTGATGATTATTATTTGTTGTCTGATCGGTAGGTTGTGGATCCCCTGGTAGGGTGGAGTCTCCCGGGAACGTAGGAGGAGCCTCTCTTTTTTGAGTGTTTTTGTTTGGTTACGCCCCCTGGGAATAAACTTCCCCCCACGCACGCGCTCTGGCGATATCCATCAGTCCAGATATTCCCGCCCGCTATACATGCTGGCGGTCACGTGGACGTGTGATGTTGTCGCGTTTTTCTGACGCGGTGGCGCCGGACGCCGCGAGGATCGGGGGATTGCGCTGGCGCAGACCGCGATGTGCACACCTGATGCACAGTCAATGCCGGGGGGGCAAGTTCATCGGCCCCTTGCCACCTAATCGGGGCCGTCTGATAGGCTGACGAGCATCAGGCCGTGTCATTTCCTTGCAATCCACCCACTGAGGGAGGAGCATCTCATGTCTTGTGAAGCTCTGATTGGCTGCTCGGTATTTCCTCTCTATACCGTATTAATCATTTCTATGAATAGATTTCCCCGCGCGGCGTGGTTCCATCTCTCTGCCGATCTCATGTCCGATCATTTCCTGTCTAATATTCCAAATCTCACTGGACCAATGACATCACTTCCCCTTCCCTACCGCTGGACGTCACATGACGCCCTGGATTTTCAGGGGGGGGATATCTGATGGGAGGAGCTACAGGCATCATTCAGAGATCCTTCTCTTCACCATAAGAACGATCATAGCGGCACTTCTGCCACTTGATCGTTCTTATAGGCGACGGAAGGGGACCCCCCCCCCCCCCACCCACCGTCATCCAGTGCTTCTCCGGGCTCTCCCGTGCCATCGGGGACAATCAGCCGGATGGGAGGCATAGAGATGACTGGTGGCCAGATGGTCACCAGTCATCTCTATGATCGTCGGAGGTCCGGGCGCGATGTGATGAGGTCTTATTGACCCCGCCTCTCTCCATAAAGAGGACCTGTCACAAACCATTCCTATTACATTCCTTGTAATAGGAATAAAAGTTATCGAAAAAAGTGTAAAAATAAATTAAGTAAAAAAATCTTTTTTAAACGTCCCTGTCCCCGAAGCTCGCGCTCAGAAGCGAACATACAAGTAAGTCCCGCCCACATATGTAAACGCCGTTCGAACCACACATGTGAGGTATTGCCGCGTGCGTTAGAGCGAGAGCAATAATTCTAGCACTAGACCTCCTCTGTACCTCTAAACTGGTAACCTGTAAAAAAAATTAAGCGATTTTTAAATACTGAAGTTTGGCGCCATTCCACGAGTGTGCGCGATTTTGAAGAGTGACATGTTAGGTATCTATTTACTCGGCGTAACTTCATCTTTCACATTATACAAAAAAATTGGACTAACTTTACAGTTTTGTTATTTTTTAATTCATGAAACCGTTTTTCCCCCCCAAAAAAGGCGTTTGAAAATATATTGCACGAATACTGTGCGAAATAAAAAATTGCAATGACCACCATTTTATTCCCTAGGGTATCTGCTAAAAAAAACCCCGAAGATAGCCGGAACAGGTCTCGGCTCTTCATGGCAATATTTAAGTTTATTTTGCAAAGCAAATATACAAAAATCAAATCCTTTCACCAGGGTACATTCTGTGTACTGCGACGCAGCGCATAAATACACTACATATCAATACAATTAAATGACATTCATTCAGCCCATTCTGCGGTATGATGCCTGATGTGTTGCGCAGAGTTGTGAAAACCCCGAAACATCACATCGTGCATGACGCCGCATTACCCTGAAAACAGTAGTGTCAAGAAATGTCAGGGGGGGAGGGGAAATCTTCAGACGTCCTCTTCCTCCTTAAAGTCCCTCAAGGTATAGTCTCTCAGCAGACTGAAGGTCAGTCTGCGACAGTCCTCAATGGACATCCTCTGCCGGTGGTGTACGCGGCGGTTCCTGGCGTACCATAAAGCGTCTTTAAAGCAACACAGCACCCGCCAGGCACTGTCAATGTCCTCCTGTGAGTGAGTCCCACAGAAGAGTCCGTTTAACACACCGGCACTCTCACACGCTCTTCATGGCGCTATACGGCGCCTGCGCACAGACTACAGGCGCCGTGAAGCGCCAAGTCCTATTTCGGCTATTTCCGGAGAAGCGTGACGTGCCATAGCCGGCCGTCAATCATCCTCCGTCTGGATAGGAACGCCCATCCCCCGCGGGGAGTCGGAATCTTCTATATAGGATTGCACAGTGAGTACGGGGATAAAAACATCAATACAGGCGTACTGTCGCTCGCGCTACGATGCCGAATGTAATGCTAGAAAAAAAATGTCTTATTAGGGTGAACCCCCGCTTTAAGAATCCCTGAAGAAGGAACCTCCGGAACATGTCGGGTCCCCCCCTCGCTGGGCTCGCGTGATTGGCTGGGGATTTCTGTGAATTCTCTTTCTATGACGTTTCCTTTGTTTTCAATGATTTGTTTCTAATTTTTTATATATTGTGACTTTCATGATTTATACCAAATAAACAATTCCATCTCATTATTACAATCCGTCCCGTCCCAGAGCCAATGGGAACGCGCCATTGACTCGATCATGACACGCGCCATTGACTCGATCATGTCACGCGCCATTGACTCGATCATGTCACGCGCCATTGACTCGATCATGTCACGCGCCATTGACTCGATCATGTCACGCGCCATTGACTCGATCATGTCACGCGCCATTGACTCGATCATGTCACGCGCCATTGACTCGATCATGACACGCGCCATTGACTCGATCATGTCACGCGCCATTGACTCGATCATGTCACGCGCCATTGACTCGATCATGACACGCGCCATTGACTCGATCATGACACGCGCCATTGACTCGATCATGTCACGCGCCATTGACTCGATCATGTCACGCGCCATTGACTCGATCATGTCACGCGCCATTGACTCGATCATGTCACGCGCCATTGACTCGATCATGTCACGCGCCATTGACTCGATCATGACACGCGCCATTGACTCGATCATGTCACGCGCCATTGACTCGATCATGTCACGCGCCATTGACTCGATCATGTCACGCGCCATTGACTCGATCATGACACGCGCCATTGACTCGATCATGTCACGCGCCATTGACTCGATCATGTCACGCGCCATTGACTCGATCATGTCACGCGCCATTGACTCGATCATGTCACGCGCCATTGACTCGATCATGACACGCGCCATTGACTCGATCATGTCACGCGCCATTGACTCCGACACCCCATGAGGAAAATCTGTCCTTAACCTGGAACCCCATATTTACCCCGACACCCCATGATGAAGATCTGTCCTTAACCTGGAACCCCAATATTCACCCCGACACTCCATGATGAAGATCTGTCCTTAACCTGGAACCCCATATTTACCCCGATACCCCATGATGAAGATCTGTCCTTAACCTGGAACCCCATATTCACCCCGACACCCCATGATGAAGATCTGTCCTTAACCTGGCACCCCAATATTCACCCCGACACCCCATGATGAAGATCTGTCCTTAACCTGGAACCCCATATTCACCCCGACACCCCATGATGAAGATCTGTCCTTAACCTGGAACCCCATAGTCACCCCGACACCCCATGATGAAGATCTGTCCTTAACCTGGAACCCCATATTCACCCCGACACCCCATGATGAATATCTGTCCTTAACCTGGAACCCCATAGTCACCCCGACACCCCATGATGAATATCTGTCCTTAACCTGGAACCCCATATTTACCCCGATACCCCATGATGAAGATCTGTCCTTAACCTGGAACCCCATATTCACCCCGACACCCCATGATGAAGATCTGTCCTTAACCTGGAACCCCATATTTACCCCGATACCCCATGATGAAGATCTGTCCTTAACCTGGAACCCCATAGTCACCCCGACACCCCATGATGAAGATCTGACCTTAACCTGGAACCCCAATGTAACGGACACATGCATGCTGCCGAGACAGTTATAATCTTCGTGCAGGGGGACTACAAGGAACTGCATGGCTTGTCACAAGTGAAGGTACCACATTGTATTCTGAGCTCAAAGGGTTAACTGGACAATGGTCTCTTTCATTGCTGGAATGCTAATGTACTCTTCGCATAGATAATGAACTCTTCTTTTGTGTGCGGGTAAACAGCCCCCCTGTGAGGTGTATGCTGATGGGGATTATGTGTGAGTGATAATTGTTTTAAAGGTTAATTGAATTCTATGTGCCTGGCCAGGAAATGTTAAGTGGGGTGAGGTGCCGAAGCGTCTAGAAACTGGCCAAGTGATTAATTCAAGGAGATGTCATTGTTTCAGGGGGTCTGTGTTGAAGCCCCCTACTGGGAAAAGGGGAGGGCGGAAACTGTCATTGTTCTTGTAACAGTTGTAACCAGATATAAGCAGGTGAAATATGCCAAATAAAGTCAGTCTACTTGACCCTCCAAACGTAGCACGTCTCGTTTCTTGGAAGGGCGTTCGATGGGATATACCGGCGGTACCTGCATATCGCAGCTTGCCAGGGAAAAGGACGTCTCCAACGGCCGAGACCCCTCACTACCAGTGGGTAGCCGTTACACCCAATATTCACCCCGACACCCCATGATGAAGATCTGGAGGGATCAGGACCAACCCTTCCCTCACCTCTCTGCTGTAATGTAAAGTGGAGCCGGGTCCCTGCAGTTAGTTTCTTATCCACAAGATGTCAGTATCAGACTACACCTAAAACCATCCCCTCTCAGTGAGGCGCTGCGCTTGTCTCATAATCCAGGGGCCCAGATTCAGGTAGATTTGCCCTTTAGTTACACATGTGAAGAGCAGCTGATTTGCTCTGCGCTGGGGCAAATTGGAAAGATTGCCACCTGATTCAGGATTCCTTTTGTCTGCTAATTTGCTCCTTTGTAAGGCAAAAATCAGGGCGTAAGGCAGCGCAAGTGAAAGTCTCTCGTCTCTCTCAGGTGTCGTCTCTCTCTGGTGTCATCTCTGTCTGGTGTCGTCTCTCAGGTGTCGTCTCTCTCTGGTGTCGTCTCTCTCTGGTGTCGTCTCTCTCAGGTGTCATCTCTCTCTGGTGTCGTCTCTCTCTGGTGTCGTCTCTCAGGTGTCATCTGTCTGGTGTCGTCTCTCTGGTGTCGTCTCTCAGGTGTCGTCTCTCTCAGGTGTCGTCTCTCAGGTTTCGTCTCTCTCTGGTGTCGTCTCTGTCTGGTGTCGTCTCTCTCAGGTGTCGTCTCTCTCAGGTGTCGTCTCTCTCAGGTGTCGTCTCTCTCAGGTGTCGTCTCTCTCAGGTGTCGTCTCTCTCAGGTGTCGTCTCTCAGGTGTCGTCTCTCTCTGGTGTCGTCTCTCTGGTGTCGTCTCTCAGGTGTCGTCACTCAGGTTTCGTCTCTCTCTGGTGTCGTCTCTCTCAGGTGTCGTCTCTCTCAGGTGTTGTCTCTCTCAGGTGTCGTCTCTGTCTGGTGTCGTCTCTCTGGTGTCGTCTGTCTGGTGTCGTCTGTCTGGTGTCGTCTCTCTGGTGTCGTCTCTCAGGTGTCGTCTCTCTCAGGTGTCGTCTCTCTCAGGTGTCGTCTCTCAGGTGTCATCTGTCTGGTGTCGTCTCTCTGGTGTCGTCTCTCAGGTGTCGTCTCTCTCAGGTGTCGTCTCTCTCTGGTGTCGTCTGTCAGGTGTCGTCTCTCTCTGGTGTCGTCTCTCTCAGGTGTCGTCTCTCTGGTGTCGTCTCTCTCAGGTGTCGTCTCTCTGGTGTCGTCTCTCTCAGGTGTCGTCTCTCTCAGGTGTCGTCTCTCTCAGGTTTCGTCTCTCTCAGGTTTCGTCTCTCTCAGGTGTCGTCTCTCTGGTGTCGTCTCTCAGGTGTCGTCTCTCTGGTGTCGTCTCTCTCAGGTGTCGTCTCTCAGGTGTCGTCTCTCTCAGGTGTCGTCTCTCTCAGGTGTCGTCTCTCTCAGGTGTCGTCTCTCTCAGGTGTCGTCTCTCTCTGGTGTCGTCTCTCTGGTGTCGTCTCTCTGGTGTCGTCTCTCAGGTGTAGTCTCTCTCTGGTGTCGTCTCTCTCTGGTGTCGTCTGTCAGGTGTCGTCTCTCTCTGGTGTCGTCTCTCTCAGGTGTCATCTCTCAGGTGTCGTCTCTCTCAGGTGTCGTCTCTCAGGTTTCGTCTCTCTCAGGTGTCGTCTCTCTCTGATGTCTTCTCTGTCTGGTGTCGTCTCTCAGGTGTCGTCTCTCTCTGGTGTCGTCTCTCTCAGGTGTCGTCTCTCTCTGGTGTCGTCTCTCTCTGGTGTCGTCTCTCAGGTGTCGTCTCTCAGGTGTCGTCTCTCAGGTGTCATCTGTCTGGTGTCGTCTCTCTGGTGTCGTCTCTCTGGTGTCGTCTCTCTCTCTGGTGTCGTCTCTCTCAGGTGTCGTCACTCAGGTTTCGTCTCTCTCTGGTGTCGTCTCTCTCTGGTGTCGTCTCTCTCTGGTGTCGTCTCTCAGGTGTCATCTTTCTGGTGTCGTCTCTCTGGTGTCGTCTCTCAGGTGTCGTCTCTCTGGTTTCGTCTCTCTCTGGTGTCGTCTCTGTCTGGTGTCGTCTCTCTCAGGTGTCGTCTCTCTCAGGTGTCGTCTCTCTCAGGTGTCGTCTCTGTCCGGTGTCGTCTCTCTGGTGTCGTCTCTCTGGTGTCGTCTCTCAGGTGTCGTCTCTCTCTGGTGTCGTCTCTCAGGTGTCGTCTCTCTCAGGTGTCGTCTCTCTCAGGTGTCGTCTCTCTCTGGTGTCGTCTGTCAGGTGTCGTCTCTCTCTGGTGTCGTCTCTCTCAGGTGTCATCTCTCAGGTGTCGTCTCTCAGGTGTCGTCTCTCTCAGGTTTCGTCTCTCTCAGGTGTCGTCTCTCTCTGGTGTCGTCTGTCAGGTGTCGTCTCTCTCTGGTGTCGTCTCTCTCAGGTGTCATCTCTCAGGTGTCGTCTCTCTCAGGTGTCGTCTCTCTCAGGTTTCGTCTCTCTCAGGTGTCGTCTCTCAGGTGTCGTCTCTCTGGTGTCGTCTCTCAGGTGTCGTCTCTCTGGTGTCGTCTCTCTCAGGTGTCGTCTCTCTCTGGTGTCATCTCTGTCTGGTGTCGTCTCTCTCAGGTGTCGTCTCTCAGGTGTCGTCTCTCAGGTGTCGTCTCTCAGGTGTCGTCTCTCTCAGGTGTCGTCTCTCTCAGGTGTCGTCTCTCTCAGGTGTCGTCTCTCTCTGGTGTCGTCTCTCTGGTGTCGTCTCTCAGGTGTCGTCTCTCTCTGGTGTTGTCTCTCTCTGGTGTCATCTCTGTCTGGTGTCGTCTCTCAGGTGTCGTCTCTCTCAGGTGTCGTCTCTCTCTGGTGTCGTCTCTCTCTGGTGTCGTCTGTCAGGTGTCGTCTCTCTCTGGTGTCGTCTCTCTCAGGTGTCATCTCTCAGGTGTCGTCTCTCTCAGGTGTCGTCTCTCAGGTTTCGTCTCTCTCAGGTGTCGTCTCTCAGGTGTCGTCTCTCTGGTGTCGTCTCTCTCAGGTGTCGTCTCTCTCTGGTGTCATCTCTGTCTGGTGTCGTCTCTCAGGTGTCGTCTCTCTCTGGTGTCGTCTCTCTCTGGTGTCGTCTCTCTCTGGTGTCGTCTCTCTCTGGTGTCGTCTCTCTCAGGTGTCATCTCTCTCTGGTGTCGTCTCTCTCTGGTGTCGTCTCTCAGGTGTCATCTGTCTGGTGTCGTCTCTCTGGTGTCGTCTCTCAGGTGTCGTCTCTCTCAGGTGTCGTCTCTCAGGTTTCGTCTCTCTCTGGTGTCGTCTCTGTCTGGTGTCGTCTCTCTCAGGTGTCGTCTCTCTCAGGTGTCGTCTCTCTCAGGTGTCGTCTCTCTCAGGTGTCGTCTCTCTCAGGTGTCGTCTCTCAGGTGTCGTCTCTCTCTGGTGTCGTCTCTCTGGTGTCGTCTCTCAGGTGTCGTCACTCAGGTTTCGTCTCTCTCTGGTGTCGTCTCTCTCAGGTGTCGTCTCTCTCAGGTGTTGTCTCTCTCAGGTGTCGTCTCTGTCTGGTGTCGTCTCTCTGGTGTCTGTCTGGTGTCGTCTGTCTGGTGTCGTCTCTCTGGTGTCGTCTCTCAGGTGTCGTCTCTCTCAGGTGTCGTCTCTCTCAGGTGTCGTCTCTCAGGTGTCATCTGTCTGGTGTCGTCTCTCTGGTGTCGTCTCTCAGGTGTCGTCTCTCTCAGGTGTCGTCTCTCTCTGGTGTCGTCTGTCAGGTGTCGTCTCTCTCTGGTGTCGTCTCTCTCAGGTGTCGTCTCTCTGGTGTCGTCTCTCTCAGGTGTCGTCTCTCAGGTGTCGTCTCTCTCAGGTGTCGTCTCTCTCAGGTGTCGTCTCTCTCAGGTTTCGTCTCTCTCAGGTGTCGTCTCTCAGGTGTCGTCTCTCTGGTGTCGTCTCTCAGGTGTCGTCTCTCTGGTGTCGTCTCTCTCAGGTGTCGTCTCTCAGGTGTCGTCTCTCTCAGGTGTCGTCTCTCTCAGGTGTCGTCTCTCTCAGGTGTCGTCTCTCTCAGGTGTCGTCTCTCTCTGGTGTCGTCTCTCTGGTGTCGTCTCTCAGGTGTCGTCTCTCTCTGGTGTCGTCTCTCTGGTGTCGTCTCTCAGGTGTAGTCTCTCTCTGGTGTCGTCTCTCAGGTGTCGTCTCTCTCTGGTGTCGTCTCTCTCTGGTGTCGTCTGTCAGGTGTCGTCTCTCTCTGGTGTCGTCTCTCTCAGGTGTCATCTCTCAGGTGTCGTCTCTCTCAGGTGTCGTCTCTCAGGTTTCGTCTCTCTCAGGTGTCGTCTCTCTCTGATGTCTTCTCTGTCTGGTGTCGTCTCTCAGGTGTCGTCTCTCTCTGGTGTCGTCTCTCTCAGGTGTCGTCTCTCTCTGGTGTCGTCTCTCTCTGGTGTCGTCTCTCAGGTGTCGTCTCTCTCTGGTGTCGTCTCTCAGGTGTCATCTGTCTGGTGTCGTCTCTCTCTGGTGTCGTCTCTCAGGTGTCGTCTCTCTCAGGTGTCGTCTCTCAGGTTTCGTCTCTCTCTGGTGTCGTCTCTGTCTGGTGTCGTCTCTCTCAGGTGTCGTCTCTCTCAGGTGTCGTCTCTCTCAGGTGTCGTCTCTCAGGTGTCGTCTCTCTCTGGTGTCGTCTCTCTGGTGTCGTCTCTCAGGTGTCGTCACTCAGGTTTCGTCTCTCTCTGGTGTCGTCTCTCTCAGGTGTCGTCTCTCTCAGGTTTCGTCTCTCTCAGGTGTCGTCTCTCTCAGGTGTCGTCTCTGTCTGGTGTCGTCTCTCTGGTGTCGTCTGTCTGGTGTCGTCTCTCTGGTGTCGTCTCTCAGGTGTCGTCTCTCTCATGTGTCGTCTCTCTCAGGTGTCGTCTCTCAGGTGTCATCTGTCTGGTGTCGTCTCTCTGGTGTCGTCTCTCAGGTGTCGTCTCTCTCAGGTGTCGTCTCTCTCAGGTGTCGTCTCTCTCAGGTGTCGTCTCTCAGGTGTCATCTGTCTGGTGTCGTCTCTCTGGTGTCGTCTCTCAGGTGTCGTCTCTCTCAGGTGTCGTCTCTCTCTGGTGTCGTCTGTCAGGTGTCGTCTCTCTCTGGTGTCGTCTCTCTCAGGTGTCGTCTCTCTGGTGTTGTCTCTCTCAGGTGTCGTCTCTCTGGTGTCGTCTCTCTCAGGTGTCGTCTCTCTCAGGTGTCGTCTCTCTCAGGTTTCGTCTCTCTCAGGTGTCGTCTCTCAGGTGTCGTCTCTCTGGTGTCGTCTCTCAGGTGTCGTCTCTCTGGTGTCGTCTCTCTCAGGTGTCGTCTCTCAGGTGTCGTCTCTCTCAGGTGTCGTCTCTCTCAGGTGTCGTCTCTCTCAGGTGTCGTCTCTCTCAGGTGTCGTCTCTCTCTGGTGTCGTCTCTCAGGTGTCGTCTCTCTCTGGTGTCGTCTCTCTCTGGTGTCGTCTCTCTGGTGTCGTCTCTCAGGTGTCGTCTCTCTCAGGTGTCGTCTCTCTCAGGTGTCGTCTCTCTCAGGTGTCGTCTCTCTCTGGTGTCGTCTCTCTGGTGTCGTCTCTCTCAGGTGTCGTCTCTCTCTGGTGTCATCTCTGTCTGGTGTCGTCTCTCAGGTGTCGTCTCTCTCAGGTGTCGTCTCTCTCTGGTGTCGTCTCTCTCTGGTGTCGTCTCTCTGGTGTCGTCTCTCTCAGGTGTCGTCTCTCTCTGGTGTCATCTCTGTCTGGTGTCGTCTCTCAGGTGTCGTCTCTCTCTGGTGTCGTCTGTGACGGTATCGGTATGATATCCCCGTCAACGTTCCCTTCTTCCCATAACGAAAATCACCCCAATATTCCACGAGGAGGGATATCCCTGGAATCGCCCAGAAAGCCACACATGAGACAAGACTGGATGCTGGAACCAAGACACTTTAATGACACAAAAACTCAGCTTATATGTGGTTACAGCCTGTTAGGAACGCCCCCCTCACACAGTGGGGTTTCCCATACAGATTATAGGAGACAAGTCGGAGCCGACCATGCAGACACGTTTCTTTAGATAAAGACATCAGGGGAGTTAATTACTACACTGAAGCAATCAGAATAATTAACATACTACTTCTCTAATCATTTAGCCTGATGATACAATACACATCTTTTAAGGGTAAACACAGATCTTCTTTACACAACACAATAGATCAATTAACCTTTAGAATAGTGAGGGGACATTAGCACGTCAATAACCTGTCAGAGGAATGAATCACACATGAAATTCCTTTCTACATCTACCCATGGCTAGCAGGGAGCAGTACACTGAGACATATAGGCAAATGTATCACATCGTCTCTCTCAGGTGTCATCTCTCAGGTGTCGTCTCTCTCAGGTGTCGTCTCTCAGGTTTCGTCTCTCTCAGGTGTCGTCTCTCAGGTGTCGTCTCTCTCAGGTGTCGTCTCTCTCTGGTGTCATCTCTGTCTGGTGTCGTCTCTCAGGTGTCGTCTCTCTCTGGTGTCGTCTCTCTCTGGTGTCATCTCTCTCAGGTGTCGTCTCTCTCTGGTGTCGTCTCTCTCTGGTGTCGTCTCTCAGGTGTCATCTGTCTGGTGTCGTCTCTCTGGTGTCGTCTCTCAGGTGTCGTCTCTCTCAGGTGTCGTCTCTCAGGTTTCGTCTCTCTCTGGTGTCGTCTCTGTCTGGTGTCGTCTCTCAGGTGTCGTCTCTCTCAGGTGTCGTCTCTCTCAGGTGTCGTCTCTCTCAGGTGTCGTCTCTCTCAGGTGTCGTCTCTCAGGTGTCGTCTCTCTCTGGTGTCGTCTCTCTGGTGTCGTCTCTCAGGTGTCGTCACTCAGGTTTCGTCTCTCTCTGGTGTCGTCTCTCTCAGGTGTCGTCTCTCTCAGGTGTCGTCTCTCTCAGGTGTCGTCTCTGTCTGGTGTCGTCTCTCTGGTGTCGTCTCTGTCTGGTGTCGTCTCTCAGGTGTCGTCTCTCTCTGGTGTCGTCTCTCTCAGGTGTCGTCTCTCTCAGGTGTCGTCTCTCAGGTGTCATCTGTCTGGTGTCGTCTCTCTGGTGTCGTCTCTCTGGTGTCGTCTCTCTGGTGTCGTCTCTCAGGTGTCGTCTCTCTCAGGTGTCGTCTCTCTCAGGTGTCGTCTCTGTCTGGTGTCGTCTCTCTCAGGTGTCGTCTCTCTCAGGTGTCGTCTCTCTCAGGTGTCGTCTCTCTCAGGTGTCATCTCTCAGGTGTCGTCTCTCTCAGGTGTCGTCTCTCTCAGGTGTCGTCTCTCAGGTTTCGTCTCTCTCTGGTGTCGTCTCTGTCTGGTGTCGCCTCTCTGGTGTCGTCTCTCTGGTGTCGTCTCTCTCAGGTGTCGTCTCTCTCAGGTGTCGTCTCTCTCAGGTGTCGTCTCTCTCTGGTGTCGTCTCTCAGGTGTCGTCTCTTAGGTTTCGTCTCTCTCTGGTGTCGTCTCTCAGGTGTCGTCTCTCAGGTTTCGTCTCTCTCTGGTGTCGTCTCTGTCTGGTGTCGTCTCTCTCTGGTGTCGTCTCTGTCTGGTGTCGTCTCTCTCTGGTGTCGTCTCTCTGGTGTCGTCTCTCAGGTGTCATCTGTCTGGTGTCGTCTCTCTGGTGTCGTCTCTCAGGTGTCGTCTCTCAGGTGTCGTCTCTCTCTGGTGTCGTCTCTGTCTGGTGTCGTCTCTCTCAGGTGTCGTCTCTCTGGTGTCGTCTCTCTCTGGTGTCGTCTCTCTCTGGTGTCGTCTCTCTCTGGTGTCGTCTCTCTCTGGTGTCGTCTCTCTCTGGTGTCGTCTCTCTCAGGTGTCGTCTCTCTCAGGTGTCGTCTCTCTCAGGTGTCGTCTCTCTCAGGTGTCGTCTCTCTCTGGTGTCGTCTCTCTGGTGTCGTCTCTCTGGTGTCGTCTCTCAGGTGTCGTCTCTCTCAGGTGTCGTCTCTCTCAGGTGTCGTCTCTCTCTGGTGTCGTCTCTCTCTGGTGTCGTCTGTATGGTGTCGTCTCTCTGGTGTCGTCTCTCTGGTGTCGTCTCTCAGGTGTCGTCTCTCTGGTGTCGTCTCTCAGGTGTCGTCTCTCTCAGGTGTCGTCTCTCTCAGGTGTCGTCTCTCTCAGGTGTCGTCTCTCTCTGGTGTCGTCTCTCTCTGGTGTCGTCTCTCTCTGGTGTCGTCTCTCTCTGGTGTCGTCTCTCTCTAGTGTCGTCTCTCTGGTGTCGTCTCTCAGGTGTCGTCTCTCTCAGGTTTCGTCTCTCTCAGGTGTCGTCTCTCTCAGGTGTCGTCTCTCTCAGGTGTCGTCTCTCTCAGGTGTCGTCTCTGTCTGGTGTCGTCTCTCAGGTGTCGTCTCTCTCAGGTGTCGTCTCTCTCTGGTGTCGTCTCTGTCTGGTGTCGTCTCTCAGGTGTCGTCTCTCTCTGGTGTCGTCTCTCTCAGGTGTCGTCTCTCTCAGGTGTCGTCTCTCAGGTGTCATCTGTCTGGTGTCGTCTCTCTGGTGTCGTCTCTCAGGTGTCGTCTCTCTCAGGTGTCGTCTCTCAGGTTTCGTCTCTCTCTGGTGTCGTCTCTGTCTGGTGTCGTCTCTCTCAGGTGTCGTCTCTCTCAGGTGTCGTCTCTCTCTGGTGTCGTCTCTCTCAGGTGTCGTCTCTCTCTGGTGTCGTCTCTCAGGTGTCATCTGTCTGGTGTCGTCTCTCTGGTGTCGTCTCTCAGGTGTCGTCTCTCTCAGGTGTCGTCTCTCAGGTTTCGTCTCTCTCTGGTGTCGTCTCTGTCTGGTGTTGTCTCTCTCAGGTGTCGTCTCTCTCAGGTGTCGTCTCTCTCAGGTGTCGTCTCTCAGGTGTCGTCTCTCTCTGGTGTCGTCTCTCAGGTGTCGTCACTCAGGTTTCGTCTCTCTCTGGTGTCGTCTCTCTCAGGTGTCGTCTCTCAGGTGTCGTCTCTCAGGTGTTGTCTCTCTCTGGTGTCGTCTCTCAGGTGTCGTCTCTCAGGTGTCGTCTCTCTGGTGTCGTCTCTCAGGTGTCGTCTCTCTCAGGTGTCGTCTCTCAGGTGTCGTCTCTGTCTGGTGTCGTCTCAAACAGGTGTCGTCTCAAACAGGTGTCGTCTCTCTGGTGTCGTCTGTCTGGTGTCGTCTCTCTGGTGTCGTCTCTCTGGTGTCGTCTCTCTGGTGTCGTCTCTCTGGTGTCGTCTCTCAGGTGTCGTCTCTCTCAGGTGTCGTCTCTCTCAGGTGTCGTCTCTGTCTGGTGTCGTCTCTCTCAGGTGTCGTCTCTCTCAGGTGTCGTCTCTCTCAGGTGTCGTCTCTCTCAGGTGTCATCTCTCAGGTGTCGTCTCTCTCAGGTGTCGTCTCTCTCAGGTGTCGTCTCTCAGGTTTCGTCTCTCTCTGGTGTCGTCTCTGTCTGGTGTCGCCTCTCTGGTGTCGTCTCTCTGGTGTCGTCTCTCTCAGGTGTCGTCTCTCTCAGGTGTCGTCTCTCTCAGGTGTCGTCTCTCTCTGGTGTCGTCTCTCAGGTGTCGTCTCTTAGGTTTCGTCTCTCTCTGGTGTCGTCTCTGTCTGGTGTCGTCTCTCAGGTTTCGTCTCTCTCTGGTGTCGTCTCTGTCTGGTGTCGTCTCTCTGGTGTCGTCTCTCAGGTTTCGTCTCTCTCAGGTGTCGTCTCTGTCTGGTGTCGTCTCTCAGGTGTCGTCTCTTAGGTTTCGTCTCTCTCTGGTGTCGTCTCTGTCTGGTGTCGTCTCTCTGGTGTCGTCTCTCAGGTTTCGTCTCTCTCAGGTGTCGTCTCTCTCTGGTGTCGTCTCTCTGGTGTCGTCTCTCTCAGGTGTCGTCTCTGTCTGGTGTCGTCTCTCAGGTGTCGTCTCTTAGGTTTCGTCTCTCTCAGGTGTCGTCTCTCTCAGGTGTCGTCTCTCTCAGGTGTCGTCTCTCTGGTGTCGTCTCTCAGGTGTCGTCTCTCTCAGGTGTCGTCTCTCTGGTGTCGTCTCTCTGGTGTCGTCTCTCTCAGGTGTCGTCTCTCAGGTTTCGTCTCTCAGGTGTCGTGTCTCAGGTTTCGTCTCTCTCAGGTTTCGTCTCTCTCAGGTGTCGTCTCTCTCAGGTGTCGTCTCTCTGGTGTCGTCTCTCTCAGGTGTCGTCTCTCAGGTGTCGTCTCTCAGGTTTCGTCTCTCTCTGGTGTCGTTTTGGATATTTTCATATTACAATAAACGTTACTTGGAGCCCACGTGAGGTGCAGCTGTTTCTTATTTTGATGATTTACCACGTTGGCGAGCACTCGGTGTGTTCCAGTGGGCGTATCCGTTACATCTGGAGTGGTGAGTTCTTTTCATTTGGACTTCGATCATTATGAAGTCTTTTGAGCCCAGTATCGATCATTATGAAGTCTTTTGAGCCCAGTATCGATCATTATGAAGTCTTTTGAGCCCAGTATCGATCATTATGAAGTCTTTTGAGCCCAGTATCGATCATTATGAAGTCTTTTGAGCCCAGTATCGATCATTATGAAGTCTTTTGAGCCCAGTATCGATCATTATGAAGTCTTTTGAGCCCAGTATCGATCATTATGAAGTCTTTTGAGCCCAGTATCGATCCTTATGAAGTGCTCTTGCTAGTTATCCATTGCAGTACCCCTCCCCCCATTTCCAAACATGCTGAATGATGTTGTGGTCTCTCCTCAGATGCTTTTTGGGGTAAGGGCTTTCTGAAATTGGGATTTTATTGACCCAGAAAGCCCAGACCGCAAAAAGACCTGCGGTGGACAAAGGGTCCTCTTCATTCATGGCCTAGACAGATGACGTTCCTGTGCCTTGGGAATTCTCATCCATCTCCTCAGGTTTAGTTCTTTAGGGAGGACAGCGGCAGCTCCAGATCCTGTGAGGGAAGAGACCCGCCGCCGGCTGCCCCATTCCTTATTCTTCACCAGATCACCAAGCCCATCTCCAGCAGGTACACGGCCCATGGTATCCATAGATGATGTTCTTCCCATGTCTGTGGTCTTTGACAGCTCCGGTTCTGGTGGTCAGAAGAACCTCAAATGGCAAACAAGTATCTTCATGTCACAATTAACCCTTTTTATCCCTATAACACCAGAACCTGGAGCCTTACACTGGTGGGGACTGTCTGTATATTATCCATACCTCACCTTCATAGCAACTTGCATTATTTATCATTAGTGATGGGCCGAACCCCCCCCCCCCCCGGTTCGGTTCGCACCAGAACATGGAAACCCCATTAAAGTCTATGGGACACGAACATGAACGCTATTTATTATAGCAACAAGTAAAAAATATTGCATTTTTTTTAAAAAAAAAATCGCGCTTTTTTGTTTATAGCGCAAAAAATAAAAACCGCAGAGGTGATCAAATACCACCAAAAGAAAGCTCTATTTGTGGGGAAAAAAGGACGTCAATTTTGTTTGGGAGCAGCGTCGCACGACCGCGCAATTGTCAGTTAAAGCAACGCAGTGCTGGAAGCTGAAATTTCACCTGGGCAGGAGGGGGTATATGTGCCCAGTAAGCAAGTGGTTAAACTGACAGCTGTAATGTATTGCTGGATCCTGGCAATATAGATAAAAATCAAGGAAATATAAAAAAAAATTGGCGTGGGGGCCCCCCAAAATCCATACCAGACCCTTATGTGAGTAAGCAGCCTGGAGGACAGGAGGGGGGAGTAAGCGCCATCCCTCCTGACACACGCCCTCAACACAGGGAGGGGGTCCTCCCAAAGCACCATGTCCCCATGTTGATGGGGACAAAAGCCTCTTCCCGACAACCTTGGCTATTGGTTGTTGGGGACTATGGGTGGGGGCTTATCAGAATCTGGAAACCCCCTATGTGAGTGGGTATCAGGTACCCCATTGTCAAAAAGTAAAAACCACAATAGACAGATTTTGACAATTCCTTTATTAAAAAAGAAAAAAAAAACTCCCCTGATGTCCATCTATCTTCAATCACGCCGCCCGACGGACCCGAAAAATAGAAAAAAAAACCTGCGTGACTGCTGTCTTTTGGCTTTAATAGCTCTTATATAGGCAAGGGCGGGGCCACCCGCTAATGTCACTGGATGACACAGCCCCCTCTGAAAGTCACATGATGTCAGAAGGGGGCGGGGTCACTCGGTTATGCCACCGGGTGGCCCCACCCTTGCCTATGTGACAGCCAAGAGACAGCAGTCGGAGGGACGCCTCCCATGGAGACGGAGCTTTTTTTTTCTGGTCCATCGGGCGGCGTGATTGAAGATGAATGGACATTGTGGGGATTTTAATAAAGGAATTGTCGAAAACTGTCTGTTATGGTTTTTACTTTTTGACACTTTTTTGGTGAATGGTAGGGGTCCAATGTGACATAGGGTGGGGGGCCGGAAACTGTGAGCCACTTGTTTCCAGATTCCGATAAGCCCTCTGCATGCAGACTCCAACAACCAATGGCCAGGGTTGTCGGGAAGAGGCTCTTGTCCTCATCAACACGGAGACAAGGTGCTTTGGGGGGACCCTTCCCATGTTGAGGGCAATCGGCCCGGTATGCAGAGGTGGCTCTCTAATTAGGCAAATTAGGCGAACACCTTAGGCCTCACCCCCACAGGGGCCTCGCGGCTGCCTAATTTGCCCATACAGCAACCTTGGCTCGATGCTGCAATATCCATTCTCGTCCTGGCGAATCAGAGTCCCGCGATTACCGAGAACGGAGACACCCCGCACGTGCACTGTGCATTGCTTCGCCACGACCGTCCTGCAAAATCCATTCTCGTCCCGGCAAATCAGAGTACCGCGATGCCCGCAGCGTGTGGGAACGGAGACAAGGCAATGCACTGCCACTGTGCATTGCAGCCCGACACCGGCATCCTTCCCCACACACAGCGTGCACTGCGGAGCGGAGAGGATCGCAGTGAACCAAACCCGCCCCTCGTCCTCCTTGTGTGCCGAACTGAACCCCCCTCGTCCTCCTCCTGTGCACGGAGGCCAGAGAAGGAGGCAGACCACCTGTACAGTCTAGAGAGCGAGCTGATCTGAGGTCTGTGAGTCTTGGAGGGGAGGGGGGCATGAAGAAGAGGGTGAGGGAGGGGGGACAAGCAAAGAGTTTACTTGGAGTGATTTGGGGGAGAGGATATCCATCCACCCCCCATCCCAGCTCCATCCACCCTGTCACACTCCAATCCCACCCCGGCTCTATCCATCCCCACCAATCCAATCCCGGCTCCATCCATCTCCCCATACCATTCCAGCTCTATCCACCCCCCACAATATCCCTGCTCCATCCATCCACCCAAATACCATTCTGGCTCCAGCCATCCCCCCAATCCAATCCCTGCTCCATCCATTCCCATCCCGGCTCCATTTATTCCCCCTGATCCCATCCTGGCTTCATCCCCCCGTTGCCATCCCGGCTCTCTCCATTTCCCCGATCCCTTTCTGGCTCCATGCATTCCCCCGATCCCATCCCGGCTCCATCAATTCCCTCAGATCCCATCCTGGCTCCATCCCCCCGTTGCCATCCCAGCTCTCTCCATTTCCCGGATCCCATTCTGGCTCCATGCATTACCCTGATCCCATCCCGGCTCCATCCATTCCCCCCGATCCCATCCTGGCTCCATCCCCCCTTGCCATCCCGGCTCTCTTCATTTCCCTGATCCTATCCTGGCTCCATCAATCACCCAGATCCTATCCCAGCTCTATCCATCCCCCGATCCGATTCTGGATCCATCCATTCCCCGGGGGTCATTTTTTTTAAGTCATAGGCTCTAATAGGCTTCAAAATAGGGTGGGCTCAGAGCACAGAGCATTGTGCTCGGAGCCCACCCAGGTGTGTTAGAAAAGAAAATGAATATTTTCTAACACTGACCCGCCTCTCTGCCAATCAGGAAGTGTGGGTCTAATACCCATCACCTGATTGGCTAAAAGCACAGGCAAACCTATTGGACACCTAGCAGGAGGGAAGAAGAGAGGCGCATGGTGGAAGCATGGAGGACACAGCTCGCTGCCATCACCCGCTGCCTGACCCGCCACCAAGATGGGGTAAGTGCTGGCCAGACAACTAGCGGGCAAGGGGGTGCTAGTTAAATGGGGCACAGTGGCTGCAATTGTTGGAACAGTGGCTGCATTTGATGGGCAGAGTGGCTGCACTTGATGTCACAGTGGCTGCACTTGATGTCACAGTGGCTGAGTTTAATGGGCACAGTGGCTGCATTTAATGGGCACAGTGGTTGCATTTAATGGGCACAGTGGCTGCAGTCGATGGCACAGTGGCTGCAGTCGATGGCACAGTGGCTGCAGTCGATGGCACAGTGGCTGCATTTAATGGGCACAGTGGTTGCATTTAATGGGCACAGTGGCTGCAGTCGATGGCACAGTGGCTGCAGTCGATGGCACAGTGGCTGCATTTGATGGGCACAGTGGCAGCATTTGATGTTTTTTTTTTCAGTTTGTTTGCACCCCCCTGGCCGCCACCGATCTCTTGTATCATGTCTGCAGCCTCTGACCATCTCTTGTATCATCTTTGCAGTCTCTGACCATCACCTGTATCATGTCTGCAGCCTCTGACCATCTCCTGTATTATGTCTGCAGTCTCTGACCATCTCCTGTATCACGTCTGTAGTCTCTGATCATCTCCTGTATCATGTCTGTAGTCTCTGATCATCTCCTATATCATGTCTGTAGTCTCTGATCATCTCCTGTATTATGTCTGTAGTCTCTGATCATCTCCTGTATTATGTCTGTAGTCTCTGATCATCTCCTGTATCATGTCTGTAGTCTTTGATCATCTCCTGTACTATGTCTGCAGCCTCTGACCATCTCTTGTATCATCTTTGCAGTCTCTGACCATCTCCTGTATCATGTCTGCAGAGTCTCTGACCATCTCATGTATCATATCTGCAGTCTCTGACCCTCTCCTGTATAATGTCTGCAGTCTCTGACCATCTCCTGTACTATGTCTGTAGTCTCTGACCCTCTCCTGTATAATGTCTGCAGTCTCTGACCATCTCCTGTACTATGTCTGTAGTCTCTGACCCTCTCCTGTATAATGTCTGTGTGACGGTATCGGTATGATATCCCCGTCAACGTTCCCTTCTTCCCATAACGAAAATCACCCCAATATTCCACGAGGAGGGATATCCCTGGAGTCGCCCAGAAAGCCACACATGAGACCAGCTTACTGCTTGAGCAACACAGACTTTAATGTTATAACACACAGCTTATATGTCATTTCCAAAACTGTTACAATGACAAATCTCCGCCCCCCTCACACTGGGGCTTCCATACAGATTATAGGTAGACACGACGGGGCCGATGCTGAAACACATTTTCTTTAGACAATGACATCAATGACGCTGAGCACTAGCTGTACTGAATACATCAACCAGACCGCTCGACCCCGCATATAGAGAGATAATTACCACAATGAAGCAATCAGAATAATTAACCCAAGCCACTTAAACCCAGCTCTCCTTCACACAACACAATAGATCAATTAACCTTTAGAAATAGTGAGGGGACATTAGCACATCAATAACCTGGCTAGCAGGGAGCAGTAACCTGAGACATATAGGCAAATGTATCACAGTCTGCAGTCTCTGACCATCTCCTGTATAATGTCTGCAGTCTCTGACCATCTCATATATCACGTCTGCAGTCTCTGACCCTCTCCTGTATAATGTCTGCAGTCTCTGACCCTCTCCTGTATAATGTCTGCAGTCTCTGACCATCTCCTGTATTATGTCTGCAGTCTCTGACCATCTCCTGTACTATGTCTGTAGTCTCTGACCATCTCCTGTATAATGTCTGCAGTCTCTGACCATCTCATATATCACGTCTGCAGTCTCTGACCCTCTCCTGTATAATGTCTGCAGTCTCTGACCATCTCCTGTATAATGTCTGCAGTCTCTGACCCTCTCCTGTATAATGTCTGCAGTCTCTGACCATCTCCTGTACTATGTCTGTAGTCTCTGACCCTCTCCTGTATAATGTCTGCAGTCTCTGACCATCTCCTGTACTATGTCTGCAGTCTCTGACCCTCTCCTGTGTAATGTCTGCAGTCTCTGATCATCTCCTGTATTATGTCTGCAGCCTCTGACCATCTCTTGTATCATCTTTGCAGTCTCTGACCATCTCCTGTATCATGTCTGCAGAGTCTCTGACCATCTCATGTATCATATCTGCAGTCTCTGACCCTCTCCTTTATCATGTCTACATTGTCTCTGACCATCTCATATATCATGTCTGCAGTCTCTGACCCTCTCCTGTATAATGTCTGCAGTCTCTGACCATCTCATATATCACGTCTGCAGTCTCTGACCCTCTCCTGTATAATGTCTGCAGTCTCTGACCATCTCCTGTATAATGTCTGCAGTCTCTGACCCTCTCCTGTATAATGTCTGCAGTCTCTGACCATCTCCTGTACTATGTCTGTAGTCTCTGACCCTCTCCTGTATAATGTCTGCAGTCTCTGACCATCTCCTGTACTATGTCTGTAGTCTCTGACCATCTCATGTATCATATCTGCAGTCTCTGACCCTCTCCTGTATAATGTCTGCAGTCTCTGATCATCTCCTGTATAATGTCTGCAGTCTCTGATCATCTCCTGTATCATGTCTGTAGTCTCTGATCATCTCCTGTACTATGTCTGCAGTCTCTGATCATCTCCTGTACTATGTCTGCAGTCTCTGATCATCTCCTGTATCATGTCTGCAGTCTCTGATCATCTCCTGTATCATGTCTGCAGTCTCTGATCATCTCCTGTACTATGTCTGCAGTCTCTGATCATCTCCTGTATTATGTCTGCAGTCTCTGATCATCTCCTGTATCATGTCTGCAGTCTCTGATCATCTCCTGTATCATGTCTGCAACTCTCTCACTCTTCCTCCAGCTGTTCTGCCTCAAGGGCCCTGTCCATTATTCCATGTAGCGTGTCCTCCAACAGGAAGACTAGAGGGACAGTATCACTGATGCATGCACTGTCACTGTACACCATCCTTGTGGCCCCCCAAATGGTGACAGGACAGTGCATGCATCCTTGATAAGTAGCCACTGGCATTACGAAAAGAAGCCAAGCTCCGCTGACCCTGTCCTGGTGCCATATTGGCACAGATACTCATTGATGGCCCTCTGCTGCATGTGCAGCCGCTGCAGCATTGCCAACGTAGAGTTCCACCTGGTGGGCATATATATATATCTTACACTGTATATACTCCACTGACTACATTATATATATCACACTACATACAGCCGTCATGTAAGCGGCATTCTATCTTGTGGGGCTGCGACTTCGCAGTGCATTATGGTTCAAATATGCCACAAATGCCCCATAATATGTGCGTGCTGCCAAGAAACGAACACCCGATGCTCGACTGGAAGATCGGCACGACTGGAAGATCGGCTCGACTGGAAGATCGGCTCGACTGGAAGATCGGCACGACTGGAAGATCGGCACGACTGGAAGATCGGCTCGACTGGAAGATCGGCACGACTGGAAGATCGGCTCGACTGGAAGATCGGCACGACTGGAAGATCGGCACGACTGGAAGATCGGCACGACTGGAAGATTGGCTCGACTGGAAGATCGGCACGACTGGAAGATCGGCACGACTGGAAGATCGGCACCATCCCTATTCATCATTTCCACAGCGCAAATCTCAGCTCTGTCCAGAAAGAACCATCTCCAGAATTCTCCAATGACTCCTCTGAACCCAGCACACAGACCTCCCCCGAATCACCAACCCAGCACACGGACCTCCACCGAATCACCAACCCAACACACGGATCTCCACCAAATCACCAACCCAGCACACGGATCTTCACCGAATCACCAACCCAGCACACGGATCTCCACCGAATCACCAACCCAGCACACGGATCTCCACCGAATCACCAACCCAACACACGGATCTCCACCAAATCACCAACCCAGCACACGGATCTTCACCGAATCACCAACCCAACACACAGATCTCCACCAAATCACCAACCCAGCACACGGATCTTCACCGAATCACCAACCCAGCACACGGATCTCCACCGAATCACCAACCCAGCACACAGATCTCCACCGAATCACCAACCCAGCACACAGATCTCCACCGAATCACCAACCCAGCACACAGATCTCCACCGAATCACCAACCCAGCACACAGATCTCCACCGAATCACCAACCCAACACACGGATCTCCACCGAATCACCAACCCAGCACACAGATCTCCACCGAATCACCAACCCAGCACACAGATCTCCACCGAATCACCAACCCAACACACGGATCTCCACCGAATCACCAACCCAGCACACAGATCTCCACCGAATCACCAACCCAGCACACAGATCTCCACCGAATCACCAACCCAACACACGGATCTCCACCGAATCACCAACCCAGCACACGGATCTCCACCGAATCACCAACCCAGCACACGGATCTCCACCGAATCACCAACCCAGCACACAGATCTCCACCGAATCACCAACCCTGCACACGGATCTCCACCGAATCACTAACCCAGCACACAGATCTCCACCGAATCACCAACCCAGCACACAGATCTCCACCGAATCACCAACCCAACACACGGATCTCCACCGAATCACCAACCCAGCACACGGATCTCCACCGAATCACCAACCCAGCACACGGATCTCCACCGAATCACCAACCCAGCACACGGATCTCCACCGAATCACCAACCCAACACACGGATCTCCACCAAATCACCAACCCAGCACACGGATCTCCACTATATCACCAACCCAGCACACGGATCTCCACCGAATCACCAACCCAACACACGGATCTCCACCAAATCACCAACCCAGCACACAGATCTCCACCGAATCACCAACCCAGCACACAGATCTCCACCGAATCACCAACCCAACACACGGATCTCCACCGAATCACCAACCCAGCACACGCATCTCCACCGAATCACCTACCCAGCACACGGATCTCCACCGAATCACCAACCCAGCACACAGATCTCCACTATATCACCAACCCAGCACACGGATCTCCACCGAATCACCAACCCAACACACGGACCTCCACCGAATCACCAACCCAGCACACGGACCTCCACCGAATCACCAACCCAGCACACGGATCTCCACCGAATCACCAACCCAGCACACGGATCTCCACTATATCACCAACCCAACACACGGATCTCCACCGAATCACCAACCCAGCACACGCATCTCCACCGAATCACCAACCCAGCACACGGACCTCCACCGAATCACCAACCCAGCACACGGATCTCCACCGAATCACCAACCCAGCACACGGATCTCCACCGAATCACCAACCCAACACACGGATCTCCACCGAATCACCAACCCAGCACACGGACCTCCACCAAATCACCAACCCAGCACACGGATCTCCACCGAATCACCAACCCAGCACACGGATCTCCACCAAATCACCAACCCAGCACACGGATCTCCACTATATCACCAACCCAGCACACGCATCTCCACCGAATCACCAACCCAGCACACGGACCTCCACCAAATCACCAACCCAGCACACGGATCTCCACCGAATCACCAACCCAGCACATGGATCTCCACCAAATCACCAACCCAGCACACGGATCTCCACTATATCACCAACCCAGCACACGGACCTCCACCGAATCACCTACCCAGCACACGGATCTCCACCGAATCACCAACCCAGCACACGGATCTCCACCAAATCACCAACCCAGCACACGGATCTCCACTATATCACCAACCCAGCACACGGATCTCCACCAAATCACCAACCCAGCACACAGATCTCCACCGAATCACCAACCCAACACACGGATCTCCACCGAATCACCAACCCAACACACGGATCTCCACCAAATCACCAACCCAGCACACAGATCTCCACCGAATCACCAACCCAGCACACAGATCTCCACCGAATCACCAACCCAACACACGGATCTCCACCGAATCACCAACCCAGCACACGCATCTCCACCGAATCACCTACCCAGCACACGGATCTCCACCGAATCACCAACCCAGCACACAGATCTCCACTATATCACCAACCCAGCACACGGATCTCCACCGAATCACCAACCCAACACACGGACCTCCACCGAATCACCAACCCAGCACACGGACCTCCACCGAATCACCAACCCAGCACACGGATCTCCACCGAATCACCAACCCAGCACACGGATCTCCACTATATCACCAACCCAACACACGGATCTCCACCGAATCACCAACCCAGCACACGCATCTCCACCGAATCACCAACCCAGCACACGGACCTCCACCGAATCACCAACCCAGCACACGGATCTCCACCGAATCACCAACCCAGCACACGGATCTCCACCGAATCACCAACCCAACACACGGATCTCCACCGAATCACCAACCCAGCACACGGACCTCCACCAAATCACCAACCCAGCACACGGATCTCCACCGAATCACCAACCCAGCACACGGATCTCCACCAAATCACCAACCCAGCACACGGATCTCCACTATATCACCAACCCAGCACACGCATCTCCACCGAATCACCAACCCAGCACACGGACCTCCACCAAATCACCAACCCAGCACACGGATCTCCACCGAATCACCAACCCAGCACATGGATCTCCACCAAATCACCAACCCAGCACACGGATCTCCACTATATCACCAACCCAGCACACGGACCTCCACCGAATCACCTACCCAGCACACGCATCTCCACCGAATCACCAACCCAACACACGGATCTCCACCGAATCACCAACCCAACACACGGATCTCCACCATATCACCAACCCAGCACATGGATCTCCACCGAATCACCAACCCAACACACGGATCTCCACCGAATCACCAACCCAGCACACGCATCTCCACCGAATCACCAACCCAACACACGGATCTCCACCGAATCACCAACCCAGCACACGGATCTCCACCATATCACCAACCCAACACACGGATCTCCACCGAATCACCAACCCAGCACACGGATCTCCACCGAATCACCAACCCAGCACACGGATCTCCACCATATCACCAACCCAACACACGGATCTCCACCATATCACCAACCCAGCACACGCATCTCCACCGAATCACCAACCCAGCACACGCATCTCCACCGAATCACCAACCCAGCACACGGATCTCCACCGAATCACCAACCCAACACACGGATCTCCACCATATCACCAACCCAGCACATGGATCTCCACCGAATCACCAACCCAACACACGGATCTCCACCGAATCACCAACCCAGCACACGCATCTCCACCGAATCACCAACCCAACACACGGATCTCCACCGAATCACCAACCCAGCACACGGATCTCCACCATATCACCAACCCAACACACGGATCTCCACCGAATCACCAACCCAGCACACGGATCTCCACCGAATCACCAACCCAGCACACGGATCTCCACCATATCACCAACCCAACACACGGATCTCCACCATATCACCAACCCAGCACATACATTTCTGTAATATCAGCCCTGAGCTGTTTGTGACTTCTCTTATCTCCATATCATATATACAGACATACAGACATACATTCATATATATATATATATACAGACATACATACATTCATATATATATATATACAGACATACATACATTCATATATATATATATATATATATACAGACATACATACATTCATATATATATATATATACAGACATACATACATTCATATATATATATATACAGACATACATACATTCATATATATATATATATATATATACAGACATACATACATTCATATATATATATATATACAGACATACATACATTCATATATATATATATATATACAGACATACATACATTCATATATATATATATATATACAGACATACATACATTCATATATATATATATATATATATACAGACATACATACATTCATATATATATATATATATACAGACATACATACATTCATATATATATATATATATACAGACATACATACATTCATATATATATATACAGACATACATACAGACATACATACATTCATATATATATATATATACAGACATACATACATTCATATATATATATATATACAGACATACATACATTCATATATATATATATATACAGACATACATACATTCATATATATATATATATACAGACATACATACATTCATATATATATATACAGACATACATACATTCATATATATATATATATATATATATATATACAGACATACATACATTCATATATATATATATATACAGACATACATACATTCATATATATATATATATACAGACATACATACATTCATATATATATATATATACAGACATACATACATTCATATATATATATATACAGACATACATACATTCATATATATATATATACAGACATACATACATTCATATATATATATATATATATATACAGACATACATACATTCATATATATATATATATACAGACATACATACATTCATATATATATATATATACAGACATACATACATTCATATATATATATATACAGACATACATACATTCATATATATATATATACAGACATACATACATTCATATATATATATATATACAGACATACATACATTCATATATATATATATACAGACATACATACATTCATATATATATATATATATATACAGACATACATACATTCATATATATATATATATACAGACATACATACATTCATATATATATATATACAGACATACATACATTCATATATATATATATACAGACATACATACATTCATATATATATATATATATATACAGACATACATACATTCATATATATATATATACAGACATACATACATTCATATATATATATATACAGACATACATACATTCATATATATATATATATACAGACATACATACATTCATATATATATATATATATATATACAGACATACATACATTCATATATATATATATACAGACATACATACATTCATATATATATATATACAGACATACATACATTCATATATATATATATATACAGACATACATACATTCATATATATATATATACAGACATACATACATTCATATATATATATATATACAGACATACATACATTCATATATATATATACAGACATACATACATTCATATATATATATACAGACATACATACATTCATATATATATATACAGACATACATACATTCATATATATATATACAGACATACATACATTCATATATATATATACAGACATACATACATTCATATATATATATATACAGACATACACATACATACAAACTTTTATTGTGTCTTATCCTGCTCACCCCAAGCAATATTCTGCTGCACATGTCACCTCTCTCGGGGCCCTGATACAAGTCCCACCGCCTGTCCCTGATGCCCCCCAATTCCTGCAAGACTTTGCAGCCCCACAAATCCACTGTTGCTGAGCCCCTAAAGAAGCAGAAATCTCCGGAATCTCTGTGTTGTCTCCATCTGATGGTGACATCTTCCACCATCCATCATCTTCTCCCATCCCCACCAGACTCTCCATCTTCCCTGGAGTCATCCATACCGGTGGAGACAAGAATCAAGCATCCCCAGGTGACCCCCATCCATATGTGACAGGTGACCCCCACCCCAGGTGACAGGTTACCCCCCATCTATATGTGACAGGTGACCCCACCCCAGGTGACAGATGACCCCACCCCAGGTGACAGGTTACCCCCATCCATATGTGACAGGTGACCCCTCCCCAGGTGATAGGTTACCCCCATCCATATGTGACAGGTGACCCCCCATCCATATGTGACAGGTGACCCCTCCCCAGGTGACAGGTGACCCCCCATCCATATGTGACAGGTGACCCCCACCCCAGGTGACAGGTTACCCCCCATCTATATGTGACAGGTGACCCCACCCCAGGTGACAGATGACCCCACCCCAGGTGACAGGTTACCCCCATCCATATGTGACAGGTGACCCCCACCCCAGGTGACAGGTTACCCCCATCCATATGTGACAGGTGACCCCTCCCCAGGTGACAGGTGACCCCCCATCCATATGTGACAGGTGACCCCTCCCCAGGTGACAGGTGACCCCCATCCATATGTGACAGGTGACCCCCCATCCATATGTGACAGGTGACCCCACGACAGGTGACCCCCCATCCATATGTGACAGGTGACCCCACGACAGGTGACCCCCCATCCATATGTGACAGGTGACCCCTCCCCAGGTGACAGGTTACCCCCCATCCATATGTGACAGGTGACCCCCCATCCATATGTGACAGGTGACCCCACCCCAGGTGACAGGTGACCCCCCCATCCATATGTGACAGGTGACCCCTCCCCAGGTGACAGGTTACCCCTATCCATATGTGACAGGTGACCCCTCCCCAGGTGACAGGTGACCCCCCATCCATATGTGACAGGTGACCCCTCCCCAGGTGACCCCCCATCCATATGTGACAGGTGACCCCCCCATCCATATGAGACAGGTGACCCCCATCCCCATGCAATGTCTAAAACTCACAGCGCTGAAGCCCGGGCTGGCTGGATGAGCTCCATCTCTCTGGCTGCTCAGGGAAGGAATGAAGATTTTTCCTCTGATTGCTTTTCAAAGTCACGAATTGTGAGGGAAACTCCAGCTCTGCTCATGACGCATCTGCGAGCAGTCACGACACCGCTCCCCCTCCCCCTCTACTCACCCCCTCCCCCCTACTCTGCTGTCTGCCATTCAACACACAACCACTACAGCAGCTTTATATCCACTCATTTCAGCACCCAGCAAAGGGACAGTGCTATAGGGTCTCCATCCAGGACTACAGCGCCATGCGTTCTCCATCCGGGACTACAGCGTCATGTGGTCTCCATCCAGGACTACAGCGCCATGCGGTCTCCATCCGGGACTACAGCGCCATGCGGTCTCCATCCGGGACTACAGCGCCATGCGGTCTCCATCCGGGACTACAGCGCCATGCGGTCTCCATCCGGGACTACAGCGCCATACGGTCTCCATCCGGGACTACAGCGCCATGCGGTCTCCATCCGGGACTACAGCGCCATACGGTCTCCATCCGGGACTACAGCGCCATGCGGTCTCCATCCGGGACTACGACTACAGCGCTATAGGGTCTTCATCCAGGACTACGACTACAGCACTATAGGGTCTTCATCCTAAACTATGACTACAGCACTATAGGGTCTTCATCCGGGACTACGACTACAGCACTATAGGGTCTTCATCCTAAACTATGACTACAGCACTATAGGGTCTTCATCCAGGACTACGACTACAGCACTATAGGGTCTCCATCCAGGACTATGACTACATCGATATAGGGTCTCCATCCGGGACTACGACTACAGCACTATAGGGTCTTCATCCTAAACTATGACTACAGCACTATAGGGTCTTCATCCGGGACTACGACTACAGCACTATAGGGTCTTCATCCGGGACTACGACTACAGCACTATAGGGTCTTCATCCTAAACTATGACTACAGCACTATAGGGTCTTCATCCGGGACTACGACTACAGCACTATAGGGTCTTCATCCTAAACTACGACTACAGCACTATAGGGTCTTCATCCGGGACTACGACTACAGCACTATAGGGTCTTCATCCGGGACTACAACTACAGCGCCATACAGTCTCCATCCGGGACTACGACTACAGCACTATAGGGTCTTCATCCGGGACTACAACTACAGCGCCATACAGTCTCCATCCGGGACTACGACTACAGCACTATAGGGTCTTCATCCTAAACTATGACTACAGCACTATAGGGTCTCCATCCAGGACTATGACTACAGCGATATAGAGACCCATACAACAGATAACACTATAAAGATTCAATATTGACATCAGTTTACAGATAATGGCCCGGCTTTACATAATACTATAAAGACTCCATTGAAGACCCAGCCTAGAGATAACACCATAGAGACTCCAATCAGGATAGAGACTAGAGACAGTACTATTGAGAATCCATCAAAGACCCAGCCTAGAGATAACACCATAGAGACTCCAACCAGCAGAGAGACTAGAGACAGTACTATTGAGAATCCATCAAAGACCCAGCCTAGAGATAACACCATAGAGACTCCAATCAGGATAGAGACAGTACTATTGAGACTCCATTGAAGACCCAGCCTAGAGATAACACCATAGAGACTCCAACCAGCATAGAGACTAGAGACAACCCTACAAAGATTCTATCCATGGCTAAGACTAGAGATAACACTATAGATACTCTATCCAGGACCATACTAGAAATAACACTATACAGACCCCATCCAGGACCATACTAGAGATTAGGGATGCGCCGAACACCCCCTGGTTTGGTTCGTAGCAGAACATGCGAACTGACCAAAAGTTTGTGCGAACGCGCAAACACTGTTAAAGTCTATGGGACATGAACGTGAAAAATCAAAAGTGCGAATTTTAAAAGTTAATATGCATGTTATTGTCATAAAAAGTGTTTGGGGACCCGGGTCTTGCCCCAGGGAACATGTATCAATGCAAATTTTTTTTTAAAAACTACCTTTTTTTTTGGGAGCAGTGATTTTAATGATGCTTAAAGTGAAATATTCCTTTAAATGTTGTACCTGGAGGGTGTCTATAGTATGCCTGTGAAGTGGCGCATGTTTCCCATGTTTAGAACTGTCCCTGCACAAAATGACATTTCTTAAAGGGACGCTAAAGAAAAAATGTTTTTTTGCTGAAATGACTGTTTACAGGGTATAGAGACATACAAGTTAACTGATTCCTTTTAAAAATGATGAAAAATAGATTAAATTCTATCATATAATGTGCCTCTAGTTTCACTTTCGCTTTTAAACTGGTTTCATGTTTATGTGAAGTAAAGAGACACACAGAACAAAAACAAACAAATCCAGGGCAGTGTTTTGTTTTTAAAATGAATCTGATTGGTTCTGAGGAGTTTTAGACACACAGCTTAGACCACAGTGAGAAATTTACTATGGAGCCAGAGAACCAGGAAGTGAGGATGGAGCCAGAGAACCAGGAAGTGAGGATGGAGCCAGAGGAGCAGGAAGTGAGGATGGAGCCAGAGAACCAGGAAGTGAGGATGGAGCCAGAGAAGCAGGAAGTGAGGATGGAGCCAGAGAACCAGGAAGTGAGGATGGAGCCAGAGAACCAGGAAGTGAGGATTTCAGCTGCTTCAAAGCAAAAACGGACAATGAGGACATGAAATCAAGACTGCTAGAAGGTAAAGCAAGCTATTTAGCCCAAAAATGTTTTTGTTTAGTGATCCTTTAAGGAAAAAAAGTAATTTAAAACTGCTTGCGGCTTTAATGTAATGTTGGGTCCCGGCAATATATATAGATGAAAATCATTGAGAAAAACAGTATGGGTCCCTTCCCCCCAGCCCATTGCCAGGCCCTTTGGGACTTGTATGGATATTAAGGGGAACCCCGCACCCAAATAAAATAAAAAAAATACTCTGAACAGCAGTATACAAGACAGGGACTGTAGGTTTGTTGTTAAAGTGGAGGTTCACCCGGAAATGTTAATTTTTAACCTTAGATTCATGCTCATTTTGTGAAGGGGAATCGGGTAGTTTTTTAAAAACGAAGCAGTACTTACCGTTTTAGAGAGCGATCTTCTCCGCCGCTTCCGGGTATGGGCTGCGGGACTGGGCGTTCCTATTTGATTGACAGTCTTCCGACAGGCTTCCGACGGTCGCATTTATCGCGTCACGACAGGGGTGGACTGACAACTCATGGGGCCCCTGGGCGATAGAATACTATGGGGCCCCCGGGCTTACAGATGGCCACCACGCCAGGAGACATTGCATAGGCAGGGCAGCTAAAATCTCAGGATTTTCACATCAAAAGCATGTTGGTTTTGGACATATCAGGGACAGATGTAAAAGAAAAAAACAGATTTTGACATACTGTCCCTGGTTTTATTGAGCCTGGCAACCCTAAAGGGGCCCCCTAGTGGCACGGGGCCCGAGAGTGCCAATGGTCAGTCCGTCCCTGCGTCGCGATTTTCCGAAAGTAGCCGAACGTCGGTGCGCAGGCGCCGTATAGAGCCGCACCGACGTTCGGCTTCTTTCGGCTACTCGTGACGCGATGTATGCGACCGTCGGAAGACTGTCAATCAAATAGGAATGCCCATACCCGGAAGCGGCGGAGAAGATCGCTCTCTAAAACGATAAGTACTGCTTTGTTTTAAAAAAAAATACCCGATTCCCCTTCACAAAATGAGCATCAATCTAAGGTTAAAAATTTTTTTTTCGGGTGAACTCCCACTTTAAGTAGAATCTGTTTGTAATTTTGGAATGGTACATTTTTTTATTGTAGCTCCAGCCAAAAAAAATATTTTTAAGCTTTTTGGAAAACATAGAGAAGGATTATCACCCCTGTAACATTTGTTTTGCTGTCTGTGTGCATCTGTTCAGAACATTTCACCTCACTTTCTGTCCCAATGACAATTGGATTTTGTAAATTTGGGGGTTTTAGGGAAACAAGGATTGGTGATAAAGCATCAGTGGAGAGGAGACACCTTTTTCCCATATCAACTCTTAGGCCTTGTACACACGACCGAACATGTCCGCTGAAACTGGTCCATCGGACCAGTTTCCGCGGACATGTCCGACCGTGTGTAGGGCCTACCGGACAGTTTTCCGGCCTAGCGGACAGGTTTCCAGTGGACAAAAGTTTCTTAGCATGCTAAGAAACTTGTCCGCTGGAAGCCTGTCCATCGGACATGTCCGCTGGCCCAAAATCCCGCGCATGCGTCGAATTGATTCGACACATGCGTGGAAGCATTGACCTTCCGTGTCAGAGAACGTCAGTGTTGTCTACGTCACCGCGTTCTCTGTCCGCGGGGATTTTGGTCTGATGGTGTGTACACACATCAGACCAAAACCTCCCAGCAGACATGTCCGATGAAAACGGTCCGCGAACCGTTTTCATCGGACATGTCTGCTCGTCTGTACAAGGCCTTACAGGAGAGAATTTCCCTTCCTAGGGGTAGATTTCTTCTCACTTCATGCTGTCTCCCTCTGTTTGTAAGTAGGAGTCATTTGTAATTCGGATGTTTGAAAATAGGGGACCGTCTGTATATACTGTACGGCCTGCCCTTTATACTCTGCAGAAATTTGGGCCTAAGGCCCCGTACACACCGAAGTTCATTTTCATCGGACCAAACCGACCGTGTATATAGGCTATCGGTCTGGTTTCCTTCGGTCCAAAATTTGGTGGTTAGTACAGAAAAGCATCGGTTCAAAACCCGCGCATGCTCAGAATCAAGTCGACGCATGCTTGGAAGCATTGAACTTCGTTTTATTCAGCACGTCGTGTGTTTGACGTCACCGCGTTCTGACCCGATCGGATTTTGGACTGATGGTGTGTACACATATCAGGCCGTACGGCCACTTCAGAGGTGAACCGATGAAAACGGTCCGACGGGCCAGTCTCATCGGTTTGGTCCGACCGTGTGTACGGGGCTTTAGGTGTTGTTGGTACCAGAACACTGTAAGGCCTCACAGTTACTCTTGGTAGGCGCTGGAATGGGCCCTGCTGTGAAATATTAGATCAAGAATTGTAATTACATGCCCCTGATAAACAGGGGCAGAAAAATTGGGCCTTTGGTGGTGGTGCTGGTGCCACAACACTGTAAACCATCCCAGATTCTCTTGTTGAGCGCAGGAATGAGCCCTGCTGTGGTGAAATGTTAGAGCAAAAATTGTAATTACATTAAAATTAAATACGTTAAACAGGGGCAGAAAATTGGGCCTTAGGCGGTGGTAGTGATGGCACATCACTGTAAAGCCTCACAGATACTCTTGTTGAGCACAGGAACGAGCCCTGCTCAACATTTTTAATTACGCACCCCTTTTAAACATGGGCAGAAAAATTGGGCCTTAAAGGGGTGGTTCACCCTAAAAACTACTTCTTTTTATTACAATGGCGCCCCACATTACAATACGATTAAGGCTATTATTATTTTTTTGAAGCTGTACATACCTTTGTACAGCATATTCACCCGTTGCGAGTCCCGCGGGAGTGGGCGTTCCTCACATGTCTGTGATTGACATTTTGACCAAAAACGAGCTCCCCCCGTCGCGTAAGACGCGTCACGGTTGGCGAAAGGAGCCGAACGGCGAGTCGGCGCTATACTGCGCATGCGCATCGCCGTTCGGCTCCTTTCGCCAATCGTGACGCAGCTTACGCGACGGGGGGAGCTTGTTTTTGGTCAAAATGTCAATCACAGACATGTGAGGAATGCCCACTCCCTGCGGGACTCGCAACGGGTGAATATGCTGTACAAAGGTATGTACAGCTTCAAAAAAAATAATAATAGCCTTAATCGTATTGTAATGTGGAGGGCCAGTGTAATAAAAAAAAGTAGTTTTTAGGGTGAACCACCACTTTAAGCAGTGGTGATGGTGCCCTGAACCAAAAATATTCTTAGACGCTATCATCATGAAGATTGAGGAGGAATAGGATAGTCACTCAGCATAATAGAATAGTCACTCAGCATAGGTAGACTTTAAGGGATCCCACATCCATAGAAGAATTAATCAGCATCAGGTGGTTGGTAGCTGGTGATCCAAGACTGATTTATTTTTATGAATGTGAGCCGAGCAACAGAGTCTGTGGACAGGCACACTCTGTGATCGGTTACAAAGCCACCAGCAGCACTGAATATGCGTTCAGAAAGAACGGTGGATCCAGGACAGGCCAGTAGCTCAATTGCATATTGAGCAAGCTCTGGCCAGTGGTCCATCCTCAAGACCCAATAACCCAGAGGATGTTCTGTTGGAAAGGTCTGATCTTGCCCCTAGACAAAGGCGTTGCTAGGGGGGGCGGTCCGCACCCGGGTGACACCCGCTAGAGGGGTGACACCATCCCGTTTTTTTTTTTGTTTTAGCTGACATGCCCAGCAGGTGACACCCGCCAGAGGGGTGACACCGGGACCGCCGTTCCGCTAAACACCGTACTGTATTGATTGGAGCGGTGCGAGCAGGGCATCTAGCCGCGCGGGGAGTGCCTGTAACATTCCTCAGTCAGGCTATCCCCGTGTGAGCCGGAGTTGGTGGGCGGAGCTGTGGGTGTGGCTGCCTCCTCTTCTCCTCCCATAGACTCCTTCACCATCGATGATGCTGCAGCTCAAGCAGCTAGAGGTGAGGACACAGCAGCCCCCGCCCACAAGCCCGGGCCTTCATCTGCATTCATGCTATGTAAGTAAGTTACTCTGCAGTGTCACTACATAGAGTTCCAAGATGCACTGTGCCACCACAGCCTACCTTGTACCACCCAGCCTGCCCTGTACCCCCAAACAGCCCTGTACCACCCCAGCCTGCCCTGTACCACCCCAGCCTGCCCTGTACCACCAGCCTGCCCTGTGCCATCACAGCCTGCCCTGTACCACCCCAAACTTTCCCATGCTACCCCAACTTGCCCTGTGCCACCCTAACTTGCCCTGTACCACCCCAATCTGCCCTTTGCCACCATAACTTGCCCTATACCACCCAACCTGCCCAATGCCACCCTAACTTGCCCTGTACCACCCCAACCTTTCCCATGCCATCCCAACTTGCCCTATGCCAAACTAACTTGCACTATACCACCCCAGCCTGCCCTGTGCCACCCTAACTTGCCCTATGCAACCCTAACTTGCCCTATACCACCCCAAACTACCCTATATCACCCCAACATGCCCTATACCACCTTAACCTGTCCTATACCACCCCACTACACCAACCTGCCACTATACCACTCTATACTACCCTAACCTGCCACTATACTGCCCTATACTATTATTTACAGGGGCTGGTTTGGGGTGCGCCCGTGCGCTGCCTGCTTGGTGCTGGGCAGCCTAGACAGAGGGTGGGTGACACCATGTTTTACCGCACTGGGTGACATCAACCCTAGTGACCCACTGCCCCTAGATATTCCTCCACCATGTAATTCAGATGCTGGCCATGGTTGCTGGAACCGATCAGACCTTGGCACTTAGGATTGAAGAATTGTCTGAAGGCAGTGGTCAGCCGGCCACCTTCTCCACCGCTTCTTCTGTGACTGAATGAAGCCTCAGCAACACGTTGTCCAGCACCAGGAAATTGTAACCTCCCAGGCTCTGAAAACACATTGCACAAACCTTTCTACAAGACCTCCCGAAGATGTTTCATTCTCTGCGAAGGCTGGATAAGTTCTGCAACCTTACGCTTGTAACGTGGATCAAGAGGGGTTGCCAGCCAGAAATTATCCCTCTCCTTGATACCACAAATCCTAGGCCCCGTACACACGACCGGATCTATCCGCTTGAGCCTAGCGGATATTTATCCGGTCTGGTTTGGTCTGTACAGACTCACCGGATCAATCCGTCCGCTCCCCTCCCTCGCATGCGTCGTAATGATTCGATGCATGCGTGGAAGTACTTACCTTCCAGCGTCGCGCACGTCGCCGCGTCATCGGCGCGACACGTCACCGCGGAGGAATTCCGCACGGATTTTGATCCGATGGTGTGTACACGCCATCGGATCCAAATCCGGAGGAGGAATCTCCGCTGGAAACGGTCCAGCGGACCGTTTCCAGCGGAGATCCGGTCGTGTGTACGAGGCCCTAGGGTCCTTTCGCAGGCTTTGCAGGATCATGGAGGCCATGCAGCGTAAGTTTGCAGAGGCATTCGATCCTGAGTCCTCTGGGTCACTAAGGATCACATGATCTGCAACCTCCTCCTCCCAGCTACGTACAACTCCATGGGTTTCTGGGGACTGAAAACGATCCCTTGAAGACTGCTGCTGATGCTGAGTGTTATCCTCCACCTCCATGCTGACACATGCTGAAAAGGCAGCAGTTGCAGTGCTAGCAATTTGGCCAAGGTAGCATTCAGCTGCTAAGCATGTGGATGGCTGAGACTGAATTTCTTTCACCGGTTTAGCAACTGGGGTAGGGAAATTTGCCTGCTACAATCGGATGTTGGTGTACCGCTAGCAGATTGGCCGCAAGTACTTAGGACACCTATTTCTAAACCTTCAGTCCTATCAGTGCAGGTCTCTTAGAGGACTGAAGGTATAGTGGGTTGGAGATCCCAGCTGATGAGGATCAAGGAGAGGTCCGCTTTGTTCTTTGGTGTGGGTCTTTTAAGTGCTGTTGCCAACGGACTGCATGGGAGGTCGACATATGTCTGCCCAAGCGGCTGTTGTTTTGGCCACACTTGATACGCTTCAGACATATGTTGCAAGTAGCAACGGTGCGATCTGCTGCACACGTCTCAAAAAAGTCCCACACCAAAGAACTTTTCAAAATACACAGGGAGTCAGCAGCGCCCTGCACCTGCTTGGCTCTGCAGTGTGAAGCAATAGGGTGGCTGCCCTTAAGCTGCCCCCTGGAGGGCAACCTGCCTCATTGGAGATGTGCCTCCTCCTCCTCCTCTCTTCTATCACGCACCAAAGTAGAGTCAGTGACCTCATCATCCCCTCCCTCGTCACTGGGGCAAACTTGGCAGTATGCTGCAGCTGGGGGAACATGACTGCCAGTTTCTTGTCCTTCTTGGGCACCCCCTCTCTCTGGGCTCATGTTACTCCCTTCCTCAACCTGGGTACCATCATCGGAGCCTTTAAATCACAACAAGAAAAGCAGCGGTGTGTTCAGAGAAAAGTATGTGAATGAGGAGGGAGTCAAACAGATGAAGGAAAGTGCCTGTGCCAGTACCAACCAGAGGGAAGATGCCAGAGCAATGGCAACAGTATGGGTGGGGGTCTGACGGGGGTCACTTTGGGTTGGGGGGGTTTGTGCAACTCAGCTTACCTTGGAGAGCTCTGTAAACTCTGGCCCGGATTCAGAAAGGAGATACGACGGCGTATCTCCGGATACGCCGTCGTAACTCTGAGTGTGCGGGGTCATATCTATGCGACTGATTCGTAGAATCAGTTACGCATAGATTTCCCTAAGATCCGACCGGCGTAAGTCTCTTACGCCGTTGTACCTTAGTTGCATAACTACGCTGGACGCTAGGTGGCGCTTCCGTAGATTTACGCGAGGAATGTGCAAATTAGGTAGATACGCCGATTCAGAAACGTACGTCCGCCCGGCGCATTTTTTTACGACGTTTACGTTAGGCTTTTCCGGCGTAAAGTTACCCCTGCTATATGAGGCGTATCCTATGTTAAGTATGGACGTCGGGCCAGCGTCAAATTTTCCGTCGATTACGTCGTTTGTGTAAGTCGTTCGCGAATATGGCCGTACGTAAGTTACGTTCACGTCGAAAGCATTGCCTATTTGCGGCGTAATTTGGAGAATGCGCACTGGGATACGGTCACGGACGGCGCATGCACCGTTAGTCAAAAACGTCATTTACGTGGGGTCAGCCTTCATTACCATACAACACGCCCACTGCATGGATAATTTGAATTCGGCGGGCTTACGCCGGACCACATACGCTACGCCGTCTTTGTGACGGTATCGGTATGATATCCCCGTCAACGTTCCCTTCTTCCCATAACGACAATCACCCCAATATTCCACGAGGAGGGATATCCCTGGAATCGCCCAGAAAGCCACACATGAGACCAGCTTACTGCTTGAACAACACAGACTTTAATGTTATAACACACAGCTTATATGTCATTTCCAAAACTGTTACAATGACAAATCTCCGCCCCCCTCACACTGGGGCTTCCATACAGATTATAGGCAGACACGACGGGGCCGATGCTGAAAACACATTTTCTTTAGACAATGACATCAATGACGCTGAGCACTAGCTGTACTGAATACATCAACCAGACCGCTCGACCCCGCATATAGAGAGATAATTACCACAATGAAGCAATCAGAATAATTAACCCAAGCCACTTAAACCCAGCTCTCCTTCACACAACACAATAGATCAATTAACCTTTAGAAATAGTGAGGGGACATTAGCACATCAATAACCTGGCTAGCAGGGAGCAGTAAACTGAGACATATAGGCAAATGTATCACAATGGCCCCCCTTTTGCTCCCTGCTCCGGCAAACCCGGTTGGACCTTCCCTGGTCCAGTAGGGTTGACGGGTTCAGAGCTATTAGTCAGAGGTTAACTCCGTTTGGCATGACTGACCTCCCTTGGCAACTGCTTCAGACTCAGGTATGTCACCGGGTCGTCAGATCACACGCCGGTCAGTCCCCAAGTCTTTGTGCGATCTGCAAAGTCACCAGAAGTCAGTGTGAAGACAGCGAATGGGTCTGTGCGCCGCCGTCTAGGTGTCCCGCTATGGGAGGGGGCAGGTTATGGCTCTGAAGTGACAATCCCAGGAGATTCATAAAAAGAAAAAGTTATATTTGTTGAAATGCTGTAGCACTGGTGCTCAGAGTCCGGGGGGGGGGGGGGAGGGGAATCAGAGCCCCATAAGGTCAGCCACCCCCTGCTCCCTCCGCAGCCGCCGGTTCTCCTCTTGGAGCTTCTCCAGCTCCATCTCCAGTTCATGCTGCTGTGACCTCAGGTGGTTGTTCTCCTCCTCCATGCGGCTTATGCACTCCTCCAGCTCTATGTACTCACGGATCAGCTCCTGCTTGCTCATGTCCTGCAGGCTCTCCACGTGGTCCTTCATCATCAGGAACTGGGTGGTGGTGTAAGGGGCCACCGGTGGGCCCTTGGCGAACATCTCGGCACGCATCTGGGACGCCCGCTGCGACTCCCTCTCCTCCAGTCGCTTCTTCTCCTCCCAGGTCAGCTTATTATACGGCTTCCAGGACCTCTTCTTCTTGAAGGGTGGCCGGCGGTGCCTCTTTCTGCCCAGCTCCCTCCAGGGCCCCTCCGGCTCAGGGCTGTCGCCCATGACCAGCTGACAATGGTGTTCCCTGTTGTCCGTAATAACAGATTGTACCATGAGGGCTTCGTAAGGGGTGCCCAATGGTTCTTCCTGACCCAGCTCCTTTGGATCCCAAGCCGAGTCTACACAATGGGCTGCTGCTGGTGGGCGGTACCCAGGTTGAGACCAATTTGACCTGGTGTTGTCATTCATGGGGCAATTCTGCTTGAAGTGACCCAGCTGTTTGCACCGGAAGCAGCGTTGTTCGTTGCCCTCCTGGCGATGATAGCGAGGGCTAGATGTCACCGGTCTGTTAGGAGGTTGGTATCTAGCGGTTGGTGGGTGTGAGGGCACCGTTTGTGGTGGAGGTTGTTCCTGTGGTGTGACCTGGTTCGTCTTGCGAGTATCTGCATATTCATCCGCCAACTTCGCGGCCTCTGGTAGAGTCATGGGCCTGCGATCTCTCACCCAATCCTTGACGTCCGTCTGGATGTGATTGTAAAATTGCTCCAGGAGCATTAGTTGCAAAATGTCCTCTGCGGTGGTGGCCTGGCTGCTGTTAGCCCAGTTAGAGGCCGACCGGGACAATTGGCATGCCCATTCCGCATAAGAGTCTTTCGTGGTTTTGCGTGAGTCCCTGAACTTCTGTCGGTGGGACTCTGGGGTTACTGCATAACGAGCCAGGAGCACTTCTTTAACCCGGGCGTAGCTATGAATATCCTGATCTGGCACGGTCCGGAAAGCATCAGAAGCTTTGCCTGACAGTTTGCCTGACAATATTGCAACCCAGTCTCCTCTAGCTATTCGGTGCAGGTTACATTGTCGCTCAAAATCCGCCAGGAAGTTATCAATCTCACAGTCCTTTTCATCAAAAGCTTTAAAAGCGCTAAACGGAATCTTCCTTGCGTCTGCTGTGCTGTACTCACTGTTCGGAGAAGGTGCGGCTGCTTGTTGGACTGCTGCCAGTTTTAACTGTAGCTCTGCGTCCCTTATTTGTTTATCCTTCTGTAGCTCTGCGTTTACTAACATGTCCATCACTTTCAGTACCACATCTGGCGTTGGGTTCGGGCCGAACCACGCTAGCTTCTCTCTCATTAGCTTGTTGGCTGGCGATTCCTCCTCCTGAATCACTGGTGTCTCCATCTCTTGTACTGCTGGTGTTGCTGCAATCCCGTCCTCCTGGTCTAGCTCCATTGATTCTGCTATGATGACCCGCTTGGTTTTGTTGCTAGCAATCCTTCCACGAACTTCCAGTAGTTCTTCCAGTGTCTGCTTGGAATCCGGGTGTGAAGGGGAATAGAAGGGAAAAATCCCACTGCTGCCAACCAATTTGTGACGGTATCGGTATGATATCCCCGTCAACGTTCCCTTCTTCCCATAACGACAATCACCCCAATATTCCACGAGGAGGGATATCCCTGGAATCGCCCAGAAAGCCACACATGAGACCAGCTTACTGCTTGAACAACACAGACTTTAATGTTATAACACACAGCTTATATGTCATTTCCAAAACTGTTACAATGACAAATCTCCGCCCCCCTCACACTGGGGCTTCCATACAGATTATAGGCAGACACGACGGGGCCGATGCTGAAAACACATTTTCTTTAGACAATGACATCAATGACGCTGAGCACTAGCTGTACTGAATACATCAACCAGACCGCTCGACCCCGCATATAGAGAGATAATTACCACAATGAAGCAATCAGAATAATTAACCCAAGCCACTTAAACCCAGCTCTCCTTCACACAACACAATAGATCAATTAACCTTTAGAAATAGTGAGGGGACATTAGCACATCAATAACCTGGCTAGCAGGGAGCAGTAAACTGAGACATATAGGCAAATGTATCACAGTCTTAACTTAGGGCGCAGGTTCTTTCTGAATACAGAACCTGCCTCACTAAGTTACGGCGGCATGGCGTATCTGAGATACGCTACGCCCGCAGAAATTTACGCCCTCTGTGTCCAGCTTCCCCGGCCCCTCTTATGTGTAAATCACCCTGTGTGCATTAGGGGCAGAGGGTGAACGAGAACCCCCACTATAATCTGTGCTAGTCGGACATACTGTACAGCCACATTGGAATGTTGTATATATTGTGTGTTGTCTCATGCTGTGGGACTCTTTGCTGGGATTGTTTGGGGTGTGGTTGTATTCCATTGTTTTATTGTGTCTGTCAGCCTTGGAAAAAACGTTTTTTATGGGATGCGTATCTCTGTGGAGGGGGATGGGGATTCCTCCAACAGCTCTCCCTGCTGATAAGACTGTTTACTGATGAGCAGTTTGAATAGACCTGACCTGTGTGTCTATTGTTATTGGACAGTTTATCCCGCCCTGAATCCAAGGGTGGAGCGGAGTGTCTCTGAGTTGTATATCTTTGGTAACATGTGCTTGAATGGCAATGAAGGGGAACCTACCCTTGAGGACCTGCGAGAACACAGAGAGGCTATGCTTGGTCTTGTAGGGGTCTCAGAGCTTAAACCTGATCTGGACTATTTGCTAAGGAAAGAACAGCATCTGGAAAGGGCACACAGGAAACTGCTAGAACACGTTCAGCAGAATGCCAGAGAATGGGCAGAGGAAACTCCGGAGATTACCGTCTCCAAAGCTGAAGTGCCGACAACATGGCAGAGCCCTGCTAACCTCTGCCCAACACCAACAGAATCTTCAGCCTTCCGGAGAGAAGAGACAGTCGGCTTTTCTCCCACAACACTGACAGAGACCTGGGATTTTCTGGCATCTGTGGCGTCACCGGAATCTTCTCCAGCTGAAGTGCTGACCACATAAAATGTGCACTCCATTGTCCTCCATAGTTGTAGGCACACACTAGGAGATGAGGGCAGTTGTAGTCCCGGCCCTCTAGCTCCTCCCCCACAAGTCATACGGCCATGTCTGACCATTGTGCTATATATAGTTCTTCCTGCAGATCTGCGGGGGGCTCAATGGAGATGAAAATGACAAATTCATCAGCCCGATGGTGGAGATTATAGGCTGATAGAAGTGCAGACTGGACTAATCCACGAGAGAGAGATGATGGCTGTGCGGGGCCCCGCCCCCCCACTTGTGTGCTGTGCCATGTGTGGTGTGTTGTACATTATTTATAGTGTGTTGTTTATTGGTTACGGTGTGTTTTGTGTTATTTATGGTGTGTTGTGTGTTTTGTGTTGGACAGATACCACACCTGCCAGACAGATACCACACCTGCCAGATACCACACCCGCCAGACAGATACCACACCCATCAGATAGCACACCCATCAGATACCACACCCGCCAGTCAGATACCACACCCACCATTCAGATACCACACCCCCCAGAGAGATACCACACCCACCAGATACCACACCCGCCAGTCAGATACCACACCCGCCAGTCTCTTGGAGATACCTAGGATATATGTTGCCCTGTGTCCTGCCTTCAGCTTCTTAGAGAGGCTGCACCAGTTGAGGACGCGGTGGCTGGGTATGCAATCTGCAGCCAGGCAGATAATCCTCCACTGTTAGTCCCTGTGTGGCAGCAACTACTACGGAAAAGCCAGCCACTGTGGGAAGCACTGCTCCAGTTGATACCAGAACTACCTGGCACTCTTGCAGCTGCTAACTTGTGGTGCCAACAATGGGTATCCTCCAGCCACTCGCCTATGGGACCAGCTCTGGGTCTCCTCCAGCCACTCGCCTTTGGTACCAGCTCTGGGTCTCCTCCAGCCACTCGCTTATAGCACCAGCTCTGGGTCTCCTTCAGCCACTTGCCTATGGTATCACCTCTAGGACTCCTACAGCCATTCGCCTATGGTACCAGCTCTCGGTCTCCTTCAGCCACTTGCCTATGGTATCAGCTCTGGGTCTCCTCCAGCTACTTTCCTATGGTATGAGCTCTAGTACTCCTACAGCCATTCGCCTATGGTACCAGCTCTGGGTCTCCTCCAGCCACTTGCCTGTGGTATCAGCTCTAGGACTCCTACAGCCATTCGCCTATGGTACCAGCTCTGGGTCTCCTCCAGCCACTCGCCTATGGTACCAGCTCTGGGACGCCTCCAGCCACTCGCCTATGGTACCAGCTCTGGGTCTCCTCCAGCCACTTGCCTATGGTACCAGCTCTGGGTCTCCTCCAGCCGCTTGTTTGTGGTATGAATGATCTTATCAGTGGTTCACCTGGTACCTTCCCTGCACTGTGGTAGACGCTGTCTCAGAGGTTATGTGCTTCTAGCTTTTTATGTAATGTACTCAAATGCAGAAGAAAAAGGAAACTGGGACCTTTCATGTGTGCAAACTCTCAGGAAGGAATGGACAGCAACATTACATGATTCACAACTCTCATTTATTTCTATATATAACATTCCAGTATTACAATCTACAGTATACAAATGGTCCTCATAGGTGGATGGCACATTTTTTCCACATAGAAGATGCAGTCACGTATAATGAACACCTCGGCCCGGATTCAGATACAAATGCCTATCTTTAGGCGGGCGTAGCGTATCTCATATACGCTACGCCCTCGTAACTTTGAGAGGCAAGTCCCGTATTCAGAAAGAACTTGCGCCCGAAGTTACGGCGGCGTAGCGTATATGGGCCGGCGTAAGCCTGCGTAATTCAAAATAGGCTGGTAGGGGGCGTGTTGTATGCTAAATAGTCGTGACCCCACGTAATTGACGTTACTAACGAAAGGCGCATGCGTCGTCCGTGAAAGTATCCCAGTGCGCATGCTCCAAATTACGCCGCAAATAGTCATTGCTTTAGACGTGAATGTAAATTACGCACAGCCCTATTCGCGTACGACTTGCGCAAACTACGTAAACAACGCAAAATTCGACGCTGGCCAGATGTCCATACCTAACATTGGCTACGCCTCATAGAGCAGGTGTAACTATACGCTGAAAAAAGCCTTACGTAAACAGCGTAAAAAAATTCGCCGGGCGCGCGCACGTTTCTGAATCGCGTATCTAGCTCATTACCATATTCAACGCGTAAATCTACGGAAGCGCCACCTAGCGGCCAGCGTAAATATGCAACTAAGATACGACGGCGTAAGAGAATTATGCCGCTCGTATCTAGGCAACAGTGAGGCGTATCTGATTCTATGAATCAGGCGCCGACTTGCGACGGCCCGCATTTGGAGTTACGACGGCGTATCTGGAGATACGCCGTTGTAACTTCTTTCTGAATCCGGGCCTATGTGTACAGTATATCTCCCTCACATTTTTGTATTAATTTGTTTTATTTACACTGTTATACAAGCTGTACACTCACTACTTTACATTGTAGCAAAGTGTCATTTCTTCAGTGTTGTCACATGAAAAGATACAAGAAAAGATTTACACAAATGTGAAGATACTGTAGATCTCCCTCACATTTATTTCCCACAAAATGCTGCAGAAAGTTGTTAACATTTAACACTATCTCTATATAAGATACAAAATAGTAAATCAGCTGGTGGTATACTATGCTGACGAAGGGTGGGTGTATGTCTTAACGCGTTTCACTGAAAAGCTTCTTCAGGAGAACTGAGGTGCTATCAAGAAAAAACAGGTTATTTTTTATATACTGAATATTTACTTTCCAGGAGCGATGATAAATAGCATAGTGTAGAGTTTACAGTGACTAAGACATGAATTAGAATCCAATACTCACAGGACTGTGCCAACACAAGGAAGGGGAGGGGACAATCTTTTTTATTGGAAAATTTCAAAAAATAAGAACAGCTGTAATAATCCCACGCAGGGGATATAGACAAAGGACATAACATAGCACAACTGGGAAGTGCACATTAAAAGGCATATACAATAGTGGGAGTAACAAGCAGCAATAGCCCTCCGGCCCAGGCCAGGGGTCAACATAAAGTTACTGAGCATTAATGATCGGGGGATAAAGCGTGGAGAAATCCACTTAATTATGGGGAATACAAATAAAATAAAATCGGGGGCACAAAAATAAAATAAAACTGGAAAAGTGAGCGAAAGAAGAAGGAAAGAGGTAAAGAGAGAAAATAAGAAAGGAGAAAGGGGAGAGAAAAAGGGAAAGAAAGAAGGAGAGATAGAAAGAGATAGGAACCCCCAGGTCGGGAAGGTAGGGAGGTCAGTTGGCAAGGCCTAGGCTGCACGGATGCAGGGTTGGAAGAGCATAGGACCACCACGGACTCCAAACCTTGGGGAACTTGGCATGGGAGTCATGAAGAATACTAGACATCTTCTTGTTAATCATGAGAGTAGTTAATATGCTCTTCACCTTCCGCAAACGAGACAGTCGGCTTCCTCCAAGCCCTTGCTATTACGCGCTTCGCAGCAATAAACAAATAAGTGGCCTGTGATGCATTTGCCTATATGTCTCAGTCTAATTCTCCCTGCTTGCCCTGTGTGATTCTGTCCTGGCTAACAGGTTATTGACATGCTAATGTCCCCTCACTATTTCTAAAGGTTAATTGATCTATTGTGTTGTGTGAAGGAGATCTGTGTTTAAGTGGCTTGTGTTAATTATTCTGATTGCTTCATTGTGGTAATTATCTCTCTATATGCGGGGTCGAGCGGTCTAGTTAATGTATTCAGTACAACTAGTACTCAGCGTCACTGATGTCATTGTCTAAAGAAAATGTGTTTTCAGCATCGGCTCCGTCGTGTCTGCCTAATCATCTGTATGGAAGCCCCAGTGTGAGGGGGGCGGAGATTTGTCATTGTAACAGTTTTGGAAATGACATATAAGCTGTGTGTTATAACATTAAACTCTGTCTTGTTCTAGCAGTAAGCCTGGACTAATGTGTGGCTTTCTGGGCGACTCCAGGAATATTCCTCCTAGTGGAATATTGGGGTGATGTTCTTATGGAAGAAGGGAATCTTTGACGGGGATATCATACCAATACCGTCACAATTGGTTGGTAGCATCGGGATTTTCCCTTCTATTCCCCTTCACACCCGGATTCCAAGCAGACACTGGAAGAACTACTGGAAGTTTGTGGAAGGATTGCTAGCAACAAAACCAAGCGGGTCATCATAGCAGAATCAATGGAGATAGACCAGGAGGACGGGATTGCAGCAACGCCAGCAGTACAAGAGATGGAGACACCAGTGATTCAGGAGGAGGAATCGCCAGCCAACAAGCTAATGAGAGAGAAGCTAGCATGGTTCGGCCCGAACCCAACGACGGATGTGGTGCTGAAAGTGATGGACCTGTTAGCGAAGGAGGCTAAACAAATAAGAGACGCAGAGCTACAGAAGGATAAACAAATAAGAGACGCAGAACTACAGTTAAAACTGGCAGCAGTCCAACAAGCAGCCGCACATCCTCCAAACAGTGAGTACAGCACAGCAGACACAAGGAAGATCCCGTTTAGCGCTTTTAAAGCTTTTGATGAAAAGGACTGTGAGATTGATAACTACCTGGCGGATTTTGAGCGACAATGTAAACTGCACCGAATAGCTAGAGGAGAGTGGGTTGCAATATTGTCAGGCAAACTGTCAGGCAAAGCTTCTGATGCTTTCCGGACCGTGCCAGATCAGGATATCCATAGCTACGCCCGGGTTAAAGAAGCGCTCTTGGCTCGTTATGCAGTAACCCCAGAGTCCCACCGACAGAAGTTCAGGGACTCACGCAAAACCACGAAAGACTCTTACGCGGAATGGGCATGCCAGTTGTCCCTGTTGGCCTCTAACTGGGTTAACAGCAGCCAGGCCACCACCGCAGAGGACATTTTGCAACTAATGCTCCTGGAGCAATTTTACAATCACATCCAGACGGATGTCAAAGATTGGGTGAGAGATCGCAGGCCCATGACTCTACCAGAGGCTGCGAAGTTGGCAGATGAATATGCGGATACTCGCAAGACAAACCAGGTCACACCACGGGTACAACCTCCACGACCAACGGCGCCCTCACACCCACCAGCCGCTAGATACCAACCACCTAACAGACCGATGACATCTAGCCCTCGCTATCCCCGCCAGGAGGACAACGAACAACGCTGCTTCCGGTGCAAACAGCTGGGTCACTTCAAGCAGAATTGCCCCATGAACGACAACACCAGGTCAAATTGGTCTCAACCTGGGTACCGCCCACCAGCAGCAGCCCATTGTGTAGACTCGGCTTGGGATCTCCAGGAGCTGGGTCCGGAAGAACCATTGGACACCATTTACGAAGTCCTCACGGTACAATCTGGTATTACGGACAACAGGGAACACCATTGTCAGCTGGTCATGGGCGACAGCCATGAGCCGGAGGGGCCCTGGAGGGAGCTGGGCAGAAAGAGGCACCGCCGGCCACCCTCCAAGAAGAAGAGGTCCTGGAAGCCGTATAACAAGCTGACCTGGGAGGAGAAGAAGCGACTGGAGGAGAGGGAGTCGCAGCGGGCGTCCCAGATGCGGGCCGAGATGTTCGCCAAGGGCCCACCGGTGGCCCCTTACACCACCACCCAGTTCCTGATGATGAAGGACCACGTGGAGAGCCTGCAGGACATGAGCAAGCAGGAGCTGATCCGTGAGTACATAGAGCTGGAGGAGTGCATAAGCCGCATGGAGGAGGAGAACAACCACCTGAGGTCACAGCAGGCTGACCCCCCCAGGCTCCATGAACTGGAGATGGAGCTGGAGAAGCTCAAAGAGGAGAACTGGCGGCTGCGGAGGGAGCAGAGGGTGGCTGACCCTATGGGGCCCTGATTCCCCCCCCCCCCGAACTCTGAGCACCGGTGCTACAGCATTTCAACAAATATAACTTTTTCTTTTTATGAATCTCCTGTGACTGTCACTTCAGAGCCATAACCTGCCCCTCCCATAGCGGGACACCTAGATGGCGGCGCACAGACCCATTCGCCGTCTTCACACTGACTTCTGGTGACTTTGCAGATCGCACAAAGACTTGGGGACTGACCGGCGTGTGATCTGACGACCCGGTGGCATACCTGAGTCTGAAGCAGTTGCCAAGGGAGGTCAGTCACGCCAAACGGAGTTAACCTCGGACTAAAAGCTCTAAACCCGTCAACCCTACTGGACCAGGGAAGGTCCAACCGGGTTTGCCGTAGCAGGGAGAAAAAGGGGGGCCATTGTGATGCATTTGCCTATATGTCTCAGTCTAATTCTCCCTGCTTGCCCTGTGTGATTCTGTCCTGGCTAACAGGTTATTGACGTGCTAATGTCCCCTCACTATTTCTAAAGGTTAATTGATCTATTGTGTTGTGTGAAGGAGATCTGTGTTTAAGTGGCTTGTGTTAATTATTCTGATTGCTCCAGTGTGGTAATTATCTCTCTATATGCGGGGTCGAGCGGTCTAGTTAATGTATTCAGTACAACTAGTACTCAGCGTCACTGATGTCATTGTCTAAAGAAAATGTGTTTTCAGCATCGGCTCCGTCGTGTCTGCCTAATCATCTGTATGGAAGCCCCAGTGTGAGGGGGGCGGAGATTTGTCATTGTAACAGTTTTGGAAATGACATATAAGCTGTGTGTTATAACTTTGAACTCTGTCTTGTTCTAGCAGTAAGCCTGGACTAATGTGTGGCTTAATGGGCGATCTCAGGAATATTCCTCCTAGTGGAATATTGGGGTGATGTTCTTATGGAAGAAGGGAATCTTTGACGGGGATATCATACCAATACCGTCACATGGCCAACTTCTGCTGATGGGGAAAAAAGGCCCGGGATCGGGCAATGAAGTAAGGCCAATTTAGCATCCTTAGGTGGGGCTATATGGAAAAGGGAGGACAAAAGGCCAAATACCCTTGACCAAAATCCCACCAAGCGGGGGCAGGAACACCAGATATGAAGTTCATCTCCCTGCTGACCACAACCCCTGAAACATCTGTCACTGTAGGATGGGTTTGATTCAGCGATACGGAATGGGACCCAAAACCAATGGAGGAGCACCTTATAGGCTGCCTCTAGGGTAGCCGTATTAAAGGAATATTTTGCAATACTAGACCAGGCCTTGCTCCAATCTGCTAAGTCAATATGGGATAGGTCCCGTTCCCAGTTTAGGACATACGATAGGGAGGCTGAAGTCCCACCCGAGTTAAGGGAGTAGTAAATCAACAATATGGTGCCCGGCGACCCTGGGGAATGTAGGCACGTTTGCTCAAAGGCCGTCCTCTGGTAAGGAAAAGTGTCATTGCGCCTGAGAGAGGAGATCCAGTGGCGAACATTCCACCGAAGGAGCATCGTGAACCTCCTGAATTGAAGCCCAAGAAAGAAAGGTGCGGGTTCCGAGAAAGTGCCGGACCTGGGAGAATCCATGGGCTAACCACCAGGCAAAAGTATGAGGTTGTTCCAATCCGGGGGGAAACAGGGGGTTATTAAAAAGAGGGAGAAGCGGAAGAGTACCGGACTGAGTCCCAAATTCTGAAGCTATGAGCCATCAGGGGACTAAGTGAGGGAGGACGCATTTTGAGAGGGAGCCAAGCGCACAATTAGGGATTTCCAAAAGGACCCGGAATGGGAGATCAGAGGCAGCCTGGAGCATTGTAAGTTGAGAGATTTGCGTTGGTTGGTAGTACTTGGCAATGTTCGGGACTCCAATCCCACCCCTCAATCTGTGGGCATATAAGGGAAAAGTGGGAAACCCGGGGGCGTTTGTTGGCCCAAATAAAAGAGAGAAGCCTTTTCTGTAAGAGACGCAAAAAAACGCTGGAACTCGAACTGGAAGCGTCTGGAAAAAGTACAAGCTCTTCGGAAGGACCGTCATCTTGACAGCAGAGATGCGGCTCATAACGGACTGCAGCTGAAGGGGAGAATAAAGTGCGCTAAACCAGGTGAGAACCGAGTCACCAAAGCCCCAACGTTGGAGCACATAACGCAAATAGTCCCATGAAAGGGAATCAAAAGCTTTATACATGTCGAGCACAAGGAGAAACCCTGGGATTTTACGATGGTGCAATAAGGAAATCAAGTGGACCACCTTCCTGATATTGTCTCCAGCCTGGCGTCCAGGCACAAAGCCAACCTGATCCCTGACTCCCAAACCTTTTTAATCTGTTGCCAAATGAGATGATTAACATGATCGGGGGATTCTATAAAATGTAAGCAAATTGTTGCGTTAACAAAACGAATCAATCCAATAGCCTAGCATCACCACGGGGGTTCAATGTACACGTTCCGTATAAATCACGTACCCAGATCACTGCCATCACCGCAGGGTTCCATGTACACGTTCTGTACCAATAACGTACCCAGAGCACTGCCATCACCGCAGGGTTCCCTGTACACGTTCCGTACCAGTCACGTACCCAGAGCACTGCCATCACCGTGGGGTTCCCTGTACACGTGCCGTACCAATAACGTACCCAGAGCACTGCCATCACTGCGGGGTTCCCTGTACACGTTCCGTACCAATAACGTACCCAGAGCACTGCCATCACCGTGGGGTTCCCTGTACACGTGCCGTACCAATAACGTACCCAGAGCACTGCCATCACTGCGGGGTTCCCTGTACACGTTCCGTACCAATAACGTACCCAGAGCACTGCCATCACTGCGGGGTTCCCTATACACGTTCCGTACCAATAACGTACCCAGAGCACTGCCATCACTGCGGGGTTCCCTGTACACGTTCCGTACCAATAACGTACCCAGAGCACTGCCATCACTGCGGGGTTCCCTGTACACGTTCCGTACCAATAACGTACCCAGAGCACTGCCATCACTGCGGGGTTCCCTGTACACGTTCCGTACCAATAACGTACCCAGAGCAAAACATGTCCGAGATTCACGCAAAACTTTCCATATACAGCAAGAAAATGTATTGGACAATTGTATGTGTGCATCTCCTCCCCACAGGATCATGAAGGTTAATGGAGTCCCGGAACAAATCCCTATATACATAGCCCCCCCCTATTCCTCCACCACACCCAACACCAAGATTTGACTCATTGGCCCAGATTCAGGTAGATCCGCGCAATATTTGCGTGGGCAAAGGGCAACGATTTTTGCTCTGCGCCCACGCAAATATTTTGATATGCCCGCGATTCACGGAGCAGTAGCTCCGTAAATTGCGCGGGCGCTATGCTAAATAGCCTGGCGTAAGGGCGCCTAATGTAAATGATCCCGCCGGGGGCGGGAATCATTTAAATTAGGCGCGCTCCCGCGCCGAGCGAACAGCGCATGCTCCGTCGGGAAACTTTCCCGACGTGCATTGCGGCAAATGACGTCGCAAGGACGTCATTTGCTTCTAAGTGAACGTGAATGGCGTCCAGCGCCATTCACGAATCACTTAAGTAAACGACGTGAAATTTAAATTTCACGAGCGGGAAGGGCGGCTATACTTTAGCATTGGCTGCCCCTCCTATAGCAGGAGCAACCTTGCGCTAAAGTCGCCGTACGGAAACTCCGTACCTTGCGTGCGCAGGGCCCGCGCAACTTTTGTGAATCGGTGGTAGTATGCAATTTGCATACTATACGCCGATCACAATGGCCGCGCCCCCTAGCGGACAACGCAAGAATGCAGCCTGAGATATGAAGGCATAAGGAGGCTTATGCCTGTCATATCCTAGGCTGCAGTCCGCGTAGCGATGTTCCTGAATCAGGGGCATTCGCTACGCGGGAGCAAAACAGCTATTGCGCGCGGGCGCAATAGCTTCTTGAATCTGGGCCATTGATTTCAGTGTATTCTGGATTCAGCACCCAAACTTCTCTGAAGTTCCTCATATCCCTGCGCAATCCCCCCCCCCCACCAGGGGCCGATCGGCTCATCGCTGCTCTTTATAGTCATTCACAACACAGAAGGTGTTGTGCTTCACTTCTCAGCAGTCCTCCGCCTGCTATTGGGGTACAGGAACATTCCTCAACAGTCCCTTGTCTGTTATTGGGGTGCCGTAGAACTCGTCAACAATCCTCTACCTGTTATTGGGGTACAGTGACTCTACTCAGCAAAGCTATGTCTGTTATTGGGGTACAGTGACTCTACTCAGCAAAGCTATGTCTGTTATTGGGGTACAGTGACTCTACTCAGCAAAGCTATGTCTGTTATTGGGGTACAGTGACTCTACTCAGCAAAGCTATGTCTGTTATTGGGGTACAGTGACTCTACTCAGCAAAGCTATGTCTGTTATTGGGGTACAGTGACTCTACTCAGCAAAGCTATGTCTGTTATTGGGGTACAGTGACTCTACTCAGCAAAGCTATGTCTGTTATTGGGGTACAGTGACTCTACTCAGCAAAGCTATGTCTGTTATTGGGGTACAGTGACTCTACTCAGCAAAGCTATGTCTGTTATTGGGGTGCCGTAGCCCAGCACTGTGTGTTAGCTCTATATTTAGGTGTCTTTTGCTGCTATCTATTCTTAGCTGGATGCAGGGTGGGTGATGGACTCGGGCTGCTATTATTAGCTCACTGCAGAGTGCTGCAGAACGATGAGCTGCTATTTTTAGATCTTCTTCCTTCAGCAGCAACGTGCGCCCCTGAATTCTAATCAAAGCCGAGCAGATGCAGCAAATATGGATCAGGGTGTCCTCTCTTTCCTCTCCTCTCCTCTCTCCTCTCCCTCCTCTCCTTCCTCTCCCTCCTCTCCTCTCCTCTCCCTCCTCCTCTCCTCACCTCTCCCTCCTCTCCTCCACTGGATAGATATGGATTGGGGTGTCCTCTCCCTCCTCTCCTCTCCCTCCTCTCCTTCCTCTCCTCTCCCTCCTCTCCTCACCTGTCCCTCCTCTCCTCCTCTGGATAGATATGGATTGGGGTGTCCTCTCCCTCTTCTCCTCTTCTTCCTCTCCCTCCTCTCCCTCCTCTCCTCTCCCTCCTCTCCTCACCTCTCCCTCCTCTCCTCCTCTGGATAGATATGGATTGGGGTGTCCTCTCCCTCCTCTCCTCTCCCTCCTCTCTCTCCTCTCCTTCCTCTCCTCTCCCTCCTCTCCCTCCTCTCCTCTCCCTCCTCTCCTCATCTTCCTCTCCTCTCCTCTCCCTTCTCTCCTCTCATCTCCTCTCCCTCCTCTCCTCTCCTCTCCCTCCTCTCCTCTCCTTCCTCTCCCTCCTCTCCTCTCCTCTCCTCTCCTCTCCCTCCTCTCCCTCCTCTCCTCTCCCTCCTCTCCTTCCTCTCCTCTCCCTCCTCTCCTCTCCCTCCTCTCCTCACCTATCCCTCCTCTCCTCCTCTGGATAGATATGGATTGGGGTGTCCTCTCCCTCTTCTCCTCTTCTTCCTCTCCCTCCTCTCCTCTCCCTCCTCTCCTCTCCCTCCTCTCCTCTCCCTCCTCTCCTCACCTCTCCCTCCTCTCCTCCTCTGGATAGATATGGATTGGGGTGTCCTCTCCCTCCTCTCTCTCCTCTCCCTCCTCTCCTTCCTCTCCTCTCCCTCCTCTCCTCTCCCTCCTCTCCTCTCCCTCCTCTCCTCATCTTCCTCTCCTCTCCCTTCTCTCCTCTCATCTCCTCTCCCTCCTCTCCTCTCCTCTCCCTCCTCTCCTCTCCTTCCTCTCCCTCCTCTCCTCTACCTCCTCTCCCTCCTCTCCCTCCTCTCTCTCCTCTCCCTCCTCTCCTTCCTCTCTACTCCCTCCTCTCCTCTCCTCTCCCTCCTCTCCTCATCTTCCTCTCCTCTCCTCTTCTTTCTCCTCTCCCTCTTCTCCTCTTCTCCCTCTCCCTCCTCTCCTCTCCCTCCTCTCCTCTCCCTCCTCTCCTCACCTCTCCCTCCTCTCCTCCTCTGGATAGATATGGATCGGGGTGTCCTCTCCCTCATCTCTCTCCTCTCCTCTCCCTCCTCTACTCTCCCTCCTCTCCTCTCTCTCCTCTCCCTCCTCTCTCTCCTCTCCCTCCTCTCCTTCCTCTCCTCTCCTCTCCTCTCCCTCCTCTCCTCTCCCTCCTCTCCTCTCCCTCCTCTCCTCTCATCTCCTCTTCTCTCCCTCCTCTCCTTCCTCTCCTCTCCCTCCTCTCCTCACCTCTCCCTCCTCTCCTCCACTGGATAGATATGGATTGGGGTGTCCTCTCCCTCCTCTCCTCTCCCTCCTCTCCTTCCTCTCCTCTCCCTCCTCTCCTCCCCTCTCCCTCCTCTCCTCCCCTCTCCCTCCTCTCCTCACCTCTCCCTCCTCTACTCCTCTGGATAGATATGGATTGGATAGATATGGATCCTCTCCTCTCCCTCCTCTCCTCCTCTGGATAGATATGGATTGGATAGATATGGATCCTCTCCCTCCTCTCCTCTCCTTCCTCTCCTCTCGTTATTGTAACGGAACCCCAAATGGGACAGGGGTTAAATCCGTTCACGATATTCCATTCCACCCAAGACAGCTTATCGACACTCCACAATCAGGCAAACGAACACGGCCCATAAGAATTCCCCCCAGACACGAGACACACAGCTCTGTGCTTCTGGTTTCAAATGTCAGACAACTTTAATGGTTCACTCTCAGCTTTTAAGCAGTTACAGCATGTTACAGTACTCAAAGGAACAAAACCACACCCCACCCATACATCACACGATGAGCTTCAATCACATTCTTTTAGATAATTACATAGAGGAGTTAATTATCCCCCAGATGTTACGTCTCCGACAATAAGTCATTCACCTGCACAATACACATTGCACAGATGTCTGACCTTTAGAGTCACAACACATCTATCATCAATAGCACACAATGAAAGGTCTTCCAGAAGCCTGACTCACAACTCACTAGCCAGGGCTAATCATTGAAAAGAGTCATTATTGACCGGTAGGGTCAGAATATTCTTTACAGACATTAAAGAATATATGGTAGATTACTGTCCATGTTAAAACAATCCAATATATGTCTCTTTATTTCCTGCCTCAATCTGTGCCCAAAAGTGACTCCCGTTACATGGCTCCCTCCTTGTGGAACACTCCGGCAGACCCGGCTTGATCCTTTTCGGGTCAACTTGGGGATGTCCGGAACTAGGAGGCCGGGATGACGTCTGTTTGCCAGGATAAACCATCAGCATTGCCATTTGGCTTACCAGGTCGGTAGCTGATGGTGAAGGTGAATAATGGAATTCAGTTCTGGAACAGTCACTTGCTTTGCTCTCTCAATGGCTCCCAAAACCTGTTGCTGATGCTCTTGGGACAGATACGGCACCACCTGAGCGCAAATCCCATTTAACCTTTTGACAATTTCAGCCTGTTTGTGCATTTCAATGTTCAAGCCACGGGACATCTCATAATACATGACATAGTGTCGTTGCATCTCTGATTTCTCACTGGCCAACTTATCACATTCCCATTTTAGACTGTGATATTGTGCCGGATCTACAGTACATGTCGGGGAAGGTAGTCTTACCCGGGTCTCAGCAGCAAGCGAGTTGGTTCCAGCAACACGGGTTGGGGCATAGGTAGTCACTGTGTGGGCTTCAGCTGGGCACATCAGGGCGTACACAGAAACAAGGTGGGCCAGATCATTCCCCAGTAGTACATCTGCTGGCAAATCCTTTATCACCCCCACATTCACATGTCCCAAACCAACCCCCCAATTCAGGTGAACCCGGGCAATGGGTAGCCGGAAGACGGTGCCTCCCGCTACTCTTACGGCTACGGTGTCTCTGGTGTGCTGGCTCTCTGGGATGAGTTTCTTCTGTAGCAGGGTCATCGTGGCCCCAGTATCGCGTAGCCCATTGGCTACCTTTCCATTGACCCAGACAGTCTGCCTGTGTTGCTGCCTGTTGTCCTGGTTAGCTGCTTGTATCGGATCTGCCTCGTGCAGAATGCCCCAATGTTCTTCCTCCTCAACGCAGTGGGCCGCAGGCATGGGTGTGCGGGGGTGTAACGGAATGACCCGGGACAAACAGAGACTTTGGAAGGATGAGGGGTACTCCTGTGCCAGCGTCATTAATAACTCTTATGTCTAGGGTCACCTTATGTCCAATAGGGCCATAGGGTGACTGAGAAATGATATCCTAAATTACAGGACAGGGGATATTACTGATAGCTCATATTGAAGGAGATATTGCAAAGTTTTGGTTTATTCTATGACTCATCTCTCTGTGTAGACTGTTGACATGCTAATTGAGTCTGGTCCAGGACCTCTCATTATGTATGCTAAATACTGTTGTGTGTGTGGAATGGAACTTGTCAAGCTGTATGTGGAGACAGAACGTCTGTCTAAAGATGTGGATTGAGAAGAAATCATTGTGTGATGGTGTTTTGTTTGAATTCTGTTAATGAAGGAATGTGACTTCTCAGGTGGAGTGATTAGATCATGATAATTATAGGCCGGCGCTGACATGTCTGGAATGTTTAGCAATTAGCCATCTGAAGGTGTATTGAAGCCCCCCCAGGGTGTGGGTGGAGAGTTTGATTGTTCCTGTGATCACTGAAGCATGCCTTGAAAACTGTATATAAACCTGAGAGCTAGCCATTAAAGCAGGGGTTCACCCTTAGAGGGCACTTTTCCCCCTTAGATTCCTGCTCGTTTTTACTAGGGGAATCGGCTATTTATTTTAAAATATGTGCAGTACTTACCCGTTTACGAGATGCATCCTCTCCGTCGCTTCCGGGTATGGGCTTCGGGAATGGGCGTTCCTTCTTGATTGACAGGCTTCCGACGGTCGCATCCATCGCGTCACGATTTTCCGAAAGAAGCCGAACGTCGGTGCGCAGGCGCAGTATAGAGCCGCACCGACGTTCGGCTTCTTTCGGCTACGAGTGACGCGATGGATGCGACCGTCGGAAGCCTCTCGGAAGGCTGTCAATCAAGAAGGAACGCCCGCTCCCGAAGACCCATACCCGGAAGCGACGGAAGAAGATGCAGCTCGAAAACGGGTAAGTACAGCTCATATTTTAATACAAATAGCCGATTCCCCTAGACCGAACGAGCAGGAACCTTATGGGAGAAATTTTTTTTTTTTACAAATGGGTGAACTCCCGCTTTAAAGTTGTCTTACATTTTGAAACCAGAACACAGAGCAAGTCTCGTTATTCTGGGAAATGGGATTGTAACGGCTACCCACTGGTAGTGAGGGGTATCGGCCGTTGGAGACGTCCTTTTTGCTGACAAGTTATGATATGCAGGTACCGCCGGTATATCCCATCGAACGCCCTTTCAAGAAACGAGACGGGCTACGTTTGAGGGGTCAAGCAGACTCACTTTATTTGGCATATTTCACCTGCTTATATCTGCTTACAACTGTTACAAGAACAATGACAGTTTCCGTCTCCCCCTTCACCCAGTAGGGGGCTTCAACACAGACCCCCTGAAACAATGACATCTCCTTGAATTAATCACTTGACCAGTCTCTAGACGCTTCGGCACCGCAAACCACTTAACATTTTCTGGCCAGGCACATTCCTTTCTCAATAGAATTCAATTAACCTTTAAAACAATTATCACTCACACATAATCCCCATCAGCATACACCTCACAGGGGGCTGTTACCTACACAAGAGAGAGTTCATTAGCTATGCGAAGGGAACATTAGCATTCAGCAATGAAAGAGACTTGTCCAATTAACCCTTTGAGCTCAGAATACAATGTGGTACATCCACTTGTGACAAGCCATGCAGTTCCTTGTAGTCCTCATGAAGATTATAACTGTCCCGGCAGCATGCATATGTCCGTTACACTACTCCCCTTTTGTGGAACACTCCGGCAGACCCGGATTGATCTTTTTCGGATCAACCTGGGGATGTCCGGTCTGCTGTTAGGGTAAAAGTTCCGTTTGCCTGGACAGTGCGTCGGCCTACCCATTGGCTTACCAGGTCGGTAGCTGATGGTGACGGTGAATAATAGAATTCAATTCTGGAACAGTCACTTGCTTTGCTCTCTCAATGGCTCCCAAAACCTGTTGCTGATGCTCTTGGGACAGATACGGCACCACCTGGATGCAAATCCCATTTAATCTTTTGACAATTTCCGCCTGTTTGTGCATTTCAATGTTCAAGCCACGGGACATCTCATAATACATGACATAGTGTCGTTGCATCTCTGATTTCTCACTGGCCAACTTGTCACATTCCCATTTTAGACTGTGATATTGTGCCGGATCTACAGTACATGTCGGGGAAGGTAGTCTTACCCAGTTCTCAGCAGCAAGTGGGTTGATTCCAGCAACGCGGGTGGTCACGGGACAAGCAGCAGCAGGTGTAGGTAAATAAGCCAAAGTCAGAGGGCCAAGGTCGTTGCCCAGCACCACCTCGGCAGGTAGGTTGTCCATGATACCAACTGTGGTCTTTCCTGACCCGGCTCCCCAGTCTAAGTGCACCCGGGCGGTGGGTACGCGAAATACAGCACCCCCTGCGACCCGGACGGCAACTGTGCGAGTGGACACGTTCTCTGGCTTTAACAGATGTTTTTGAATCAGAGTGATAGTAGTCCCGGAATCTCTTAGGCCTTGTGCTACTTGTCCAATCACCCGTACCTCCTGACGGTGATGCTGACGATTATCCGGAGAGGCCGCTTGTATTGGGTCTGCCTCATACCAAATTCCCAGACATTCCTCAGGGCCCCCCTCGGTCTCCAGGCAGTGGGCCGCAGAGGGACGTGATGGAGTGACCTCTGTGTTGGGTGTTGTGCGTCTCTAATTGTTATTTGTAGCTCTCAAAGGGCAATAATGAGCAATATGTCCCGTGTCGCTGCAGTGATGGCACGTCACCCTAGGCGAATCCCGGGGGTAGTTGCTAGGCCCCTGAGGACGTGGTGGGACTGGAGCCCGAAACTCTGGGCGTGGGGTGACGGTTGGAGTACGCGGTTCTACCTTCTGAGCCAGCCGCATAGTACCCTGGCTTACTCTCCTTGTTTCCGCGTACTCATCTGCTAGCCGAGCCGCCTCGTTTAAGTTAGCGGGACGGCGATCTCGTACCCAGTCTTGTATGTCTGCGGCCAGGTCTTGGAAGAAATGTTCCATTAGGAACAGCTGCAATACTTCCTCCCCGGTGTTGGCCTTGGACCCAAAGGGATGCCACCCTTTGTAACTGGTTGGCCCATTCCATGTAGGAGTCCACAGCCATCTTCTTGGACTCCCGGAAGCGCCGGCGGTAGGCTTCTGGCGTTACGGCATATCGGGTTAGCAGCGCCTTTTTAACTTGCTGATATTGTAAAATATCCTCTGGAGCGAGAGCCCGAAAGGCTTCATTGGCTTTGCCTGACAATTTCCCCGACAAAATAGTGACCCATTGGTCTGGTGGTACCTGGTGTAGTGAGCACTGCCTCTCAAAGTCAGCCAAATATCCATCTATTTCCTCCTCACTTTCTACAAAAGCTTTAAATGCAGTGAACGGTATTTTCTTTCCTGTAGCAGCAGGTGGGGGGGTAGGAACTGCAGGTGTAATGGGCTGTCTCGCTCTTACCAGTTCCAGTTCTTGTCCCCTCTTCGTTTGTATCTCCTCCCTTGCTTCCCGGAACAGCTGGTTGATTAGTTCCACGGACGTTTCTGGATACAAGGATAATCTCCGCTGTACAATCCCAGTAATTACATCTTCCTCGCTGACCGGTGCAAGTGGCTCCGTTCCTTCCATGGATCCATCCATTTCGTCCAGCTCCAGCAGTTCAGCTATCAGCTCCCTCCGTGGTCTGTTGCTGGCGCTCCTACCACGACTCTCTAATAAATCTTTCAGTGTGGATCTTTTCAGCCTGGCATACTGCGACTCCATTCAGCACTTGCTCTTTGGATAAAAGAACCATCCCACCGCTGCCAACCAATGTAACGGCTACCCACTGGTAGTGAGGGGTATCTTCCGTTGGAGACGTCCTTTTTGCTGACAAGTTATGATATGCAGGTACCGCCGGTATATCCCATCGAACGCCCTTTCAAGAAACGAGACGGGCTACGTTTGAAGGGTCAAGCAGACTCACTTTATTTGGCATATTTCACCTGCTTATATCTGCTTACAACTGTTACAAGAACAATGACAGTTTACGCCCCCCCCCCTTCACCGAGTAGGGGGCTTCAACACAGACCCCCTGAAACAATGACATCTCCTTGAATTAATCACTTGACCAGTCTCTAGACGCTTCAGCACCGCAAAACACTTAACATTTTCTGGCCAGGCACATTCCTTTCTCAATAGAATTCAATTAACCTTTAAAACAATTATCACTCACACATAATCCCCATCAGCATACACCTCACAGGGGGGCTGTTACCTACACAAGAGAGAGTTCATTAGCTATGCGAGGGGAACATTAGCATTCAGCAATGAAAGAGACTTATCCAATTAACCCTTTGAGCTCAGAATACAATGTGGTACATCCAATTGTGACAAGCCATGCAGTTCCTTGTAGTCCTCATGAAGATTATAACTGTCCCGGCAGCATGCATATGTCCGTTACAGGGATGTCTGATGTCTGTTGGACGGTTGGAGTGTCAGATGAGCTGTCGTGGGTTGATGGAAGGTCGTAAACGGTGGTGACCATTACAATTGGTGGCAGCAGTGGTGTGAAGGACTTTTTACCTATATGCTTCAGGTTAATCCTCCCTGCTTGTTTAAGGCTGTTAATGGTATTTACCCTTCTGCAGCCAGTCCTGTTTCAAATGTTAATTGTTCTAGCCCTGTGTTTACTGGTTACTGTGATTAGATAAGTGGCTCATGTTAATATGCTGATTGCTTCATTGTGGTAATTATCTCTCTATATGCGGAGCCGAACCGGCTAGATACTGATTAGTTCAAAGAAATATCTTTATTTCAAAGGATCTGTATTGAAGACCCCCCACTGTGTAAGGGGGTGCGGAGATTTGTCATTATAACAGTTGTAACCACATATAAGCTCTGTTTTTTTACCATTAAAAGTCTGTGTTGTTCCAGCATTAAGTCTTGGCTCATGTATGGATGCTTCTGTGATTTCTTTTATGGGAAGAAGGTACTGTTTGACGGGGATATCATACCAATACCGTCACAAGTGGGATGTTTCCATCGGCAGAAGGATGGCTACAAGGACACAGGACAATGGAGACGCTGTATGAACGGCTGAAGCTCTCTTCCCTCAAGGACTTACTGGAGAGCTGGGGCAGATCGGCCTGCAATCGTAAGAGAAGGGACATTATTGCAGAGCTTGTCCAAATGGATAGAGCTGAAAGGCCCAGCATAACAGAAAGGCCCAGCATAACAGACAGGACACCCGAGGAAGAATTTTTTGACCGGGCTGTTAGACGTAGACTAGCACTGTGAAGGATGCTTCAGTTTAATTCTCCCTGCTCGTTATGCTGTGTGTGTGTTAGAGGATTTCAGGTGTGACTCATTCCTCGGCTAACAGGCTGTTGATATGGTAATGACCTTTCCTCAGCCAGTCCTAGTTCAAAGGGTAAATGGTCTAGTGTGTTGTGTGAAGAAGCCCTGTGGTTACTGTTTACTGTTATTAGAAGGGGCTCATGTTAATTATTCTGATTGCTTCATTGTGGTAATTATCGCTTCTACATGCGGGGCCGGGCTGTCTAGATAATGTATTCTGTACCACTAGTAATTACCTTCACTGATGTCATTATCTAAAGAAAATGTGTTTTCAGAATCGGCTCCGAAATGTCTGCCCATGATCTGTATGGAAGCCCCAGTGTGAGGGGGGCGGAGATTTGTCATTGTAACAGTTTTGGAAATTACATATAAGCTGTGTGTTATACTATTAAAGTCTGTCTGGTTCCAGCATTCAGCCTTGGCTCATGTGTGGATGATTCTGTGATGTTCTGTTATGGGAAGAAGGGACTGTTTGACGGGGATATCATACCGATACCGTCACAATTGGTGGCAGCAGTGGGATTTTCCCTTCTATTCCCCTTTATACCCGGATTCCAAGCAGACACTGGAAGAACTACTGGAAGTTCGTGGAAGGATTGCTAGCAACAAAACCAAGTGGGTCATCATAGCAGAATTAATGGAGATAGACCAGGAGGACGGGATTGCAGCAACGCCAGCAGTACAAGAGATGGAGACACCAGTGATTCAGGAGGAGGAATCGCCAGCCAACAAAGTAATGAGAGAGAAGCTAGCATGGTTCGGTCCGAACCCAACGGCAGATGTAGCGCTGAGAGTGATGGACCTGTTAGCGGAGGAGGCTAAAGAAATAAGAGACGCAGAGCTACAGGAGGCTAAAGAAATAAGTGACGCAGAGCTACAGGAGGCTAAAGAAATAAGAGACGCAGAGCTACAGGAGGCTAAAGAAATAAGAGACGCAGAGCTACAGGAGGCTAAAGAAATAAGAGACGCAGAACTACAGAAGGATAAACAAATAAGAGACGCAGAGCTGCAGTTAAAACTGGCAGCAGTCCAACAAGCAGCCGCACCTTCTCCGAACAGTGAGTACAGCACAGCAGACACAAGGAAGATTCCGTTTAGCGCTTTTAAAGCTTTTGATGAAAAGGACTGTTAAATTGATAACTACCTGGCAGACTTTGAGCGACAATGTAACCTGCACCAAATAGCTAGAGGAGAGTGGGTTGCAATATTGTCAGGCAAACTGTCAGGCAAAGCTTCTGATGCTTTCCGGACTGTGCCAGATCAGGATATCCATAGCTACGCCAGGGTTAAAGAAGTGCTCCTGGCTCGTTATGCAGTAACCCCAGAGTCCCACCGACAGAAGTTCAGGGACTCACGCAAAACCACGGAAGACTCTTACGCGGAATGGGCATGCCAGTTATCCCTGTCGGCCTCTAACTGGGTTAACAGCAGCCAGGCCACCACCGCAGAGGACATTTTGCAACTAATGCTCCTGGAGCAATTTTACAATCACATTCAGACGGACGTCAAAGACTGGGTGAGAGATCGCAGGCCCATGACTCTACCAGAGGCCGCGAAGTTGGCGGATGAATATGCGGATACTCGCAAGACAAACCAGGTCACACCACGGGTACAACCTCCACGACCAACGGCGCCCTCACACCCACCAGCCGCTAGATACCAACCACCTAACAGACCGGTGACATCTAGCCCTCGCTATCCACGCCAGGAGGACAACGAACAACGCTGCTTCCGGTGCAAACAGCTGGGTCACTTCAAGCAGAATTGCCCCATGAATGACAACACCAGGTCAAATTGGTCTCAACCTGGGTACCGCCCACCAGCAGCAGCCCATTGTGTAGACTCGGCTTGGGATCCCCAGGAGCTGGGTCAGGAAGAACCATTGGGCACCCCTTACGAAGCCCTCATGGTACAATCTGTTATTACGGACAACAGGGAACACCCTTGTCAGCTGGTCATGGGTAACGGAAAAACCGCCCGGGGATTAAGAGACAGCCGGGTGGGCGACAGCCATGAGCCGGAGGGGCCCTGGAGGGAGCTGGGCAGAAAGAGGCACCGCCGGCTACCCTCCAAGAAGAAGAGGTCCTGGAAGCCGTATAACAAGCTGACCTGGGAGGAGAAGAAGCGACTGGAGGTGAGGGAGTCGCAGCGGGCGTCCCAGATGCGGGCCGAGAAGTTCGCCAAGGGCCCACCGGTGGCCCCTTACACCACCACCCAGTTCCTGATGATGAAGTACCACCTGGAGAGCCTGCAGGACATGAGCAAGCAGGAGCTGATCCGTGAGTACATGGAGCTGGAGGAGTGCATAAGCCGCATGGAGGAGGAGAACAACCGCCTGAGGTCACAGCAGGCCGACCCCCCCAGGCTCCATGAACTGGAGATGGAGCTGGAGAAGCTCAAAGAGGAGAACCGGCGGCTGCGGAGGGAGCAGGGGGTGGCTGACCCTATGGGGCACTGATCCCCCCCCGGACTCTGAGCACCAGTGCTACAGCATTTCAACAAATATAAATTTTTCTTTTTATGAATCTCCTGTGATTGTCACTTCAGAGCCATAACCTGCCCCCTCCCATAGCGGGACACCTAGACGGCGGCGCACAGACCCATTCGCTGTCTTCACACTGACTTCTGGTGACTCTGCAGATCACACAAAGACTTGGGGACTGACCGGCGTGTGATCTGACGACCCGGTGGCATACCTGAGTCGGAAGCTGTTGCCAAGGGGGGTCAGTTACGCCACCATTGAAAAAGAGTGTTTGGCCTTGGTATGGGCACTCAAAAAACTCACACCTTACCTTTATGGCCGGGCTTTCACTCTCATCACCGATCACAACCCCTTGGTGTGGCTTAACCGGGTTTCAGGGGACAACGCCCGTTTGCTACGCTGGAGCTTGGCCTTACAGCCCTATGACTTTACGATTCATTATCGCCCAGGCAAGCAAAACCGGAATGCCGATGGATTGTCACGCCAAACGGAGTTAACCTCGGACTAAAAGCTCTGAACCCGTCAACCCTACTGGACCAGGAAAGGTCCAACCGGGTTTGCCGGAGCAGGGAGAAAAAGGGGGGCCATTGTGAAGGACTTTTTGCCTATCTGCTTCAGTTTAATGTCTGCCCGGGGATTTCTGTACGATGGCTGTACTAACCATCGTACAGAAATCCGCGCGTAAACAATACGCGGGGCGTGTCCACGCCGTCGCCGCGACGATGACGCGGCGACGTGGGCAGCCCTGCCAGTTAAATGCTTCCACGCATGCGTCGAAGTCATTCGACGCATGCAAGGGATGGCAGGCGCTCGGACATGTACGGTAGGTCTGTACAGACGACCGAACATGTCCGAGCGGGCAGGATTCCAGCGGGCTGTTTTAAAACAAGTCCAGAAATATTTGCCCGCTGGGAAAAAGCCCGGCGGGCAAATGTTTGCTGGAATCCTGCACGCTCGGGCCTACACACGACCGAACATGTCTGCTGAAACTGGTCCGCGGACCAGTTTCAGCAGACATGTTCGGTCGTCTGTACGGGGCCTAAGAGGTAAAAGGTGATTTCAGGTGTGACTCATTCCTCTGTGTCTAAATGATTAGATAAGTGGCTCATGTTAATTATTCTGATTGCTTCATTGTGGTAATTACCTCTTCTATATACGGGGCCAAGCTGTCTAGATAACGTATTCTGTTACAACTAGTAATTAACTTCACTGATGTCATTATCTAAAGAAATGTGTCTTCAGAGTCGGCGCCGAAGTGTCTGCCTATAATCTGTATGGGAGCCCCCACTGTGTGTGGAAAGGGGGTGGAGTTTTCATTGTTCTTTGATTGAGGATTAGCTTGTAAACTGCATATATACCTAGCAGCATGCTGCCATTAAAGAGTGTCTTGTTCCAGCAGTACGCTTGGGCTCATGTGTGGCTTATTGGGCAAATCCAGGGACTCCTACTTGTGGAATATTGGGGTGATTTTCGTTATGGGAAGAAGGGAATGTTTGACGGGGATATCATTCTACTACCGTCACAGCCCCCTTCACATCAGAGGGTCCCCCTTCACATCAGAGGCCCCCCTTCACATCAGAGGTTCCCCAATAACATCAGAGCCCCCCTTCACATCAGAGCCCCCCTTCACATCAGAGGGTCCCCAATCACATCAGAGCCCCCCTTCACATCAGAGGTTCCCCAATCACATCAGAGCCCCCCTTCACATCAGAGGGTCCCCAATCACATCAGAGCCCCCCTTCACATCAGAGGCCCCCCTTCACATCAGAGGTTCCCCAATCACATCAGAGCCCCCCTTCACATCAGAGCCCCCCTTCACATCAGAGGGTTCCCAATCACATCAGAGCCCCCCTTCACATCAGAGGCCCCCCTTCACATCAGAGGTTCCCCAATCACATCAGAGGCCCCCCTTCACATCAGAGGTTCCCCAATCACATCAGAGCCCCCCTTCACATCAGAGCCCCCCTTCACATCAGAGGGTCCCCCTTCACATCAGAGGCCCCCTTCACATCAGAGGGTTCCCAATCACATCAGAGCCCCCCTTCACATCAGAGGCCCCCCTTCACATCAGAGGTTCCCCAATCACATCAGAGACCCCCCTTCACATCAGAGGGCCCCCCTTCACATCAAAGGCCCCCTTCACATCAGAAGGTCCCCTACTCTTCTTAGACCCCCATCAAATGTAAGGGCCCCTTTTTTATCAGGTGTGCTGTACATATAAGGAATATATTATTTCATGATTTCAGATAATAATATAATAATAATAATTTATTAATAATAATAATAATAATAATCATAATTGTCTTTTCATACAAAGTATCTGATTCTGTGGGATGTAATCAGGAGACTTCCAGCCTGGATTGTATGGTGGAGTGTGTCGCCCCCCGGTGTTCACAATGGAGAATTCAGAAGAGTCTCATCTCTGCTGCTTCCTATTTACGTCTTTCTTTGTCTGCTGTCTGAATGACCAATGGGGACATCAGCGTGCCGTGACTCCGCCCATTCCTAAATACCCATCATGCCCCAGGGAATGAGTGCCAGGATCTGATTCTATAATCTCACCTACCCTCCTACATTTCACATTCTCACTTTACCCCTTGTGCCCACCCTACCCCCTGCACCCATCTGTGCTCACCCTACCCCCTGCACCCATCTGTGCCCAACCTACCACCTCCACCCATCTGTGCCCACCCTGCACCCATCTGTGCCCACCCTACCCCCTGCACCCGTCTGTGCCCAACCTACCCACTGCACTGCAACCATCTGTGCCTAATCTACCCCCTGCACCTATCTGTGGACAACCTACCCCCTGCACCCATCTGTGCCCACTCTACCCACTGCACCCTTATGTGCCCACTCTACCCACTGCACCCTTCTGTGCCCACCCTGCCCACTGCACCCATCTGTGTCCACTGCACCCGTCTTTGCCCTCCCTACCCACTGCACTCATCTGTGCCCACCTTACCCTCTGCACCCATCTGTGCCCACCCTACCCCCTTCACCCGTCTGTGCCCACCCTACCCCCTGCACCTGTCTGTGCCCAACCTACCCCCTTGACCTGTCTGTGCCCACCCTACCCCCTGCACCCGTCTGTGCCCACCTGACCCACTGCACCCACCTGTACCCAACCTACCCCCTGCACCCTTCTGTGCCCACCCTACCCACTGTACCCAACCTACCCCCTGCACCCTTCTGTGCCTACCCTACCTCCTGCATCTCTCTGTGCTCAAACTACCCACTGCTCCCATCTGTGTCCACTGCACCCAGTTAATAGTGAGGCTAGAAAATGGACAGCCGCACTCCAAAAAACCTTTAGGTTGTCTTTATTGTAAAACAAATGGAAAATGCACTACAAAATAGGGATAGCAGCCTACGCGTTTCACACTATAGATCAGTGCTTAGTTATGGCTACCCACTGCACCCATCAGTGCCAAACGAACCCACTGCACCTGTAACGGAATGACCCGTGACACCCAGAGACTTTTGAAGGATGGTGGGTACTCCTGTGCCAGCGTCACTAATGACTCTTGGGTCTAGGGTAATCCTGTGCCCCTTTTGTGCATATGGTGACTGAGAAATATTAATTATAAATGACATGAGATGGGACATTACTGATAATTCATGTTTGAATTGAATCTTGTGTAAGGGGTTAGCTCGGTAGCGGGGTGTGTGACCCCCTGGATGGGTTCACTACACACGGAACGATACAGAGAAACAGCCGAAGACGGTTGAAAAAAAAATAATTTGGTTTATTCTTCCATCTTGCTGGAAACAAGTGCAAGCATCCAAACAGCATAAACAAAATCAAACATAAAATAAACCCTGGCCACTTGGGGCGTCTACCTTCACCACACAGGAACCTACCTATGGAGTCTGGCCCAGCCTAGTGCTGGGCAGACACTGCTGGTCATACAGCAGAAAAACAAATCACACAGAAAAATCAACAGCACCTCACCTCTTCAGAAGTATTTCTGTTCACTGCTCTCCTTCACTCAAAAAGCCTCAGGATGCAGCAATCAGTAGTAATCCTCTGGATTACTTATAGAGGTCTTCATTGCCTCATTCTGAACAGCTGAAGTTTTCCAACGCCCTTAAAGCGGGGGTTCACCCTATTAAAAAAAAAAAAAAAAAAAATTTTATTATACCATTACATTCGGCATCGTAGCGCGAGCTACAGTATGCCGGTCTTACATTTTTTATCCCCGTACTCACCGTGCTATTCCACATTGAAGATTCCGGGGAATGGGCGTTCCTATGGTGAGAGAAGGTGATTGACGGCCGGCCCTGGCACGTCACACTCCTCCGGAAATAGCCGAAATAGGCTTGGCTCTTCACGGCGCCTACGCATAGCCTGTGCGCAGGCGCCGTGATGAGCCGAGACCTACTCCGGCTGTCTTCGGGGAGCGTGACGTGCCAGAGCCGGCCGTCAATCATCCTCCCTCTCCATAGGCACGCCCATTCCCCGCGGGAGTCGGAAACTTCAATGATCGATAGCACAGTGAGTACGGGGATTACAAATTTAAGACCGGCATACCGTAGCTCGCGCTACGATGCCGAATGTAATGGTATAATGATGTCAAGGAGGGTGAACCACCGCTTTAAATCTTTCTGGCTGCTTTTTGTCATAGAATTTCTGGCTGTTTGCAGAGTAATAAGGTCACTCACCATCTATTCCCTGCCCATCCATTCAAGTTAAGAGACCATCACACCAGCTGTTCTCATCCATCGCTCTCAGCCATCACTGACCTGGAGCAGCCTGCTGTTTGTTTATTATATAGGGTCAACATCAGTAACAAAAGGTGTGGCTTCACAAAACAGCCAATCAGACATTTTGTATACTTTCAAAAGAACTAATCACAGACATGTGATTAAAACAATGCTTAGTAGTGATGTATACAAACGGCTGGGGGCAGTGACCATGCTCTGTGAGACACAAAGGAATCAGAAAGCATGGCCACTGCACAGAGCCGTGTGCAAACAACCACCATCGCCATTGTTGCAAACCATACTTAAATCATGGATCAGATAACCATCATTTTCATATAGTTATGCTACAGTTTCCATGTACGCAGATCTGTCCACTCGGAGTCATTTAATGCAGTCGACAAGAAGTGGCCAGTCCCTTGCTGAGGCATAAATAAACATCCCTAAAAGGAGCGTGCAGATCTGCTGTGTCCATGAAAAGGTGTTTGCGCCAAAGGCCTTCCACCAACGTCTGTATGCGTGAATTCGCTCACCTGAGCGCGTTACAGCAAAACCGACACTGGCGGGACATCTGACAACATACATTTGAAGAAACTTCCACAACATTCTGCAACCGACACCTGATAATAATTGCTGTATTGTCTAAACAAGGCAGAAATGTATCTCCCGTCTGTGACAACACCCACAGATTTACCTGACTTCCTGTCACATACCCCCCCTCTTGTTTCAACCCTAGGGTTGGGACACAGGTTGCCAGGCAGGCATGCACTCGGGACAACCCATCTGCATTCCCCATTTTAGCACCGGGGCGATGTGTTACCACAAAACGAAATTCCTGAAGGGCCAGGAACCACCTATGTATTCTCCTATTGGTCTCTTTGTTCTGTGCCATCCACTTCAATGGGGCATGATCCTTCACCAGTTCAAACTGTCTACCCACGAGGTAGTACCGGAGAGAATCCAAAGCCCATTTCACCGCCAGACATTCTTTCTCAAAGGTGGCATAATTCTCCTCATGGGCCTTCAACTTTCGGCTGAGGTACATAACAGGGTGTTCCTCCCCCTTGATAATCTGAGACAGTACAGCTCCTAACCCCACATTTGTCTGAACCACAAAGTCCCGTGAAAAATCAGGCGAATTTAAAACTGGCTGACCACATAAAGCCTGAAAAGCTGTTTCTGCTTCGGGAGTCCATTTGGTCATGACAGACTCCTTCCCTTTGGTCAAATTGGTCAGGGGAGCAGCCTGTGAGGCAAAATGGGGGATAAAGCAGCGATAATACCCTGCGATCCTCAAAAATGCACGAACCTGTTTCTTGTTGGTGGGACGTGGTCAATCCTGAATAGCCTCAACTCTGTACCGTGTATAGAACCTGCTGTATCTGTACCGTGTATAGAACCTGCTGTATCTGTACCATGTATAGAACCTGCTGTATCTGTACCATGTATAGAACCTGCTGTATCTGTACCGTGTATAGAACCTGCTGTATCTGTACCATGTATAGAACCTGCTGTATCTGTACCATGTATAGAACCTGCTGTATCTGTACTGTGTATAGAACCTGCTGTATCTGTACCATGTATAGAACCTGCTGTATCTGTACCATGTATAGAACCTGCTGTATCTGTACCATGTATAGAACCTGCTGTATCTGTACCATGTATAGAACCTGCTGTATCTGTATCATGTATAGAACCTGCTGTATCTGTACCATGTATAGAACCTGCTGTATCTGTACCATGTATAGAACCTGCTGTATCTGTACCATGTATAGAACCTGCTGTATCTGTACCATGTATAGAACCTGCTGTATCTGTATCATGTATAGAACCTGCTGTATCTGTACCATGTATAGAACCTGCTGTATCTGTACCGTGCATAGAACCTGCTGTATCTGTACCATGTATAGAACCTGCTGTATCTGTACCATGTATAGAACCTGCTGTATCTGTACCATGTATAGAACCTGCTGTATCTGTACCGTGTATAGAACCTGCTGTATCTGTACCATGTATAGAACCTGCTGTATCTGTACTGTGTATAGAACCTGCTGTATCTGTACCATGTATAGAACCTGCTGTATCTGTACCATGTATAGAACCTGCTGTATCTGTACCGTGTATAGAACCTGCTGTATCTGTACCATGTATAGAACCTGCTGTATCTGTACTGTGTATAGAACCTGCTGTATCTGTACCATGTATAGAACCTGCTGTATCTGTACCATGTATAGAACCTGCTGTATCTGTACCATGTATAGAACCTGCTGTATCTGTATCATGTATAGAACCTGCTGTATCTGTACCGTGTATAGAACCTGCTGTATCTGTACCATGTATAGAACCTGCTGTATCTGTATCATGTATAGAACCTGCTGTATCTGTACCATGTATAGAACCTGCTGTATCTGTACTGTGATGGACTTTTTACCTATATGCTTCAGTTTAATCCTCCCTGCTTGTTTAAGGCTGTAATGGTATTTACCCTTCTGCAGCCAGTCCTGTTTCAAATGTTAATTGTTCTAGTCCTGTGTTTACTGGTTACTGTGATTAGATAAGTGGCTCATGTTAATTATGCTGATTGCTTCATTGTGGTAATTATCTCTCTATATGAGGGGTCGAGTTGTCTAGTTAATGTATTCAGTACTCAGCGTCATTGATGTCATTGTCTAAAGAAAATGTGTTTTCAGCATCGGCTCCGTCGTGTCTGCCTATAATCTGTATGGAAGCCCCAGTGTGAGGGGGGCGGAGATTTGTCATTGTAACAGTTTTGGAAATGACATATAAGCTGTGTGATATAACATTAAAGTCTGTCTTGTTCTAGCAGTAAGCCTGGACTAATGTGTGGCTTAATGGGCGATCTCAGGAATATCCCTCCTAGTGGAATATTGGGGTGATGTTCTTATGGAAGAAGGGAATCTTTGACGGGGATATCATACCGATACCGTCACAATTGGTTGGTAGCAGTGGGATTTTCCCTTCTATTCCCCTTCACACCCGGATTCCAAGCAGACACTGGAAAAACTATTGGAAGGATTGCTAGCAACAAAACCGAACGGGTCATCATAGCAGAATCAATGGAGATAGACCAGGAGGACAGGATTGCAGCAACGCCAGCAGTACAAGAGATGGAGACACCAGTGATTCAGGAGGAGGAATCGCCAGCCAACAAGCTAATGAGAGAGAAGCTAGCATGGTTCGGCCCGAACCCAACGCCAGATGTGGTGCTGAAAGTGATGGACCTGTTAGTAAACGCAGAGCTACAGAAGGATAAACAAATAAGAGACGCAGAGCTACAGTTAAAACTGGCAGCAGTCCAACAAGCAGCCGCACATCCTCCAAACAGTGAGTACAGCACAGCAGACGCAAGGAAGATTCCGTTTAGCGCTTTTAAAGCTTTTGATGAAAAGGACTGTGAGATTGATAACTACCTGGCGGATTTTGAGCGACAATGTAACCTGCACCGAATAGCTAGAAGAGACTGGGTTGCAATATTGTCAGGCAAACTGTCAGGCAAAGCTTCTGATGTTTCCGGACCGTGCCAGATCAGGATATCCATAGCTACGCCAGGGTTAAAGAAGCGCTCCTGGCTCGTTATGCAGTAACCCCAGAGTCCCACCGACAGAAGTTCAGGGACTCACGCAAAACCACAAAAGACTCTTACGCGGAATGGGCATGCCAGTTGTCCCTGTCGGCCTCTAACTGGGTTAACAGCAGCCAGGCCACCACCGCAGAGGACATTTTGCAACTAATGCTCCTGGAGCAATTTTACAATCACATCCAGACGGACGTCAAAGATTGGGTGAGAGATCGCAGGCCCATGACTCTACCAGAGGCCGCAAAGTTGGCGGATGAATATGCGGATACTCGCAAGACAAACCAGGTCACATCACGGGTACAACCTCCACGACCAACGGTGCCCTCACACCCACCAGCCGCTAGATACCAACCTCCTAACAGACCGGTGACATCTAGCCCTCGCTATCCACGCCAGGAGGACAACGAACAACGCTGCTTCCGGTGCAAACAGCTGGGTCACTTCAAGCAGAATTGCCCCATGAACGACAACACCAGGTCAAATTGGTCTCAACCGGGGTACCGCCCACCAGCAGCAGCCCATTGTGTAGACTCGGCTTGGGATCTCCAGGAGCTGGGTCCAGAAGAACCATTGGACACCATTTACGAAGTCCTCACGGTACAATCTGGTATTACGGACAACAGGGAACACCATTGTCAGCTGGTCATGGGCGACAGCCATGAGCCGGAGGGGCCCTGGAGGGAGCTGGGCAGAAAGAGGCACCGCCGGCTAACCCCCAAGAAGAAGAGGTCCTGGAAGCCGTATAACAAGCTGACCTGGGAGGAGAAGAAGCGACTGGAGGAGAGGGAGTCGCAGCGGGCGTCCCAGATGCGGGCCGAGATGTTCGCCAAGGGCCCACCGGTGGCCCCTTACACCACCACCCAGTTCCTGATGATGAAGGACCATGTGGAAAGCCTGCAGGAGCTGATCCGTGAATACATGGAGCTGGAGGAGTGCATAAGCCGCATGGAGGAGGAGAACAACCACCTGAGGTCACAGCAGGCCGACCCCCCCAGGCTCCATGAACTGGAGATGGAGCTGGAGAAGCTCAAAGAGGAGAACCGGCGGCTGCGGAGGGAGCAGGGGGTGGCTGACCTTATGGGGCTCTGATTCCCCTTCCCCCCCGGACTCTGAGCACCAGTGCTACAGCATTTCAACAAATATAACTTTTTCTTTTTATGAATCTCCTGTGATTGTCACTTCAGAGCCATAACCTGCCCCCTCCCATAGCGGGACACCTAGATGGCGGCGCACAGACCCATTCGCTGTCTTCACACTGACTTCTGGTGACTCTGCAGATCGCACAAAGACTTGGGGACTGACCGGCGTGTGATCTGACGACCCGGTGGCATACCTGAGTCTGAAGCAGTTGCCAAGGGAGGTCAGTTACGCCAAACGGAGTTAACCTCGGACTAAAAGCTCTGAACCCGTCAACCCTACTGGACCAGGAAAGGTCCAACCGGGTTTTCCGGAGCAGGGAGAAAAAGGGGGGCCATTGTGATGCACTTTTTACCTATATGCTTCAGTTTAATCCTCCCTGCTTGTTTAAGGCTGTAATGGTATTTACCCTTCTGCAGCCAGTCCTGTTTCAAATGTTAATTGTTCTAGCCCTGTGTTTACTGGTTACTGTGATTAGATAAGTGGCTCATGTTAATTATGCTGATTGCTTCATTGTGGTAATTATCTCTCTATATGAGGGGTCGAGTTGTCTAGTTAATGTATTCAGTACTCAGCGTCATTGATGTCATTGTCTAAAGAAAATGTGTTTTCAGCATCGGCTCCGTCGTGTCTGCCTATAATCTGTATGGAAGCCCCAGTGTGAGGGGGGCGGAGATTTGTCATTGTAACAGTTTTGGAAATGACATATAAGCTGTGTGATATAACATTAAAGTCTGTCTTGTTCTAGCAGTAAGCCTGGACTAATGTGTGGCTTAATGGGCGATCTCAGGAATATCCCTCCTAGTGGAATATTGGGGTGATGTTCTTATGGAAGAAGGGAATCTTTGACGGGGATATCATACCGATACCGTCACATGTACCATGTATAGAACCTGCTGTATCTGTATCATGTATAGAACCTGCTGTATCTGTATCATGTATAGAACCTGCTGTATCTGTACTGTGTATAGAACCTGCTGTATCTGTATCATGTATAGAACCTGCTGTATCTGTACCATGTATAGAACCTGCTGTATCTGTATCATGTATAGAACCTGCTGTATCTGTATCATGTATAGAACCTGCTGTATCTGTACCATGTATAGAACCTGCTGTATCTGTACCGTGTATAGAACCTGCTGTATCTGTACCATGTATAGAACCTGCTGTATCTGTACCGTGTATAGAACCTGCTGTATCTGTACCATGTATAGAACCTGCTGTATCTGTATCATGTATGGAACCTGCTGCATCTGTACCATGTATAGAACCTGCTGTATCTGTATCATGTATAGAACCTGCTGTATCTGTACCATGTATAGAACCTGCTGTATCTGTACCATGTATAGAACCTGCTGTATCTGTACCATGTATAGAACCTGCTGTATCTGTACCATGTATGGAACGTGCTGTATCTGTATCATGTATAGAACCTGCTGTATCTGTATCATGTATAAAACCTGCTGTATCTGTACCATGTATAGAACCTGCTGTATCTGTACCATGTATAGAACCTGCTGTACCTGTACCGTGTATAGAACCTGCTGTATCTGTATCATGTATAGAACCTGCTGTATCTGTACCGTGTATAGAACCTGCTGTATCTGTATCATGTATAGAACCTGCTGTATCTGTACCATGTATAGAACCTGCTGTATCTGTACCATGTATAGAACCTGCTGTATCTGTACCATGTATGGAACGTGCTGTATCTGTATCATGTATAGAACCTGCTGTATCTGTATCATGTATAGAACCTGCTGTATCTGTACCATGTATAGAACCTGCTGTATCTGTACCATGTATAGAACCTGCTGTATCTGTATCATGTATAGAACCTGCTGTATCTGTACCATGTATAGAACCTGCTGTATCTGTATCATGCATAGAACCTGCTGTATCTGTACCATGTATAGAACCTGCTGTATCTGTACCATGTATGGAACCTGCTGTATCTGTACCGTGTATAGAACCTGCTGTATCTGTATCATGTATAGAACCTGCTGTATCTGTATCATGTATAGAACCTGCTGTATCTGTATCATGTATAGAACCTGCTGTATCTGTACCGTGTATAGAACCTGCTGTATCTGTACCATGTATAGAACCTGCTGTATCTGTACCATGTATAGAACCTGCTGTATCTGTACCATGTATAGAACCTGCTGTATCTGTACCGTGTATAGAACCTGCTGTATCTGTACCATGTATAGAACCTGCTGTATCTGTACCATGTATAGAACCTGCTGTATCTGTATCATGTATAGAACCTGCTGTATCTGTACCGTGTATAGAACCTGCTGTATCTGTACCGTGTATAGAACCTGCTGTATCTGTATCGTGTATAGAACCTGCTGTATCTGTACCATGTATAGAACCTGCTGTATCTGTATCATGTATAGAACCTGCTGTATCTGTACCATGTATAGAACCTGCTGTATCTGTACCATGTATAGAACCTGCTGTATCTGTACCGTGTATAGAACTTGCTGTATCTGTACCATGTATAGAACCTGCTGTATCTGTATCATGCATAGAACCTGCTGTATCTGTACCATGTATAGAACCTGCTGTATCTGTACCATGTATAGAACCTGCTGTATCTGTACCGTGTGTAATGGACATATGCATGCTGCCTGGACATCGATAATCTCCATGCAGGGAGGACTACAAGGAACTGCATGGCTTGTCACAATTGGATGTACCACATTGTATTCTGAGCTCAAAGGGTTAACTGGACAATGGTCTCTTTCACTGCTGAATGCTAATGTACCCTTCGCATAGCTAATGAACTCTCTTTTGTGTAGGTAACAGCCTCCTGTGAGGTGTATGCTGATGGGGATTATGTGTGAGTGATAATTGTTTTAAAGGTTAATTGAATTCTATTGTCTGATCAAGTTAAGTTTAGGAGCCAAAACGTCTAGCGGCTGATTGGCTCAAGGGAATGTCATTGTTTCAAAGTATGTGTATTGAAGTCCCCCCTGGGGGGGAGTGTCATTTGTTTCTGTACAGTTTGTAACCAGATATAAGGAAGAAAAATGTGGCATTAAAAGTCAGTCCTGCTTGACTCTGCAAACGTAGCCCGTCTCGTTTCTTGAAAGGGCGTTCGATGGGATATACCGGCCGTTACATTGGTTGGCAGCAGTGGGATGGTCCTTTTATCCAAAGAGCAAGTGCTGAATGGAGTCGCAGTACGCCAGGCTGAAAAGATCCACACTAAAAGATCTATTAGAGAGTCATGGTAGGAGCGCCAGCAACAGACCACGGAGGGAGCTTATAGCTGAACTGCTGGGGCTGGACGAAATGGATGGATCCATGGAAGGAACTGAGCCCCTTGCACCGGTCAGTGAAGAA